>NC_086285.1:27879494-28189362 GCF_963924245.1 Chroicocephalus ridibundus | reverse complement strand
ATTTGTCTTCAGTGGGTGCCCTACCTTGGAAATGACAGTGCAGCATTGCTTAAGCCTGTATTTAGCGATGCACATGAAAATGAAAACACATATAGGCTGTGCTGCCAGCTGTAGCTCGTAGGCACACCAAGATGAAAACCCTCAGTATTTCTACTCAAAGGCAGCCAGAGTCCATTTCTCAATGCATATTAAGATTTCTCTCACTTGTTATCTTCTACAGAATATAATTATCTGAGCCCCTCATTAATGGATAGACCTCAACATCTGATGCTGCCCCACTCTGGGCTCACTTCAGAAGGCTTAAGCTGCCAAATAGCACACGCTGCTGCGCTGGCGACTTGGGTTAGTGCTGGTTCAGCAGTGACCCCAGTAACACTGCAGCCACTCATCCACCCGCCTCTAAATTTGCATTCCTGGACGTTTCAGGAACGCATTTGAGCTAACATTCTTCACCGCAGCCGTATTGACTCTGAAGGAGAAATGGTGGCCTTAAAAAAACCCCACCTCTTTAACTCAGTGAAGGGGTTTCCAAATTGTGAACTGAACTTCTTTAATGTCAGAGATATTACAATCCTCTTTGGCTATTCAAAATACTTGCATGAGTTGCCTGTTTGCTGTGGCCCTACAGGCTTTGCAAAGCTATTCCTTTTGTTTAGAAAACACCTTTATTAGACTCTAGCTACCTGAAAAATACTTTGCCATGGAAAAAAATTCAGGTGACTAAGAAATCTGAAGGCAGATAGAGTCTTTGTCACAGACGCCTTTAATCTGAGAAATAGCCATGCTTATATTTATTGATTTATATTATAGATATCAGGGTATGTCTGTACATACATACATGAAGATATTTATTTTAGAAGAGTTCTAAATGTATTCATCAGATTTCTATCAATATGGATTCCTTTCTTGCAGTTGAACTCATTGTACTTAAAAAGTTTATAAATAAAATGGTACCAAAAATTTACAATGCAGAGTTTTTAATCTCACACGTTTTAAAAATAGCTGCTTTTCCCTTTGTGGGAACGCGGTGGCATTCTGCCATCGCCCATGCGCACAAGTCTCTGACTGAGGGATTCATTAAACAGGCATAGCTGACACACAGTCTAAATGACTATACAATTTAACGAATTTGACTCAAATATATAATAATAGGAAGACAGTGTATATGCTGCTGATGTGTGTCATAGGGGATAAAGGTTTTGCTAGCTACTATACCACAGTAGCAGCGCCGCATTTTCCTGACAACAGCATGATGACTGCATTTTTGGACGTTTGAGTAAAGAAAGAGTTTGTATATGCAGGGAGAGATTGGTTTTCCCTGAAATAGCTGGAAGTCCTGTAGGTGCTGAGCTCAGCTTACATAAGATTTTTCTCAGAAGGCAAGCTGGGAGTTGGCTTTATGTCCACAAGTCAGTATTTGTTCTCTTCTCTGTGCCAAATCCTTCCTGCCCCTGTGTACCAAGTTGATCTCGGGTTTATTATTTTGAAAACAATAATTTGAGTCCATATTTCAGCCAGCAGTTTCTTTTTTTCTTCATCTTTTTTCCTTCGTCTTTTTTCCTCCTGCTCGTAGTTTGCCACAGTTTGCCTCTGCGCAGTGACTTGCTGCATACACATAGTCCTGGACATATCCCAAACTGGTTAATGATACCCTTCCTACCTCAAATGATTCACCCTTTGCTTCCAAAATGGGAAGTCATTTTTCTTTTCCTCTCTTCTTTTCCTCTCCTAAGGACTCTCATAGAGTGCTGCTGGAGAAAAACTCTGCTATATTTAAATGGTATGCGTGGCTATATTTCACTGATGTTTGAACAAGCCCTTCCAGGATTGTTCAAGACGAAAGCATGCAGTGTTAATTACTTCTTATTAGCCAGAAATGCAACAGAAAAACTTTATTTCAAAGTGGATGCATACATTACTCCCTAAGCAAGTTGCTGAGGGTGACATCCAAAGGATCTTGGTGCCACTTGTCTTCTTCAGCCTGCTACTGGAATATGAAGCCCAGCCGCAGCATCCTAGAATGCATTAACTTACAGATTCTCCAGCAGACTCCTCTCAGCCCAGAGCCACAACACTGCCCTGTAAGACCTTAGAAGGTATCTTTGAGAAAGGACTTGTTCAAAGTCCCATTGCCACTTCCTAGTTCCCACCAACTGGACATACAAATAGAAGATAACGAGATTTTTCTGAAGTAAGCAGGGTCCTTTCAAGCTGATGTCTGAGAGTTACGAGATTTTTCAGAGGAAAATTTCTGGTCAGTAGACATTGCGGCTGCAAAGTTTTTTTAAAATCTGCTAATCTCAACAATAGGCTCTCATGAATAAGAATAGGCACTTCATTAAGAAGAACTATGGTGCCATGACTCCCAGCTGTGATCTAGCTAGAAATGTTTCGAAAGTGTCTGTCACAGTAATATCTAAACACTGTGCAGGGATTATAAAAATGCATAGAGAACCACTCAGAAGGACAGTAGATCAATTCAGTGATGAGAAGTCATATCATATTTCATCAAATATAATTCTATTCATTTATTCAGTTGTACCCCACTGCCAGCCATTGTAGAAAGCAACAAATGTGGTATTCAAAAGTCTCCAGACTTCTCCTAGAATAAGTGAATAGCGCTGGCTCAAACCCCACTCAAAAATTCTGGGCTCACCAAGCAGCCTCCAAGGGGCCCTCAGAAGTTGATGGCTCCACGCATGCAAGTGCAGAGGTTATGCACCAAAGGGGGGACCTTCACAGGGGAAATGGTCCTTGGCTTGGGAATGCACATCGTGTCATGCCTGGGGCCACATATCTGCACCTGTTAGAAGGAATGTTTCTGCAGAAAAGTGCCCCATCATCGCACCTAAGGGCTGAAGAGTTTTACAAGCTTAGCGTGATTTCGCTTGACCTGCCTTCAAGTCCTTGAAAAGCACAGCCTCCTCCTGTCCCACCAATTCCCTGCCTGAACCAGCCTTGGCAACTTTTTGGTGCATACAAAGAGGTCTCTCACCTCTGTCACTGTCCTTGTACCTCTTCCCTTCACAAGCTCTTGGAGCTTCTCACTTGAGGACTACCACAGCTCCCTGTGCCCCTGAGCAGGGTCCTTGCTGGAGGCCTGTGTTACCCACCACCACACGGGACCTTTTCTGCTCTCTTTCTTTCATCTGTTCTTCTCATCCCCTCTGCCAGTTCTGTGTTGTGCAATATTATTGTTTTGTCTCTTTCCCGGGGCTTCTCATTCTGGCTTTCCCCAAGCAGCAGGCCACCGCGGTGCTAGCAGGCTTCTACTGCTGAGTACTTCCAGCACATGAAATCAGGATTTCTGTCCGGCCTAGCTCATCTAATGATTGCCTGCAGGTTTTGAAAGGAAGCCAAGAGAAATCAGTCTCTGTACAAGATCTCTTTGCGCTGTTAGCACTGATAGAAAATTTTATTCATCAATGACTACAAACTCAAACAAGTGTTGAACAAAACCCACGTGCTTGTAGAGTGCTCTGAAGCTCAGGAGCACTCAGGGAAGGCGGAAGAAAAACAGGAGAACCACAGGGCTGGCACCTCTCCCTGGAAAAGGTACCATCTCATCTTCTAAATGGGTATATCATAGGACTGTCAACACAAGCACTCAGAAAGAACCTCACCCCCTGCATTGCAGCGTTGTATTGGAGGAAGCATCTCATTAGATCTCATTGCAAGTCCTGAGAAGACATGGCAGGTGATGCAAGTACATGGGTCTGCTGGGTCACACCAGTGCAATACATTTGCTAAAAGTCCATTTTCTCAAATATCTGCAAGGTATCCCAGCATAAATCCAAAATGCATATAAAGACCAAAAGTAATTTAACTCAAGCTTGATGTAATCTATTACAAAAAGAAGAGCTGTAAAAAGCAGTAAATTTAAGCTCAAACATAAAAATGTTCAGAAATGCAAAACTGCACAGTGGGAGAACTAAAAGCACACCTTCTATGTAGTTTACATTTTCAATATGTTAGCACAGAAATCTTCACATTAAAAGAGGGCTAATAATGTTCCTAATTCTTTCAATTTTACCATGGATTTTTAACTACTTTAAAAAGCATCAACCTCGGGAGTCAAATGATAGCAAGCACAGGTCTTTGAGTTTCATTTTTTAAAGTTTATCCTAAACCTCAAAGCAAATAAAAATCCCATTTTGTTTGAGGATGTAACTCAGTGAATCAGGCACCCTTGGCCATAGCGGGTTAAAACAGCATATAGCAGGCTTATACCTCTCTGGGACCTGTGCAGAATCAGCTGCTTTTATTATGAAAGACGTTGGGTGTGACCCTGGAGGTCAAACATCACCCTTCATTATGGAGATGGATCAAGATGTAAGGAGTTTTAGATGCTGTTTATTACACCGTTTTTTCTTATTTAATGCAGCAATTCATGTGCTCTAAGCCTTGCCTCTTGGCTTGAATGCAGAGCACGGAAGCCTCCCTCGCCCACCAACACAAATCTGGGTAGTCTTCCCACAAAAATCAGCCAGATGAGCAGGGAAAAATGATGAGGCAGTTCCAGCAGAGGTATTTATGTTTCTTCACTGATGAATAAAGAACTGACGGGCATGGAGAACCAGCAGCTGGGATTTGCCAATGTATTCACTCCTGCTTTAACAGTTCTCCCACAGAAGTAAAGGGGAGTCCTTCCCGTTGCAATGACAAATCTCATTGGCATCAGAGGGAACAGCATTAGCGAAAACTGCGTGCTTTTGAAAATCCCATCAACAGTATTTTCAAACCAGACCCAGCCTCATTGGCGAGTTGTGCACTATCATATAACATAACAGGCACAAATACCATTTTTGTTCAGACTAGAGAACAACAAACTGGAAAGGGGAGAGAATTTGCTTTTTGGGATGCCGAAGGACATTTGCCACGCAAGGTGGAGTGCTCTGTGCTCTATTTCTTCCCTCTGCTAAAGCAACGCTTACTATTTTGTCCTGCTTTTTCCTATTTCCTCTTCACATCATTACCAAAGCAAAGTTTGTTATTTGTCACGGTAACGTCTTTACCCCGGACAGAAATGCACCTAAATAACCTCCCGTGAGCCCACTGCCAAGGCTGCCCTGCGGATGTGCTGGCAGGGATGCTGTTGGGGACGTGCAGCCATGACCCCCTCCCGGGGACGCTCCACCTTGTCCTCGCACTCTGCCTGGGTGCCCTTGCTCACCTCGGGCCATGGCCTCCCACCTGGACGGTGGCTTTTGGCTTCCAGCAAAACAGGGCAGTGGTAAAGAAGCCCTTTGGTTGCTTGACCCCATCCACAGGCAGTTGCTGGATCCATCCAGCCATCATCGCCCACCAGAGGCTGTTTATTTCTTTCCTGCCTTTTACTGGCTCCATGGCAAAAGTTGTAAATACTGCCTTTTATCCCTCTTAAAACTCAGAAGAAATGTGAATGTTGTCTTAGTACATTCGAGACTGAACTCCTCTGAGAGAAAAACAAAACACTTTTTGCATCCAGTTATTAAGAGTTTTCGCCAGCGTGTGTGAAGGGGCTCTTTATTTTGCAGAAATATGAAGTGGAAAAGGTCCGCGGCCCATAGTCCTACTGATGTGGGGTGCTCATACCCTCTGGTTGGCTCAGAGCAGCAGGAGGGATGTTTGATAACCTCGCCAAGAACAGAAATCCCTGCATCTACAGTACAGTTAGACCACTTTTAATGGGATGAGTGACAATCCAGGTAAAGGGCTTGGGTTCAGCTATTGACAGCACAAGAGACCAGTAGAAAATAGAGCAGAGGATTATATCCACTGGGGGACAAAGGGGATGGGTGGGAGACATTGGTGCTGATCAGGTGTGGGATCTGTGAGACCAAGGCTGCAAAGTGCAGAGCTCAGCCTGATGCTCATTTCAAGCAAAGGGTCTTAAAAATACAATATAAAAATGCAGCAGAAAATGAGCGGGAGCTTAGGTAACTCAGCATCTGTCCCTTTCAAAAGTTCTGCACCCTTTGGGACAGCCAGGGGACAGTTTGCATGAAAAGGCTACTCCTGTGCTCTTGCAGAGTTTTTTCGTTTCTCACACTGAATTTGTGCAGCAATGGCTTAGTGATGTGCATGTTGGAATTAATTTACTCAAACACAGGCCAATAACACTGCTTCAAAATATTATGTCCTTCTAGTCTTGTTGTAGAAGAGTGACAGGAAATAAATAATAAGAGCACAGAAATATGCATCATCAATCTACTATTTTGCTTTTTTATTCCACTTAAACGTTTTTCACAGTTTCTCTTGCATGGATTTTCTGCACAGATTTCCTCTCCTCCTTGTTTCCAAAAAGTGGCCTTTCAGCAGAACCTCCTTTGCTTTACAGTGACCATCAGCCCACATCACGGCGAAAAGGTGGACTGGGGCAGGGACGCTGCTGAGAGCCTGGACCGGTGCCACAGCCCCATGCACGGCGTGTGCACCTCCGCTGTCCCTTCCTCTTCCACACCTCCCCTGACCCAGCCACAGTTGCTCCTCTTCATTTTGGAGATGTCCCTTTCCTCCAAGCACTGATGTCCTACCATTTAACAGCAGGTGAATAGAAACACTGGTTTTGTGTTGACTGAGCCCCAGCTGCTCACCTCTGGGAGCCGGACCGTGGCTGAAAATCTCCGTGAGTAAGCACCGGGCTAAGGAAAACCTGTTTGGATATTGCAATTATAAAAACTTACATGTAAATGCGAGTTATTGTACATGCTTACAATTACTAATTTGTGCTAGTAGGAAAACAGAAACGTCAGCGGTCAGGGAATAAGCAGGTTTACACATCCTGTGTGGAAAGCCGGGGCTGTGCACTTCCTCCATTGTTTGCTATTTACATTATGAAAATCAAATTGACAGTTCAGATGCCAGAGGTTAAAAATACTCTGCAAACTTAGCTGAAAAAAACCAACTGTCAAGAGTTCAGGTGGTTTCTATTTGATTTTATGTGCTGTCAGTAATACATTCACACTTCAAGCAGCTCTCGTATAAATATTTGCTTGCAAATGCCAGCAGAACGGAAAACTACGTAGTGAATCCTGATGCTTCGAATCAGGATCCAAGGCTAAATTGACCAACTGTTTTAAATGGACCGCCTTGGTAAATCTGATGCCTCATTTCCAAACAATCTCATTTACTCTTTATCATCCAAATATTTGTGGGAGAAGTGTTTACTTCCAATTTTGAATAAGGCCCTATGTTTTCAAGGATCATCTGCAATGTTGTGTAATGATCTGTTAGAGAGCTGCATCCTCAAATGTTGCAAATCAGAACAACTACAGTGAACTTAGAGGAGAGATCTTGGTACAAATACGCTGAAGATCTGGCCAGCCTAACCTGTGTGAAGAACTAACTGTTTTATTTTTAAACTGTTGGTAAATTAAGTTAAACTGCAGTGTAATTGTAGTAACTCAATTGGTAATTGGCTTCTAAGCTTTACCAGATTCTTATCATAATAGCTATTAGGAGGCAAATCAATGGCCTTCACTGATGACTTACAAATACGCTCTGTAATATCCTCTTCCTTTTGCTGTGGACGTTCTGAGGTTCAGGGTCTGAAAAATTAACTTTGTCTTCCCTGTGGACTCCTGTCTGAAACCTCAACTGTCTCGAGATCAAAGAAGATCCCGTGTCTGTGTTGTCATTTTGAGTGACAGATCAGCAATGTGTAATTCAGTAGATCAACCCCTACTATGAAAATAATAATACCTCTTCTTTAGTTAGACCGGTAAAATCAAAGTGATGGTCTAACACAACTTAATTTCATCCTTCAGAAAGAAGTCATTCTTGAGCTCGTTATAACTTCAGAGATCTTTTTTTTGTAACTGCTTCCTAATTAACCATTTCACTGCTCAAGCCTGTGTTTCATTTGCTTTTATCACTATACTGCATTTTCTTTTTTCTTTGCTTCTTTTTCTCCTTTCTTTTGATAGCTGGGAATTTTTGAATGAAACAATTCAGAGGGAAATCTGCATATGGAGGCCATCAAGAAGCAGCGAATATTTGTGGCAGCAGGGCCAGGAACCCCAAATTTCAGTAAAATCTGCCAGCAGCGTCAGTCAAATTCTCCCTCAACATCTGTGTGTGTCACAGAGTTCTTCCTGGGGTCACAAAAATACATTTCTTCATGCTGCAAGGAAAATCTGCTTCATTAAAGCTCAACATTGGTGAAGCACAACTGAGTTTTTGGGCTGGAAATGGAAGGTGAGTTGACAAGCATTTGTGGGGGGACCACATTTCCCTTTACAGGGAGAAAAAGGAGGTGCACAGCCTTCCTTTTGACAGTATGATCACCACTTTTCTTGCCAGATTTGCAGTTAAATTTCTCTGAGATGCTCACTTGTAGACATACTTAATTCTGAGTGCACCAGAGATGTTAACGTTTGAATACACACTTGGAAAATTTCTAGCACGTGGGCACATGTCATATAACATTTGCCATCCCCACACCTATGGCAGCTGGGCTTCGTAGCTGGAAATTGCAGAATGGCTGTATGGGATCAAGTGGTTTGCTCTTACAGTAGTGACCAGTACTAGCTGCTTCAAAAGAAGATGTACAAACCCTTGCAATAAATGTTTACAGGATAGTTTTTCCATAAGGTAGTTTACTTCTCAATTTTGCTTGTTAAGGACGGCTCATGTGATGGCGTGTAAAGGGTCAGCAATTATGAAGTTCTTGCTACTTAATTAAAAAGTGTTTTCATGCCATTAAAGTTTTACAGAAATATATTGTTCATGTAAATGTAAAATCCTCATTTCTTTGCATTGTTGATCTTACTAAATTTTTGGCATCAGGGTAACTTTAGTAACAGGCTCCTAGTTTCCCTAGAACTTTCAGGCAAAAGGAGAAGTTCTGCCTTTTTGTCTGCCTGGAGATGCAAATCCTCTTTCCAGCTCCTGCCTTTGCAGGAAGGTCTGGGAATTACTTAGGTTAAACCCAACTCTTCAGAAGGGATGTCTACCTCGAACCACACCAGCCACCACCAAGTTCATTGTTTCACAAGCGCTCTTGTAAATTCGTGGGGGACAAGAAAGAAACAGCCAGGGTGAGGAGAAAGAGGGACTTAATTTTAAACAGTCTCCTTCATATCACCTTGCAGGAAGAAGAGAGAGACACAGAGAAATATTTATGGAACATCAGTCAGTGGATGACTCATTCCTTCCCTGCTTTTTTTTTTTATTTATTTTAATTTTTTATTTACCTCCTTACTTTGACCAATTTTTCAATTATTCTTGCCAACAGCTTGTACAGTCCTTGACCCAAAATGTGAAAGGATTATTACCACTTAGGTTGAATGGTAGGTTTCCTCTCTCTGATTGCTGCTAGAGTTACTCTCATCCAGAAGGACCCAACACGTTGAGTTACCTGACGTCTATTTTGTTACTACTATGTATTTGTGTTACTGCGGTCTTAAGACACCTGGCTTGGTCCTACAGTTGGGGCTGTTGGGTGCTAAGTCCAGTACTGAGATGGTTCTTTTTTGCACTAATGCACTGTATAGGAAGTAGATAACTGTAAGGCCCTCTGGCATTGCCAGAGTAGTACGGGTAAGTCAGAAACAGAGTATCTGTGAACTTTGGTGTGAAGCACCTGTTAACTTTTCCCCCTCAAACTAAACGGCTAGCCAAGGCTGAAGCAGAGGCACTTCTGCTGTCTTGTATCGCTAGTTCGAATAGTTTCACATTGTCCTTTTTTCACCGCAAGCCGTCCACATGAACGCCATCTTTCAGCAGCCTTCAAGCTTTCAACTACCCAGGCCCGTAGTCGCCGGGAGGAGGAGTGGGGGAGTGGCGGATGCGGAGCTGTGGCACTTCCTCAGTCTCTCGGGGAAGTCTCTTCACATTCGCTCAGTCAAGCCATGTACACGTCGTGTCATGATGACATGTCGTGTCAGCTGGATAATAAAGTGCCACCACCGAACCTGAGGCAGTGCAATAAGATACTCTCCACCATTCCTAACTGCCCGGTCTGACTTTGCAGGTAGAAGCGTGCACTGTTCGGGATGCCAGCGTGCACAACGTAGGAACTGCAGTGTATCTGAAAGCAAGGCGAAACAATAAAACCAAGTGTATTAAGGAATCAATCCACAGATTTTCTTCATTGACGGTATTTCCTCCCCATACCTTTCCATGTACATAAACTGCTCTGACATTTTCAGACCCCTGCACCTAAAATACCAAGATATTCATTTCCATCTGATGAGAACAAGAGATTGTTTCATGTCACAACATTGGATTTGCTCAATTTGCCCAGCTGAATTAATGTCAGGATTTTGTTTATGTTAAAAGTTCAGGATGCTTATTAACTTTTGGGAGAAAACACAAAAGCTCTATTATATACCTTTACTGTATTAAAAAAAAAATATCTTTGATGTGTTCAGCATGTGACTTTTTGAAGTTTCAAATAGTCTATCAGGCGAAGCGTGGAGCGGGGAGCCTTTACTTTGGTCCCTGAGTCTATTGACCTGTGATCTCATCCAATAAGCAACTAATAAAGACAAAATTTAGATACTGGAACAGATTTCCTTATAAAATTAGATTTTTTTTCCCCCTGTAGTATCACAAGTCAGGGTATGTTTGTAATTGTTTTAGCAGTCTCTGAGTCTCAGCAGCTTCTGTATGCTTATAGAAATTAAACTGCTTTCAAAGGGAATAGCAAGCTGTAGAGTCAGAGAGAGAGAGAGTTTAAAACCTTTCACATTCATTAAAATGTATTTGAAGAAAGATAAATCTCCCCTGCATGTCAGACAGCCATCTTTTCTGCTTTATTTTAAAAGCTACTTTTCAGAGATCTGAGAGCAAACAAGCATGCAAAGGCTTCTTTAACTGCACCTTTTTTTACTTTTTCCCCCTCTCTAATAAAAGAGTGTTTATGGCTTCATACACAGGACTGGAAAGAAAAGGATGTGAGTAAGAAAGATTAAAGGTATAAAATCCCCAGGCTACATTTAAAAGTAATTTTAAGAAGCTTTATTCAATAAAGAATATGAAAATCAATTCATTCCCCTTTTTGTTTAAACCAAACTATTGTGACTTCCTCCCCCCCCGCCCCCCCTTATATAATGTTATTACTTGGCATCAGCTTTTATCTGAATCTAATGAAGGTTTGGCAAAATCTAAATACACTAATGGCATTTTCCACATTAATTGAGCTTACAACATCAAATTGTAAGTTTTAGAAACAATTTCCCATTTAACTAGAGGACTAACCAACTTTATCCAGATACAGCATTGAAATGAATTGATTCTAATTTCTTAGTGTTAGGTGGGATAGGTAATGGGATAACTACTGTCAGATTTATGGCACTGTCTGTTTTCATAAACACGGGTTATTTAGAAAGAGAAGGAAAATCTTCAAGCACAGTAATTGTCACCATTCGTTGACCTCACTAAGGCAG
Organism: Chroicocephalus ridibundus; assembly: GCF_963924245.1. Classification (NCBI taxonomy): domain Eukaryota; kingdom Metazoa; phylum Chordata; class Aves; order Charadriiformes; family Laridae; genus Chroicocephalus; species Chroicocephalus ridibundus. The sequence goes on along the minus strand of NC_086285.1, from coordinate 28,177,990 downwards.
GAGCAATTTTCATCAGCAAAGTCCCAGGGTTTTCTTTTCAGCTTGCTTACCCATAAAACTACAAAGTGCCATCTCTATATTGTCCTCGGTGAAGGACTATATAATTTATGTATTCTGACCATACAGTATTAAGAATGCTACACTAATTTAGTTGAAAGGAGACATAAACCACATCTAATATATTTTGTAATTATGGCAAGTGACTTTGCTCATTCTCTGTGCTCAGCCATGCCTCCTATTCAGGGCAAGGGGAACAATGTTGCTCTATACTCCCTTTGCTGTTTGCACCATGGAAGTCATCACCCTTTTTAATATTGCTGTCCAGCTCCAGGTAGTCCTCTCACCTTCCCTTTCATTCACAGTTGCCACCGTGCTCCGTGACAGCCACAGTGGATATCTCATGCTGAGACATCCTAAATCCACCACTCCTGATGCCATCCGACCTTCTAACCATGATTTTCACGCAAAGCAAATGTGCCCTAAATGACCTAGAATGGTGCATTTTCCTCTCTACAGGAAAAAAAACCAACCAAACAAAACAACAAAAAAAAGCTTTTGGATGAAAATATTTACCCCTTTTGAAAGGCATCTTTCATCTGCTCTGAAAATAGGCAGCTTGCTAATGATTTTCTGATATATTTTAGAGCACCAAAAATCACCATGAGCATATTACAAGACAAAGCAACTTTTTTTGAGAGGCTATTCAGAGAAGCAAAGCATTATCTAAGGACATTACCTAATTTCAGTTCCTTCTCTCATAGTCTTTCTGCATGACCTCAGGACATTCTCTTAGGATAGAATTTCCAAGAGGGATTTGGACATTAAGCCTAGATCTAGAAAAGGGCTTATGTGATTAAAATGGAACTTAGGGAGGTTTTAAGTACCTGTGACCGAGACTGCAATCCTGCCAATTCCTGCTCAACTACAGCTTAACCTCGGAGGCACCTAAGGAACATATTGGCCTGAATTTTTATCTTTTCTTAAAATGCTTTAGAGGCATAAGGTACTGCAAAAGGCATGAAGACACCCATTACGAAGCACACAAATGTCCTTTAGCAGCGTATATGGAAAATAAATGCCTAATGAAAGGTCTAATGGTCTGACTATAGGAGCTGGGAGCCCGTTTTCTTCTCATTCTGGGCTTGTAAGTGATAATATTAGTGACTTTCAATTAACAAGGTTATGATATTCAGATATTCCCAGGCCTAATGTTACTTGTGATATTTCTGGACCTCAGTTATTCATCTGAGAAAGGGGCTTGAAGGAGCTTCCCTGCTAACGAAGATGTTATGCTAGGTAAGTACATTAAAAAACCTGTAGCTCCTAGGCACTAATGGAAACCTATTCCAGATTAGTTTTGGCTGAATTCTACCCAGTTAAAATTCATGTTACATTGAAAATAATTTAAAGTGCATAACAGCCCCAGGAAGTGTTAGGAATTAAAGTTACACAACAAGAAGTGCTGGAATTCCCATGAAACAGCTACCTTAATATTCCAGTCCTTCTCTGAAATTCTAAAGGAATCTGGACATGAGCATTGCCTTTTTTCTTAAGCTGCTAAATCAAATTTGTAAAAAAAGTAGAGCAAAGAAGTACCACATCTCAAAAGAGATTGGCTCCTTGAGAGTCATTCAACTTCTGACAATAGTATGTTTGTTGTGCTAATGTGACAGTTATTTGTGCAAAGTTATGTGCTGGTCACAAGAAATGATAGACACTGTAGTTTTTAGGAACTTACTGCATTTTGCAAAACGTCTCACAAGTGACTTGCTGGTCTGCAGGATCTGCATGAAGAATGGGAATCTAAATGTTACCGATGTAAAGAGATATTGACCTCTGACACAAACATGTTCCTAAAACTGGAATATTTCTTTTGAACCTGACATAGGTTTTGTTTTGTTTTGTTTTCTAGGCAGTTGTTTTACTAGGTAAGGAAATCCGTTCGTTATTTTATAGATTATTTCTTCCCTGTTTACATGCATCTTGTCCAAACAAGTTTAAAAATACTCTTAACAAGGGATCTTTGGGTACCATTTTACTTTGGAAATTGTTTCACAGTCTCATAGATATTTCTGCTTGGAACTTACTCCTGTTATTCTTCCCAAAAATGTCATTTGTTAAAATAATCACATTCATTTTTAATCCTTGCAACTATTTGCTTCCGAGGCTTTTCAAGGTAACAGGCAGCACTTAATCCAGCTCTCTGCCCTCCTCCTTTGGCCTCCTCTGCAGTCACTCATGCACACTAGCCAACTTATTCTTCATTTGCTCCCCAGGTTCTCTAGCCCAAGGTGACCACCAGAACCGGAAAATAATGTGAGATGATCCTGGAGCTCAGCCTCAGGCCAGGCACTTGAGGAAGCTGGTAAACTTTACTGTTGCTGTGAGAAGCTGGTGCTACAGCCAAGGGAAGCAGGGCTCTTCCTGACCGCGCTAGCGTATGCCTGGGGTTCACCTCCACCTGAGACTTCTTGCTGTCCTCACAACCTCTCTGCACGCGCTCTGCAGAGCTCCTGCTCCACAAGCACAGAGGCCAAAAGAAGCAGCATCTTGACAACGTGCAATATTCTACAGAACAAGTCATTCAGACTACGTCATGGCCATGCTAAGCCCCATTTTGTCGTAAATAATTTTGCCTACTTTTCGCTAGCTTGAGCAGCTCCTGCCTGCACACTTTCCTGTTTAGAAATAGCTGCTCTCAGCTGGCTGTCCTGGCTCTGGGTCTGGGAGACTTTTCGTCTTGCTGTGTATACTGAGTTGGTTGTTTGGTTTGCAGGGTTTTCCATATCTGAGCTCAGCTGTGTGGTTTGTTTAGTTCTTGGAGACTGGGGTTGGCCATTTGAATTCCTAGGTCTTGTGTGTCTGCAGCGAACCAGCTTGGTTTGACAAAAATATTCTATGGTATGACAGGCTCTTGAATAGTAATCAGTGTTCAGCAGCAGTGACAGACAGCAGTATCCACAGGAACTGGGTAATCAATGGAGACTTAAGTAATTGACATGTTAATGGTGAAAAAAATTAACTCATTCTAGGAAAATGAATGGCATGGACTCATGAATGGTACTTTTTTCAAAAAGGTTGTAATGTCAGTATCAATAATTGGCCCTTAGAATATTAGCGTAATGGAAATATTAGTGATGGCTGTGTCCCTCAGGGAAGAAAGCAGTCAGTCACAAGGAAATATAATGGTAAATTAGTTATAGTAAAATAAAAACAACATATACTTAGAGCCTAAAGGCTTATTTGTATGTTACGATTACTACAAAACCTCTTAATGTATAATTGCTAATGACTTGATTAAGTGTTTGAATTTCAAGCCCTCTCCATGACAGCAAATTAAGACCTCTTGAAACTGGAGGCTCTTTGGGGCAGGCATCTATTTTTGAGAATGGGCATGGGTACGGCATTGCACTGTCCCACCTAAATCTCTGTGCTCAGGGTATCTCAGTAATGGGAACAGCCATTAAGACAAGATCTCTTAGGCATTCAAGATGATGAAGAAGGTCTCATCTCATAAGGGGTCACACAGTATGTAACAGCTTACTGTAATGTGTACTGCAAGGTATAACATTTATACCATCTAATTTTTCACTGACTGATCATAGCATTATTTTTCCTTTCTTTTGTGAAGTTATTCATCATAACATATGTACATTTTTTAAGTGCCTGAAATGACCTATTTCTGAAATGGCATGATTTTCCACACCTTACCAGCAGGAAGATATCAATAAAAACAAGCAGTTAGATTTAGTTTTATGTTGTTTTCTATAAGCTACCACTGACAAAAAAGGCCGCTGCTAAGTCCTATTTCCAGCTTTCCGTAGGAGAGGAGATGCTAGTTTAGTCAGGAGCTCTACTTCCTTTGCTGTAAGAGTCCTCTGTTACACATAAATTAGTCTGTATAAATATGAACCGCGCTTGAGAAAGTGACTCCAAAAATGCTGGTATGCTGCTGTCTGACAGTCATCCAGCCAGTGGGAGCAAAGATGTATAGCGCTGCCGTTTTTCACAGGGGGAACAAAGGGACACGCTAAGTTACTACGGCTCTTCTTTGTTGATATTGGACACTTACTCCGGACAAAGTGATCCAGAGGAAGATAAATAAAAAGACTTTGATTTTTCAAAATAGTGACTTTGAATTGGCCGGAAAAGAAAAATAAAGAAAGCCAGTACCATGTTACCACATGCCAGGAGACAGTGGTAAGTTTTTATTTTTATAGCACATTCTGGAAAACATCAGGGAAGGAAAAAAAAATCATAGAATCACATAATTATAATCCTCTATATTAGGAATTAAAACACTTTTTTATATCGCTTCTCTTATGTCATATTTTAGAAGCTTTTGTACATTTTAGATAATTAACAATACTAACAATTAAAGAGATGAATGGAAAAAAGAAATATAAAATATGCCCGCGTTTTGACGGAAGGAAAATATTAAAGTAAATCTGTCTCAGTTTCTGAGCTTATACCTTCAAAAGTCATCTTTGATGTTTCTGTTGGCTGTAATGGGCCTCTGGACACATGGGCAGCTCTCCCCGCATGTCGGATTGCAGGACTGGGACTTCATGTGGTAGGTCTTTGAATGTTCACCACTTTACACAGAAAAGGTGCTGGTCTACTGGTTACCACACTGTAACCAATGCAAGGCTAGAAAAAGGGAAAATGGAAGAACTGCATCATTTTCATCCTCGTGTCCAAAATAGTAAGCCCATTAAAATGTCAGCTATATAATATACTTTTTGTTAGTTTACAGTGTAAGTGGCTTCTGGGCTTTTGTGGAAACCTTAATTCTTTCTTCTGAAGTTTATAAAAAGCTCTGTCACTCCTATATAGAGATCTGATCCTGAATGACCTCCGCAGACCTCAGTGGACTACGTATGTGGGTTCTTCTGGCCCTGCTGGAGACGATTTGTCATTGCCTTCAAGACGTTATGTGTGAAAGGCTAGCTGGACTCTGCTGAGAAACCAGCCTGACATTTCATGAAGCTGAGCACCTTTGAAAACTGAGTGCACCTTGTAAACAGAGAAAAAACAGAAGCTGAGGCTTCTTGAGGCCAGGGAGGCAACGAGCCAAACCATGTGTGCTAAAATGGGCATATCACAACAGTTCCTCATTACTGAACATGGCTAATAAATACCTACTGATAATTCCATAGAATGAAATCCCTTTTATACCAGTATAAAGGTTGTTCTTACACAGTGTAATCTACTACCAGGCAGAGAGATCCCTGCTTGTTCTGAACAAGCCAACTCAGGCGCCAGACGCAATACAATCATATTTTCCAAAGCTGATGCTAGCGGTACAACACCTCTGTCTCATCAGCGTGGCTCAAACCCAACCTGAATAAAACAAAAACTGTGACCAAAGGGCCCAAATACTCCACAGAAGTTATTTCAGAGTGATTTTCAAAGACAAAGAAAACAACAAGCAGATGGCTAATATCTTTTAGAGTAGGCAAAAATGATAATTTGTAAATTGAATTTATAATTTTCCCTTCTATATAAATAAAAAAAATTACATTTAAAAATCCTGCTGTTTGGTTATATCACACCTAACACAATGAAGGTCCGATCCCTGCTGGAGTCACTGCTACTAGTATAAAATGAATGAACGATAACACCAATAACAAAGAACAACTGAAGACCTAGACTGGCGCATTCAAAGGCTAGAAACCCATGGGCTTTAGGAAAAAGCAGAACCAAAGAGATCATAAAGTTAAAAGCTGTCCTGAAGTAATAAAAATATTTGTAATCAACCCCAAATCTAAAGAGGTAACTATCTGATGAACCAAGCACCCAAAAGTGGGGAAAAAATGATGAAGCAATATAAAAAGAGAACTTATTTCAGGATGTATGCACAGTAATAGAGTCTTTCCATCTCTGGCAATTCAGCATTCTTATTACTCAAAAGTAGTCATTCTTTCAAATCATAATAAAAATTACCCACAGAACACAGTTTTAAGTTAAAAAAAAAAAAAAAAAACAGAAAGAAAAAAGAAAAAATCACTGGAGAGAAGTTATCCTCTCTTGGCTCCAGCAGCATTTTCTAAAATTCAAACACAAATTGTGGGCTCAACGCAGTTTATTCTAGTAAATGTAGCAGGATGGGATCCTCAGTATTCATAACAAAAAATAATAATCCTTTTGGACTTTTACTGAGTACCTTAATGCAGTAGCATTTTGTAGTGATGTGTTCTAAAATGTAATTATGTGCAGTGGAAAAGGGCATCTCTTTTTGCAGTTTTAGATTTATTGCTTTTCAATTTCTTTGAAAGTCAGTCTGCTCTTGCATTTTTGAGAGAACAGAGACTACCAAGCTCATTCTTTTTTCCTGGAACAGTCCTTTGCTTAAAACGTAACTACTATCTCCTTAGTGAAGCAAACGCCTTTGGTTGTTTTCAGCGTCCCCTCAAATTTTTCTTTTACTGTCCTCTAACACCTTAACTTTTCCTTACTTTTGCTTGATCAGTGTTTTGATATTAATGTGATGGAAATAAAATATGATATCCACAGTTAGAGATCCACAAATGCAACTGTATCAGAACTGTCACCATTTCTATTTCTGATACTATTCCAGTTATATTATAAGGAGTATTACCTGTTTTCAGTCTTAGTAACCTACCATATTGTTTGCTCCTGCTTTCTGTTTTCTCCCTGGTGGACTTTGATGTTTATAGAAGGATGCCGAAAGCAGTCTAAAGAATGTAGGTGAGATGGAATGGGCTAAAAGGAACAGGTACCCTTTGGCAACAATTTCTTTTAATCGTCTCACAAAGTGTTATCCACCAGCCTGTATGGAGAGAGGAAGAAGACAGACCAAGCATCTAAAATCCATCCCACCTGCTCACCATCACTCCTTTTTCCCATAGACCCGAAAGAGTCAAGTTCATAAACTTTGGAAGGGATTTGCTCACCCTTCCCTCCGTGCACATATCCTCTCCCCCTTTATTGTTCTACCTCAAGACGGAATCCCTACAGATGCCAAGTTTCAGCTAGCCGTAGCCAGAAACCAGCAGAAGAAATGCAGACATAACCGAAACAAAATTTAGGTGTAATATTATGAAAGTTCTCCTCATAGCAGAATTTCTTAGCAGTTTCTGAGGAAAATGTTGAAATCTGCATTGCCTGAATCCATTCCAGCTGGACTAGAAAAACCACTAAGAAACAGAATAGGATGGCCCTATCCTTGGGATGCAAATGGTTTAAATACTACTCTTATCTCCATTCTCTAGGATTTACAACAGAGAGTTTTTAGACAAGCAGATGTGATCTTATACACAAATGTGGATCTGTCTCTCCAAAGCTCAGAGCAAGTCATTGGAGAGCTGCTGGAGGTCATGGTTATTCATCTGAAGAGACACACTTCTGTAAGTTGGTCCCTGAATCAGTTGACTGTGTCATGACATGAGTGAAGAAGGAGAGGATCCTCCTGTGACTGCATTCTCATAGCCAGCGGTCACCTACGATAAATGCCAGAACATGCAGTGCAGGCAAACAATCAGCTTTAACTAAAGCTGTAAAGTGTATACAGGGTTTGGATCAATGGCCCATTTTTCTTTAGAGTCTACTCCACTCCAACAAATAATCCTGTTGACTTCAGAAGGATTTTAACTCACATGAATCAAGGCCACTAGACCTGCTCTGGAGAACGTGATCAGTTTCCTTAACAAAATCTTACTGTGACTATCCTTAATTGTAATCAGAATTCTAAGGCATTGCTTATCCTGTCATACACCCCTTGGCAGAAATTGCCTGCCTGGGGCCTTAAGGAAAATACACATCACAAAACTGTCCCAGCAAGTAAACATGTTTGTGACCTGAATCTACTTTTGCTTTCTACCGGCTAGTTTGAGAGAGTCGCAAAACCTCAGACTCCCCCGGTTCATTCATTGCAATTGTTGTTCATAGTTGTGGTTGTTTTCCTTCGGACGCTCATTCTCCTTTTCCTGCTCTGTGGCCTGTTGTGCACAGTTCGCTCACTTAGGCCATGGAAATAGCTTCCCTTGGAAAACAACACTGGAGATCTGCAGCTTAAAAATGTCACAGCGGTGCAGGAAGGATTGCAGAAAAACATTCAGAGGAAAAGACAGGTTTTCAGGAACATCCTTCAGCTTAAAATGGTCGTTTGCAAAATGGGATACACTGAAGATACACTGAATTTCTCAGAACAACCAATACATCTCTGTAATGGAAGAATACTGTTTGTATTTGCTTTGCGTTAATGAGAACTAGGATTTATAGTTAATGACAAAGACTTCAGGTTAAAATAAGAGCACTGTTTTGTTTTGTTTCTTAAGGAGAAGTGAACATTATACATTTTATAATTAATTAATCTATAATTAACCAATTAAATCTCTCAGTTCAGCCTTTGATTTAGTCTTGGCTAAATATGTTCTTCAACAACAGTATAGCCTCCAGCCATTGTTTTCTGTGGGTCTATTAAAAATCTTTTTCCCTCAATTTCCAGCTAATCCAGCATGACTGCTGCAGCCCAAACTCAGAATTTCCCCCAGGCATCAGATGAAAACAGCCACGTATATGTGACTTCCACTCTGGAGAGCTGTAAGAATGCACTGCAGTATGTCGAAAGTTCAGTTCCCACTGAAAATGAGTGGTGCATATTGCCAATGCAATCTATTTCCCTCAAATGAGTCAGCAGGACTGTGCAAACCTAAAGGTGGGGTCTGTGATCCTTATTGACCCTAACTTCTCAGTTCAGGAGTGGCATCACTCTCCCCCATGAAACTAATTATGCTTTAAGGTATTCTTTGAATTCTCTGAGAAAACCCTGAAGAAACAGTGTATCTCTACAGAACACCGTTAAACCATGAGTGTTGAAACAATATCTGTAATTTACACAATTTTGCTTTAAAATCTAGGATCAGAACTTTTACATCAAAAGTTCTACTCAAGGAAACATATTTACTTTTCCCAGTGGTGTAGAATTGATAGTTCTTTTCCATTTGGAAATACAAATTTGTAATCCGTTTGCCCCCTACATCTACAATTAGATCCAAATTAAAAAACAGTACAGAACAGTAATAAAATTGGATACCAACTGAAACAAAAGGCAACAAAGAAATCAGTGATTTGTACAAATACCATTTCCGGTTGGAACGCTTTATACTGTTACATGATTACTTCTACAACTGTGTCAAAGAACATTTTGCTTCAGAAACTTTGTTTCTGTCTTGCCAAAGTAAATATTATTAATCTGTTCTATTTTTCTGTCATTCTCTAAGGACCAACGTATCTCTGAGGCTTTACGGTGTCTGATCAATGATTATTTCAAGGGATGTCAAGACTGTCTATACAACCCATTCTGGGCAGTCATTTACCTTTCTAGAAGACTGAACATACAAAGCATTTTAATTCTGCACAAAATTATTGTTTTTTTTTCCTCTGAGCTATTTTTCGTAACCTGTCCTTTTCCTCAAAGCAAGTGGAATCTCTCATCTAGCATTTTGATACAACAAGGAATTTATTTTCCTGCTGTTGTACTGTTTCTAATTGTACCTACTTACATTCTATATCTCAAAAAATAAAAGAATGCAATAAAGAAAAAAAATGGGATTATACAAGTAATTTATCCATCATACAACTTTTCAGCATTTTCCATTATAAGATCTTATTTTCAATTGCTTACATTTTAATGCATCACTCCTGGCCAGAATATTCCATGGTAGCTGGCTGGCTCACAGTGACATGTTTTTGAAAGTTTTAGCAAAACCAATGCAGTCATTTTGAAGAACAAGATGAAAAGAATGTTTTTTCAATGCTAGAAAAGTTTTCAGAAAGTTAGCTGTGGCATCCACTATACTTTGGCACAGACAGATGAAAACTAATAGACAGCTAATGCTTGTATTGGGGATGTGCTTTTTTATTACCTCATGCCAGTAAAATGATTTAATTTGGACAAGATGAAAACTTGGGAAAATTTGAAATCTGCAGATTCTCAATAATGGTTTGCTCAGGGTTGGTACCTAAATTCTTCAAATATTTGTTCTACATTAAGCCAGCAGCTGAAGGATGTAGGCTCTCCACATTTCCATGGAATGACTGAGTACTCTTTGCTATTGTTGGCTAATGCAATACTTTAGGTCCAAACTAAAATTAAGACATTTCTTTTCTGCTTCCAGTGCACAAAAGAGGACAAAATGGCTCACTTGGGGCACAAAAGAAACAAGTCAGAACGAATTCATTGGGAAACAGCAGCAGAGTTTGAGGTAAGAAAACTGACACTGACGAAGAGGTGCCCTTGAAAAAATGTAAAGGGAGTGGCAAGGGGCTTCAAGCACTGGGCTAAGAAGGAAACCAGATCAACTGAAGAGGGAAGAGGTTGCCAATGCCAGGATTAGAGATGAGTCAGAGTGGGGAAAGCTGCTCAGTGGCAGAAAGAAAGAAATAAGGACCGAGGAGAGAAAAGTGATTGCTCAGATTAAGAGTTTCATGAGGAGTAGCTGTTAGGGAAAGACCAAGATATTTTCTGCACCAGAGCAAAATATGATAGGAATAATTAAAAACAGCAGCCACCAAGCAACTGGCGGGGCACCACCATTTCCTTCCACCAGTATTTCTGAAGCTTCCACTGGCTGTCATGTACCCACTGTGAACCACACTGTGTGAAAACCGGTTCAGTATCTGAAAGTCCCTCCTGGATCAAGCCCTCTAAGCCAATGCCAGCTCCTGGCCCTTAAAACCTTGGCTGAGCTGTGAACTAAGTTGCTCAGCTCTAACAGGAATGGGCAGGGTGAGGGCCTGAGTGGAGACATCATCTGGGCACCTGCAAAGCTGTACCGGGAGGCTTCTGTTGGGCTCTGGTGCTGGCAGACTCTATTCAAGAAAAACCACAGCTTTGGGATCACATTCCCAACCATTTCACTGTCTTTTCATGGATCTGACGCAGAGAATTTAGGCTATCTCTTTAGGTTGCACTAGCCAGATTACGAAAAAGACCTGACTAGGCATTTCAGACCCTCGTAATGGAAGCTGTATGCAGATCAGTTATGCAAAAAGAGCCAGAGGTACTGACCTCTGAAAAGCTGGCAGGAGTGTTTGGAATTACCTTCTGATATGCAGCAAGTAGCTGATGAGTAATGATTAACAGATCCCAAATATCAACTTTAGACCATGTATCTGTGGTCAGAGTAAATGGTTCATGTTAACGATTTACATAAGCATTTCAAATTTGTGGCATCAAAGTGAGTATCTTTCATTTTAGCAGCAAGAATATAGAAGATCTGTCTGAAGGGAAACTGAAAGCTCAGCTATTGTCATACTTGACATACGTATCTGAAGTTCCTACCTGAAATATAGCATGAGTGGTACCTTAAATGCTCAGGCTCAGCTTGTTTTTACATAATCACCCGTGGAATATTTTCTTTCCTCCAGATATGATGCTCTGACTTAGACTAACAAGACTCTCGAAAGATCTGATTTGTTCAGCTTCACTTAAAATGTGCCAATGCAAAGTGAGACAGACAATCCCACAAAAACTAATTAGACCTCACCTCCTCAGTTCTTGTCCAACAAGCACTGCAGGTCAGCAAACTCAACCCTTTCAGAATAAAAAGGAGAGCATGTTCTGGAGGGTCATTTCTGCTCATGGCCAACCTTCGTAGGATATTCATCTACTTGACAACTAGTACAACAAGTGAACAGAGAGAAGGCTGTTAGTTTGCTTAGTTTTTAAGGGCACATAAACCAAGACCAGAATCTCCACTAAACACCTGGGAACTCTTTGGGAGCCAATACAAGCCTGACAGAGTGGGAGACAAGCATTGCATTTTGCAGCTGCCCAGAGTCAAGAAGTCTGACAGATGTGTCTCATTCACTGTAAGAGTTCCAGCTGCTAAGTGCTATTCTACATGAATTTCTGAACAATAGAACAATAGTAGCACGATACTTCAGGAGTCCCTTAAAGGTACAATTTCCCCAACAAGCCATACTAGTAAGTAGACAGCAATACTCTTTTGAAGTTCCAAATGTTCTTCAGGTTCGACTTCTTTGTGGACCTCATCAAACCCAGTCTCAAAGAGGCAAAATGGAAGTGAGTGGATCCATACTCACAGAAAATCCCAGTCCTTTATGGAAGAACAACCGACCTGCAGCTTTTCAGTGCTAGTTATCATCTTAGCATCTGAGTTGTGGCTGAGGATTCAAGAAAGCTATTGGTTTCAAGTCTCAGTAGCAAAAGTTGCACGTATTCTCTCAATCAATATAGCCTACCTATTTGCGTTATCTGGCTGAATCTAGTAATGAGCCTCACGGTGATTGCACATGCTCTGCGCTGACAGGGAAATACCAGAATAAGAGGGAAGTACAGAGGACTGGAGTGCATTTTATGACTTCTCTGATGCTCCTACAGAAGGCTAAGTTAATGTATGCCCTCACCAGGCGTGAGGGATCAACGTATCAACGATGTGCACTTTTAGTCACTCTATGTTAATAGAAACAAGCAAAGCAGTACATGACGTAGTGGTTCTCTCCACCACAGCAGAGATGAACATATTTTTCCCTTTTGCAAATTTTCCTCTCTCTCCCTGGAAAAGGGCACTTTGCTGACTCACATCTGATTAGCCTTATTACTGTAGTAGAAGCAGTGGAAAAGGAGAAAAGAGCTGGATTCTTTTCTGCCTCATACATCACTATCCACCCACAAAATCTAATACAGCATAAATCATATTCTCAGATGGGAATTTTCCTATTGATTCCAGTGAGCGTAGCAGGGGATTTTCTGTATCTATTGTTTAAATATTGTTTGTTACCCACAGAAATACTGGACTAAACAATCAAAACATCTGTTGCAGTTCAACTTTCAGGAACTTAGCTGAAAGCCCCTAAAATCTCTTTTTGATATGTAAACTGTGGACTTCTGGCTGGAAAAGCTCTGAGACACAAGAACTGCACAAAACATTTTTACTGAGTCACTGCCGATCATACAACTCATCCTGAAATATCATGCCTGCTTCTGAAGCTTGAAATCGTAGATCCAGATGGCTCCTTCCCACCTCTCCAAGGCTAGTTCCAACCAAACTGAAAATAGCAACAAAGAAAACAAAAAGATAAGAGAGAAACAATCTACCAAACACATGGCTATGTGAGCAGAACAACCCAGAAAGTCTGATTTCCTATGGATTGTTCTGGAGTTCAAAGAGATCAGCAGCTGGGCTGATGTCTTCCCCTGTGGTTAGGCTTTCCTAATCTCTTTTTGGATATGGATTCTTTGGAGTCTATTAAGAGATGAATTTACAGTGTAGTCTGTTCTTCAGTGGAAGCAATAAAAAGTCTTTATTCTTTATCAGGCTGCTGTTTTTCACAAAATCTGGAGGAATGTAGTACCTCTGAGACTGCTACTTTCCTCTCAGGCTTGGTTGAAACTGGCTAACAGATGACTTTTGACCAAGCAAGCAGTGTGACCTGCTTTTCTTGGTAATGAAATTAAAAACAAGTGCTCCCAATAATAAGAAGTTATCATCTTCCCTAGGTAAACACACTTGCTATCAATGCTTCCAGTCTTGTAAGTCATTCAAAACCTTTTGAACTTTTATCTTTATTCAGCTCGTTTTAACCAAACAAATACCAAAAGCTGGCAGAGAGCTGTAAATACCTAGGTGGGTGATACTCTTAGAGTCAAAGCACTGAAACTAATGGAAAAGCTCCAGCTGGCTTTAATGGACTTTGAGCTAGGCCATCTTTCTTCAGCTACGGAAAAAGACTAGCTCACAGTGGGTCTTCTGGAAATGTGTACTAATAATTAATAAATATTTTATCTCCATGGAAAATAAAAAATGATGGGTTTTGGCTGGAGAATGAAAGAAAATACTCAGTTTCAAGATGACCAAATGTTTATATTTTCAAACATGTAAGTTTGTTGAAGCTAAGAGAAACTCAGTGCTTTGTACAAAACTTTGCAGAGGTCCTACTATGTTCTGCAAAGTCTTGGCTAACCAAAATCCATCTGTCCTCTTACACACAATGTATGTTCAGTGTGTGCAGACACACATACACACACTTTATAGACACACGCGTGTTCTATTAAATGATGCCTAATCTCTTCTGTGAGTAAAGTCTGGTTAAAGTAGTGTGTCTATTCAAATATGACCAATGTTTTGGCAAATGGATTTGTTAACAGATTTCAGTCTGTCTCGTTATGGATAATGCTTTACATTTTATGTATTTTGGTGACTAGGTTAACTTTATAAATAGCAAATTAATATACTGTGTTGAAAATCCGATCTACTTTTGCTCTTTATTTTGCAGTGATTGACAGATTTTTTATAATTTTTTCCCCTTCATCAATGCTTCAGAATTGAGAAGATCTAATCCCTCTTTTGGCATTTTTAACTTGCTGTTGCAATTTTGTTTACTTAGCAAATAAAATTGCAAGAAAAAGAAGGTAATTTACCTCTTGATAAACCTCCATCTTGTTAACTTCCATCTGTGAATAATGGCCAGTGAGCATGCAATGTGGCTGGTACAGATTGGGTTTGGTGTAAGCAGAAACAATTCTGATGGTATTGTTAGGAGCTGGCATTTGCACATATGCAAATTTTTTACTGGTTCAGAATAACAATGATTTAATCCAGCAGCACAGTTCAGCACTTGACATGCAAACACGACTGTTATTGTGTTTTAATATTTTTTTATATCCCCCTTATTAAAAAAAAAAAGAAAAATATACATAACTCCTATATCTGTAATATAATTTACATTCAGTACTTAGCTTTAAAAATGTGATACTATTAGTACACAGTATGATAAATATTCTAAGCATACACAACTTGTGCTAGGTGATAAAATATTCTAAGCATGTCCTAAAATGATTCTCTCATCAGAGATGGCTTGTTACCTCCACCATCAGCAGATACTGATAATTAATCAACTGAAATGAATCTTTACAGAATAAACAAATCTGTTATACATGAAGGATGATTATGTTCTTTTGGCTGTGAAGATTTTTCATAACTTATTCATGCCATTGGTGTGCCTGAGTTATGAAGTATTTCTCGCTTATGAAATAAATATAGCATCTTTTGTTTGTCATATATCCCCTCTATTTTCTGGGCTTTACCAACGTAAATCAGCACAAATCTACCAGCTATGCTGATTTACACCAACAGAAGAATTAGCCCTCTATTCATAATCAGCATCAATGTTTTCTGAATTACTTCAGACACATTTCTAAAACATATCCCTGGTAAAGCATTTTCAGCTGTTCCATTTTAACAGTAACGTCTATGTAAATGCCATCATCAGCCATAAGAAAGAATCATAGCTGCCTCATTCCAACTTTGTGAATTCCACTCTCTCCTGGTAGGTGCAATACACACAGTGGGGGACAGTGTCGTATTTTGAGATGGGAAAGCCATGAAAATATACTACCATTTGCATGGATTTTTAAACGAATTCATACTTCCACGTGCTGCTTTTATGCTCACTTTTCCTTGAACTATTTAAACAACTGGTTTGGTTTTTCACTGGCAGAAACACTGATAGATAATGAATTTTAGACATGCATGTGAAAGTATTTGAAAATCGTATGTTCTAAGGAACAGGAAACAAGATCATGTTTAGCTGACCTCAGCAATCACAGATAAACAACAGGGTTTACATTACAAATATGTGTGATATGTTAAAAAACAACAGCAAAAAAAGAAACATTGACAATTGTCAGACAGCGTTATAAAATAACGAGAAAAACAGCAAATATGTTGGAGGAAATCATGATCTGCTGTGAATATTCTTCAAACAGAGAAAGAAGAATTGTGAATGATTCATTCAGACTGAGTCATACTTTATTTTATTAGAGAAATTCTCAGGGCTAGGCCTACTGTGCGAGCAGAAATTCTTGGCTAAGATTCACTAAAACTGAAGTGCTAACTCACAACAGCCAGACATCCTTTATTTAGAAAAAAACCCAAAACACAAACCCACAGAAACAATGAAAAACCCCAACCAAACCCTTGACCTAAGGAAGAGGATACTACTTCATGCCTTTCCTTGAGCCTTCATTGTGGGAGAGGAGTCAATAAAGAGTCTTAAGAACTATTTAAACAAAATCTGCTCAGGAAAACCTTGTGCTCTTTTCTTTTGAACATTCAGCTCTTTCCACTAAGAATGAGGCCACTTGCTTATTTCTACTGTAAGCTATACTTATACAAAGACATACTTGGTGCAAGTTTTGCGGTAAGTTAACATACAGCATGCTCTGCATGCTACTGTATGTATAATAGAACACAAAAGAATCCTCCTGGAAGATAATTACCATGTTGTGGGGCAGACAGAAGGTATACTGAGGAAAACAGCTTAATAATTCAAATAGTATCATGGGTCTTGAGGGCCTTGGGCCAGTCGTTGCTTTACCTCAGCCTTTCACCAAGGTACTCAGTGCGCCCAAATCTTTCCAGATAGGATCTTTCCAGATAGAGTCTTTTCCAGATCTCTCCAGATGCACTCAGATCTTTCCAGATCCAAGAAGATATTTTCTTGCCTTTAAGCTACATACTACGATGCCTATGTTTTAGGCATCTGGCTGCCAGTGCAAAAACCTGAGCATTGTAAGAGACATCCTAGAAAGAGGAATGAATGTCAGAATAAGATCCAAAATAGCCAACACAGTGAGCTCTGCCTTACACTAGTCAATAGGAAAATGTTGATCCTTTATCAGTCCTTTATCAAGACTAAAAAATCCTACAAGCTCCAGGCTGTCAGTCTCCTCAGGGTAATCTTTAATAAGCTCAGCAAAGACATACGGGCCTACTGAGATTTGGTTGCCCTGCCATACAATACCCTAATAGTTAAAACACCAAGCAGCGAATCATCTCCCATTCTCTATTCTACATGAAAATAAAGCCTGATTTTTCACCTCAAGGACAGTGTCCAGACACTATGTTGTGGCTTATTTTGGAAACAAGGTACAGCTCTTCCTGCAAAACCAGTCCCCATATGTACAAACAAACTAAAGACACCCTGTATCAGAAGAGGGCACAAGTAGGAGCATAACTCTAGGTCGCTTCTCATTGCAGAGGGGAGCCCTGGAATGATTGTGTGCTCTGTCTTGTGGGTGCTATATGTAAGACACATAAAAAGCCATTGGTTGAGAAGACACAATCTCCTGACTTCTCCAAGAAGTGCTTATATGTTTTGTAAGGAAAACTGACTCACCATTTTACCCTCATCCCATTACATTTTATCATACATGAGAGTCATGGTTCTCTCCAGTCCAGCTAATCTTGCATTCTCCTCCACGCAGTGACACAGCTTCACTAGAAAGAATGAAAAATATTCCTCCTCTATCCCCCAGAGCAGTCTATGGCTCTGTGGTTAAAACATACTGAAAGGAGTATGACACATGGGCCTGAATCTGACCTCAGTCAACAGCAGACTTTGAAACCAAGTTGCTTATGTAGCCAAAGAAAGCACTGTAATCCACTACAGTCATATTGCATGCTATTTTAAAAGTGAACATTAGCCTTCACTGCCTTTTCTATGAAGATAAGGAGCTTGGGCCTGTATGTATGCATTGGACATGGTCAGAGACCTGCCAGCCCAAACACTTTACGCTGATTGCACTCAGGCTTTCATGTAAGCTGGGCAATGACCTTCCAGCCTTGACCAGACCAAAGCACTTCTGAAGGCACACTCAGAACTTGAGGCACCTGGAGGTCTTGATGGCTGTGAAATTAAGTGCTAGAAGAGCTGAGGTGCTGTTGCACTTAGGGAGCAGTTGAGTGAGGCTTCCTAGGGTCATCCTTTTTCATTTACCTCTCTGAATTTCACCACCAGTCTACTTGAAACATAGGCAGGCTTTTTGCTTATGTTTTCCCTTGGCAATTAGCTCAAGACCATGTGGCAGTATAACGTGAGAACTGTGGTAATGTTCTTAGCAGTCTTAATATGGAGGAAAAGAAAAAGACATTCAAGCCTGTTTTCACAAAAATAAAGCTCAATAGGACAGACTTTCAGCCTCACTTCTAAATATCCTGGCTTCTCTATATTCACAGAATGCTGTATTTGTATTCTAAGGCAATTGTTATGCTATTTTACCTCTGTGATTTTTTTCTTCTTAGTGGTATTATTAAAATAATCTGGGATTGTTTTTTGTTGTTTATAAATGGACTGCTATTATCTATTCATTTATGACAAGGTGACAGTGTTTACTTATCTAGTTTGCAGATAGGCACTACATAATCTGTTTTTGTGTTCATTTGAGAAGCTGTGGCTGGATGAAGGCACCAAGTCTGCTTTGCTGTAACTGCTGTTTTCTAGGTCAGGGAGGAGCAGCAAGAGGAGAAAGGCTGTTCTGTCTCTCAGATGAGCCAAGCACATGCAGCAGGCACGCGGATGAGGGGCAGGCAGAAAAGGAAGAGAATCCAGCAAGCGGAAAGGCTTTACAAGAGGCAGAGACTGGAAGACTGCTGAGAAGCGAAGGAGGTAGATTCACTGCTGCCAGGCCTCACAGGTGATAGAAGAAAGTTCAGAGGGACACAGAGGAGACTGTGTATAACTTGCTGAAAACCAGAAAGTCATTAATTCAGTGGACTGAAAACAAACATAAAAAAGAGCCATCCTGCAAAGATGTATAGTGGGAAAGCGCAGATGCATTTATGAATCCTTTTATCTACTGTCTCCCTCTAAGACAATTAAAGACAATTAATTAGTTCATTGTTTTGGTTTATATAGTAATAAATCTGGCTTTCAAATCCTCTGCCTTTTTACTATCTTTACGAAACTCACTTTAGGCAAAGCGCTGGAAGATCCACCTCAAAGCTATGCTGAAATTGATACCCAATTGTAAACGCAAAACCTCACCCCTGAGCTACTCTTACAAGCAACCTTTAGCTAGATGCATGTCACAAGTTCCCTGTCTGCACCACCAACCTCAGGCCAGCCTAAAATCTGCCCCCCAGGAGCCAGAAGCCCCGAGGCCAGCCAAAGCGGGCATCAGCAGGGCTGGTGATGGCCGTGGTGGCAGCCGCAGGCCTGCGTGCCAAATGGTACGCTGCCAAACATGCCCAGACAGGCTGTCTGTAGACAGTCTGCAAACTGTCTGTGAGGCCGAGTGTGCCATATTTGTGGTCATCCTGGGTACAGCTGTGGGCTCGAGCAGCACTGCTTACGTGTCAGGTTCACGCCGTCTTAGGAACTAAAACGGCATCAACAAAATGTGGTTGAAAGCACGGCTCGTTCTCGGGACATGCCAGAACGATGCCTTGGGGTACAGCTGCTGGATGAAACATCCCTCAAACACTTGCGGGGATGAAAACAGCTCTGGGCAGGAGCGCAGGGTGTGCTGCAAGGCACCACACCAGCATGGTTGCTGTGAAGGTGTTGGGCATCCTTCTGCCGCTTGCCCCAGTGTCCTCTGACCGCGCTGGAGGCATCTCCCCAGGTTAACAGCACGAGTCAGCAACGGCTGGCACGGTCGGAGGGGCTGCAGGGCCCCTGAGGGCCCGGGGTCCCTCTGAGGCGGCTCGGAGGCCGCTAGGCCACCTGAGGTAACCGGGCCCCTTGCTGGGGTGAGGCGGTGCCGGCCCCGAAACGCCCGCGCCCCGCCGCTGCCCGAGGCCGCATCTCCCGCCGCCTCGCCCGCCTCAGCGCGGAGCCCGTGGGGCCGGGTCGGGTCGGGCCGGGCCGGGCCGGGCGATCAGGCGGGCCGCAGCCGGGCCGGGCGGGGTACAGCCAATGGGCTGTCGGCGCCGAGCGCCCCGTCCGCGCCTGGGAGAGCGGTGACGGCCGGCGCTGGCGGGCTGGTGCGCAGGCGGGGAAGCTGCCTGCCGCGGTCGGAAGGGAGGGGAGGGGAGGGGAGGAAGGGAAGGGACGGGAAGGGGGTGGCCGCGCCGGGCACAGCATGGCTGCCAAGGTAAGTCACCGCCGGCGGCGCGGCGGGCGGGGAGGCGGCGCGGGCGGCGGGGCGCTCGGTGCGCGCCAGCCCGGCCGTTGGGCGGCGGGGAAGGGGCTGCGGCGGGAGGCGGGCGGGCGGGCGGCTGCCGGGTTTGACCTCGGGCCTGTCCTTGGCGAAACTCGGCTGGTGGCGCCTCCTCCTCCTCATCGCGGCTCCGCGCCCGCCGGCCCCGGGGGAGGAGGAGGAGGAGGAGGAGGGGAGTGGGTTGGTGGGCTGTGGGGGCGGCCTCCCCCCGAGACGGCGCAGCGGGGATCCCCACCTGCCAACCGCGGGGAGCGGGGCCTGCTCTCCGCTGGTACCGCACCATCTGCGTGACACGGCGCGGCCGCCTGCCGCGGCAGGGGAGGTGGCGGGAGGCCGCGGTGGGTCCCGCCGTGCCGGCGCCGGTGCGGCCCGCAGCGGTGCGGCCCGGCCCCGCCGGGCACCCGCGGCCCGGCCGAGGCTCCGACGAACGCTGTTAGGCCCAGCTGTGCCTCAGTCAGCACCCCACCACACACACACACACAACATCTAGATGCGTAAAAACATACGTCCATGTTATATGTACACTTATTTTTGGATGAGAGAACGCTGTGGGCCCGTGGACAGTGGCTGGCAGGTCAGGACCTTGGGCTCGCCATGCCCAGAGAGGACACTGGTGTTGGCCCTGACCCGCTTGCAGGCCTGAGCGTGACAGTCCCTTTTTTGCTTTTCCTTCCATTTTCTCTACGTACCTGTTTTTTACCTTCTGTTTTTGCTTTTGATTGTAATTTCCAACCGGTTTCACATCTCTCTGCTCTCCTGTCAGATTGATACCTGTTAGTTAGGCTTTTCAGAAGGATAAATGGATTGAAATGCTTTTATCAATTGTTTAATAACACACTTCCATCCCAGAAAAAAAAAATATAAATTAGCCGTTAGTTGGATCAAGGCCATATAAAAATAGGTATTCCACTTCTAACGGCAGATGAATTTATGCGTAGTAATGGTGTTTCAAAACTTACTTGTAGGTTTTCATTAAGTTTCTTTTTTGAATACTGAGACAAAAAATAAATGGGCCACATCCTGCTTTTTTTGAAGTCAGTGATGAAACTGACTATCAAGAAAACAAAACTTCCCCAAACAACACAAAGCAGCACATGTGCTCAGTCTGGCCGGAGTTGTGAGTTCCTTTATTACAATTAGTCCATGACAGAGCTGCTCCTGCCAACACCTTTGTCACTAAGAACTTAGTTATCTGAAATGCATATTGTTTTAGTGGATTGGGCAACATATGATTCCTCTGCTGGAGTTTATGAAACAGTCATCCCCAAATCTTAAGTTTATTATTTATAAACCTTATCTGTCCTGCCTAGCTTTTTTTTCTTTGATTGCCCACTGGTCTGTACGCACAGCACATCAGTTGTATCTTACCAAACTCTTGGTGTTAAAAGACTTAAAAGTCTTCCGTTCACTGAATTTATGATCCATCTACTTGCCTTTCCTTTCCAAGCAGCAGTTCTTAATCTGCAATGCCCCTGAATCTGTGCTGCTCAAATACACTTAAAAATGTTGCATATGTTGTTAGTGTTTCTCTAATCTGGTATAGGTGTGCTCCATGCTACATGTTTGCATGGGGTCCTTTTTCTTTTGGCTTGGATTATTACACAGTTCAAAGCACCAAAATCTTTACAAGCATATGTTGAAAAGGCTCAACACTTAAGGAGAATCTGAACTGAATGTAGTCTGTTTCCAATTATGTCAAGCTTGGCAGAGAGATACCTGATAAAAAGAATAATGGCTTGTCACTAGTGTCATAAGCATCCTTGGTGCATTGCAAGACAGAGATACAACACTTTGTACTGCAGGGTTTACAGCCCTCACATAGCTTCTGCAGGCTTGAATGTGTTTTGAGACTTATGTTTAAAAAAAAAATAAATAGAGCTGGTAGCAGCTAGAATGGATTAATTATTAAGTTACCTTGTGAGACTTGAAGGGTTTTTATCTTCCTGAGGTGAAATAGTTCGTGTTAAACACAGATGAATTTCTATTTTTATTGAAGTCAGTGGCAAAATGTAAGTAGCGTTTTGTACTTTAACGGTAACGTCTGAGCTCAGGTTCTGCAAGCACACGTATGAATGACTTTGCCACATAAAGAGCTTCTGGGCCTGAAGTTATTCACATGTGCTTGCAGGCATGGGCCTTGATTTGTGTTCTAACTTCCTTACTGATGCATCTCAGTAATGTTTGCCTTTTTCACCTCAGCCCAACAATGGACTGGTGAGTCGAATGATTTTTCTAAAATCCCTTCAGTGCCTTTTCCTTGCCAGTATCCTGCATGACCGCTTCATTTAATTTTTTAATTACACCCTTTTAGGCATATGAGTCTTTGAGATTGAATGTAATTGTTCTTCGCTTGCAAGATTTCAAATGTTGACATTTTAAGCAGACTGTAGGAATTCAGTCTGTCAAAAGGAAAACTCAAATAGGATACTGTTAAGGCTGCATAGTTAAGCACTCAGGTATCAAGAAATGGGCAAAGCTTTTATGCATGGAATCTTTAATGTCCATTACAGTGCCATTTAATTTTCTTCACTGTATGTTACTCCATGTCTTTCAATTTATACAACGTTTTAAACAATGTATGTTGCACATCAGTGTCTCTTCTGAATCTCTGAAAATGTTTTCTGAAAGTGCTTTGTGAAAATTGCACTGTAAATCTTATTTGCACAAATTGCCAATTAAAACTGCAGGTGAGATGTTCCAGTAGATTTTTACCCCATTGGTAACTACATTACCATCATGGGTACTGGCTTCTTTTTCTGAATTGTACAGAAAACAGGCTATTTGGAAAGTCTTTATGATAACGCATGTGCAGAGCAATAACGCCATTTTATCTAGTGTGTCATGCTTTATTTCTTTATTTTGAGTGTTTAACAATGCAATGGTTTTTCTGCCCTTTAGTCAGATACTTCTAAAGAGAAGTTATGTAGTCTAGCTCATGCCATTAGCTTGCCATTGACCCAGTGTGTATTTTACAGCAAAGTTAACTGTGCCTGTTGAGTTTATGTAAGCTACCCTTGGTCCAGATACTGCTACACCGTTCTGGGCATAGCTATTGTATCATATTGTATTGTATTGCATGTGCAACGTGTGACTTGCTACCTTTTTAAAGTCCTACTGCTTGGTAAAATGTAAACTTATTTTCAGTGGGAAGTTCTAAGGTACTTCCGAATGAGACCTTTTCCCATAGCTGATTTTGCCTTTACCGCTGTGCTACTTTGTCTGTTCAACATAAGGTCAGAAACTGATATTTATGATGGGAGATAGTAGATATAATATTTTTAAACTTTGTCTTTCATAACCACTCAGCTACACTCAAAACAGTTAAAAATTGCATTAAGCAAATTCCAAAATTGAATAATTCTAGTACATAAATTGAAGCTTAGAAACTGTGTAAAAGCTGTGGGCTTAGCATGGAAGCACTTATACCCTATTGAACTTCATCTCTGCTATGGATAGCATGTGAATAAATTTTGATATTTGTATTGAACTGCACAGCAGTGATATAGGATATAATTTTTAAATACTGTGGTATATCTCTCTTTTTCTAACGTAATTGTTTCTTGAGGCATGTGTGAACTTTTATTCACTGGGCACATACCTAGAATGTATGTTATTTAAAATTATTGTTTTATGACCAAAGTGAACACAAATATCACATGCTAAAAAAGCTGTTCACGTAAAGGCATGAACCTTACATCAGTACCTGGTGGGACTACTTGCATGCTTAATTTTAAGTGCATGCATTAAGTCTTGAAAAACAAGTGCCTTACTGTCAGAAATATATTAATAAGGTAACACAAAGAGGTTTGTTGCTGACTTTACTTACCATGAGAATATTTGGAATGTTTCTAATACAAGGTAAAGAAAATTTGTTATGCAGTTTTTGGTATATTTAACAAATTTTTATTCTCTTTCTACTTGTGTTTTTCTGGAACTGTTTACTATGGAAGCTGTGTCAGTGGAGTTAGACGTTCTTTCCAGTTACTGCCATATTTACCTTGAAAATCCCCAATCTTGTCATATAAAAAATAATTAGTCCTTATCACAGGCTCCTTGTATGTCTTGGTGTTAATATAGTCAGACATTTCCCACTGAACACCCCAGTCCTGCAAGATGCATCACCTTGACTGAATTAATTGGAGTTCTGTGAAGGATTGATGCTGCTGGGCCTGGCTCTATGAGCCTTTTTGTGTGCAGAAATGATCCAATGCCTGCGCTGGGTGATGTGAATTAATGAGGTCTGGATAAGCAATGGTTGAAATAGAAACACCGTGGCAATGCAATTCTAAATTAAAGTGATTCCAAACAATGCCAAAACTATTAGATGTCAGTGCAACCATGCCATGTCGATTAATTTGCTTTCATGTATACCCAGTGTGTCCTATTGTGCATCATACAGCTCCATCGTGCCTCTTCATTCAGTCCTTCTCCTGTGCTCCTCTCCCCTGTGCTAGCAGTAGGGTGGGATGTGCCTGGGAACAGGCTGAATTCACTGTTCTTGCCCTCGATGATGCCATTCTTCCCTTCCTCCAGCAAAATGGAAGAGAAGAATTGCGTTGCATTGCATGTGGATTCGATGGGCCCTCAGAAAGGAACAGGTGAGGGGTCCTAGCATCATGATGGGCTACTGTGTCCATGAAAGGAGTGGAGTCCCTTATGGACAGGCTCCAGTCCCTCAGTCAGATCAAAACTGTGTGGGGAAAGTGGTTGGTGAGTAATGAGAGAGGAATCTCTTTTCCCTGAAGTATCACTGAGTTTGTGTACTGTAGACTCAACAGTGTCACGACACTTATCATGACGCTTAATGACACCGTGGTAATTTTTTTGGATGTGATAGCACCATGTAAGATCTATGTGCAAAGTCCTATTGCTGGTCGGCACAGGTCCAGCAGTGCTTGCTGGTGTGGAGTTACATTTTGGAACTGCTCCTAAGTGTGTAAATTCTTAATCATATCATGTATAACGAGACTCTTCCTTCCACTTTCCCCTTCAGAAAAAACGTGTATTTATGCTGCTTATGATTTATTACTGCATTGTGACTTCTTAAGAGAACAGAATTTACCTGATAAAGGGACACTGAATTTGTGTGAGTGCTCATAACTTCAAACCTTTTCTAAGTACAAAGTAGAATGCATGATGACTGCAGCTGAAACAGAAGAGAAAGCAAATCATTTACTCCCCTTCCCTGCCATTGTTTGTGTGTTTAGTTTCATTTGGCTTCTTTTAGTGCACAAGTCTTTGCTTATGACATTTACCCTTAGGAGGACTGCTTGAGTCCTAATCCCACAAGGTGCACCGTGAGTTCTGGGGCCCACTGGCAAGACTAATTCCAGGGAAGGCACTCGTGGAGCCATTCTCATGTGGAAAAAGTCCATACAGCTCTCTTCTGCAGTGAACGCCGAGTTACCCTGAAAAGGAGCTTTATTACACTGGGGATTTTGTCTCCATTGAGTTTATCTGTTCCTTTGTGCTACTATTCCCCCTGACCCACACCCCCGGCTTTCTTTATTGGAGCAAGGTGAGGGCAAGAGGAGGCGGTGAAAGAGGTTGATATGTCTTTAATATGTTAAAGGGGTACTGATGGGATCACATGTTGCAACTGCCAGTGGTCTTAACAAGTTTCTGAAACTTGCTCTTTTCCATTTTGGTGTCCCTGTAGGAGGGATTGCAGGGTGACCTCCCTTCGTATATAGTTCTGGGAGAGTGTTACTGAACCCTACAGTTACATGTGCATCTTTATGTGCGTTTCATCTGTTGTGGTATCCACTGAAAAGTATTTAAAGTTATCTGGATCTTACCACATCGGGAAGTGAATTCCTCTTTCTATGCAGCTTTGTGTCCCAGGAGGTTAGAGAAGCTCTTCCAAGTGTGCTTCAAATGATACGTTAAAGACATTCCTCCTGATCCTGTAATGTAGAGAAGCTTACAGCCCTGAATGATAACAATGTGTCTTCTGACCAGCTTGTTTAGGCCAATATCTATTTTATTTATCTATGTTGTCCAAGGAGTTTGACAAGGAGGTATGTGATACTGTATTTCCTGGAAGATGGCATGAATTTGCTGCCTAATTTTAGCTTCATTTTTGCTTTTGATCTGTGGAATTGCTGCTGCTTTGGCTATAGAATGGCTTGACGGTACTGAATAGAGGCTGTATGTTTGTATGGCGCCAAACCTAGACTTGGATAAGGCCTCTGGGCACTACTGTGACTGCTAATCGTGCTGTTTTGCTTCAGCTACAACCCAATCTTCAGAAACAGAGCAGCTGATGTTTTATGGTGCTAGATAACTACGGCTAGTAAAACGTAAGGTTGCATATTTTCTGGTGCATTCTCTTTCTGGAAAGTATCTGTATCTCAGTCATTTGCAGGGAGATAAAGAGGTCCTTATAAAAATATTCTATCTTCGATTGCTTTGGAATAAAGCAATTTTGACTGAAGCTTTGTTAAAACACTTAAAGGAACACTGCAAATGCATTTTTCATAACATTTTAAAATAATTTCATGCTATTTACAATACCTCAGAAACGTGCAATTGCAATTATATTCTTTACCAAAAATGTTACTTGGCCTGCACAAAACCCAGTGCGTTAAAGGATGAAATTGCTCATAAGGAGTGGGTTGTTGGCATTTTTCTTTTTCTCTAAAGACGGAAAAAAGGAAACATTTGAGAGAGAGTGGAGAAGTGCATGCATGTACACCAAACTGTGTACATTTAGAGAAGAAACAGAAGACAGAGCTTGTAGGAAGCCTGATCAAATTCCTCTTGTTGGATACTTGTGGAGGTTTTAACCTCAGCTGCTGGATTCCTGTGCTTCTGATATCTTGCATGCCTGGGCAGCCTGCAAGAACTGTTCCTATGCCCACCAGTAAGCTCACTCCTGGGGTCTCCTTGAAGAAAGATCTGCCTTACTCACTGACTTACTCTTGGCCATGTGAAAACTGGAGCCTGGAATTTAGGCTAAGATGACTTTTTTGTGTTCTCTAGATCAACATCTCCATGCCAAAATTGTATCCACTTGGCTTTGGAAGTAGATTTAGGAAGCCTATCTGAGGTGTCCAGGAACAGGCATTGCGACAGCCAGCATGCTGACTAGGGAGCATCTAAGTCAGCCATTTGGAAATAAAAAGATAGGGATCTCCCAGGAGGATCTTCAAGCAGCATCTCTATTTCAGGCAGGGACGCTTGGGGGGTCAGGGGAGTGGGCCAGAACCCAATGCAGTTGCTAGCAATTAGGGTAGCCTGCTAAGTGAGGGAAAGATTTGGATTCTCTGTTGCCAGCAGAGTGGATTTTGCATGAATGATACCTCCACCTGCCGTGGTTTCAGAGGGTTGCTGTGCTTGATGCTTAGTCCAGCTCTGCCAACACACATTAGGTGGGTTGCACGCATGGTTGCTGGGCTGGAGCCAGGAGGGCTGGTCAGTGTGTCTGAAATGTCTGTATGTGATCATCCGGGGCTGCGGCAGTTCTGGATGTGCACCTTGGTGGAACTTCTGGAATCCTAAAAATCTTAAACCGCATGTGCCTTTCTGCTTGTAGACGGATTGGGTTTTGCATCATGCTGTGACTGAGGTAGTGGAGCGTGCTAATGGATCTGACCCTCAGAAGCTGAGCAAAGTGGAGTTTGCAAATACACAAACACACAATTTATTTGGAAAGAGCGCACTGAGATTGGCAGACTTGTGCCTAGACAGACAAAATTTTTAAACATAATTTTTAAATCTTCGTAGTATTATCACTACTTCCATAGTTCTAAGAGGTTACTGGTTCATCTTTGGAGTCCAAGGCTAGGCTGGATCAGGCTTCTGGGACTGGTTCTTTGTCTGTTTTGCCTTCCTAATACTGGACTGATTGTCTCTTTGCTTTGATGCCAGGACTGAACACACGTAGCTGTTCTGTTGGTTGGGTTGGCGTGGGGAGGTACCTGCTTGTATCCTGAACCGCCAGCTCACTGCATTTTTAAAAGCCGGTGGTAGCTATGAAGCTGTGATTCAACTTGGCTAATACTAAACATTCAGTAGCAATACTAGGGTAATATAATGGTGCTGGGGTGAATTAGAGTGGGTAACTGACTTGGCAAAAAGTAACAGAGCTTTTATATATAATTATATATCTATATGAATTGGTTTTGTTTGCTTTAAATCAGATCAGTTCCCTAATATGGTTCACAGGAAAGCAGCATGAAGAGTTATGTGGATGGCATGCCGTAATGTGGCACTGAGCACAGAAATACCTTAAGCTGGAAACCCATGAAGGGTTGTCTTGTATGACAACCATAGGACTATTTACTGCCTTGCATTTATAGGTATTTTTTGCATTTTCCACTGCTCAGCAGAGAAATAAGAAGGAATTGGTTTTTTACCAAAATTAGGTCTGTGCTGGTTTTTGTGGATCAGGTGGTTTGTTCATTGACAGCCCTTCCTGCTTGGCTTGTGATGGGATAACCGTAGAGGTGCTAGGGCTTTTTCCCCTAAATGTAAGAGGCATGGTGCAAGCATGTAGCCTCAGGGATGTAACTGTAGGTTTTGCATAGGCAAAATTGTGAGAATGTCATAGACCTAATTAGTCAATGTACTAATTGACTAATGAATTAATGTACCCACTAGTTATTTAAATGACAGTGGGCAATAGTCAGTTTAAATGTTGAGAAGAAGAAAAGTAAAAAATGGAACTGAAACACCAAGAAAACTTTGACACCATTTTCCTCTTAAACATTTATACTAACCACTTTGAAAGTCTTTTGTCCCATTTTCTCTAGGTAGCCCAGACCAATAGGAACATTTTTAAAAGGAAAACTTTGATGTGAATTTTCCATAGAAGCAGAAATAAAAAATCAGGCTGCCCTTGCAAATGGTTTAGTGTTGTGTTGTTTTTGTTTTTTAAAATATATGACTTGATTGGCTTATTTATGTATTCAAATGTGGACTGACTTTGCTGTAGAAGGAATACCTGCCTCTTGTTTTACAAGTTAATAGTTGTATTTGCCTTAATTAGCCTAGATGGTCTCTACACGTTTTTCTAATAGGGCTGATCAATTGTGGCACACACAGAAGCTGACTGCAGTCTTAGCCTATAGGATTCAGACAGCTGGTGAAACCATAGCACTTTCAGGCTTTTTTTCTCCCTTTAGAAATCTGCGAGAATAAAGGGGAGTGACCTTCGTGGTGAAGATGATGGAACCTTGCATGCAATGCAATAATCCTCATGATTTTTTTCTTAGATTGGTAGTTTCTGAATTATTGATGGCCCTGTGAATTGTTAAGCACTATGGCATTTTATTAATTATCCATATTAAAATGTATAAAGGTCAAAATGAAAAACCTAGCTACGGAGAAGTTTCATGCATTTGTGTTTTAGGTTACTGTTACCTTTATGACTATGACCTCCACGTCACCTGTCTTGCTCCCTACCAGCCAGTCCATGGCAGCATAAATAATGTTGGTGCTTTGTTCATCCCTTCAGCAGGAGACCCAATCTCAAAGGCTTTGGACCAGAGCTGGAGGGAGGTTTATATCCCTCTGGGAAGAGGCACCTTGGACCTTTTGTGGGAGTCATCATTGTGTTTTGTTTTTTAACGCAGATATCATATTTGGAAAACTTACCCAGTTTGAGTTTATTCTATTAAACAGTACTACTGCAACTTGTGATTGCTTTAGTTATTCTAAAATGTTTCCATTCTTAAGTGACACATCTTTCTTTACTCTCCACGTCTCCTGTCTGTGGGATAGAGTCTTTTTGTCCCCACAGCAGCCTTTCTTATGCCTGACAGTTTGTGTTCCTTCTCAAGCACCATTGCTTGAGTTTACTGAATTTAAATGTAGGCTTTTTGGAGGATCTGGGACTTGCCATCAATTAGAGCTTCATTTAGTTTTATATAGGGCATAGTTACACCACGGTGTTTGCTGTGGAAGCTGAGAAGGTGAGAATTTTGGTTGTCACCGAAGCTCTCAGTCAACTAGTGTCCGAATAGCCTCTTGTTTTCAGTAGATGGGTGGATTTTCCTATGAGCCTGTCTTGCCTCCTTAGTGTTTCCACATTTTTGGCATTCTTACTGTTAATATTTTAGGTTGCTGTGATTGCAGTGAATAGGACGGATAACCATTCTTGAAACTGTTAATTCTTGCTCCACAAGCTCTCCTTATGACAGGTGCAGACTTCCCAGCCATATTAGTGCTGTATGAATTATTACTACTTCTCTTTTATTAAAAATAGATTCAAATAGTGAAAAAATGTTAATACTTCATCTTATTGCATACTGCTAGATTAATTAAATTTGATGTAATGTGGAAAGAAACGCACAGACATATTCAGATATGTAGGATCACCTTTTTTGTGAAGCTCAGTGCTTCACAGAAAGCAGATAAAGCGTGTACTGCTCTATCATCTCTTTCAAGTATGAGAGTCAGGAACATCTGACAGCAAAACAGGTTGATCAGGGAGCCAAATGGTTAATAATGTGTTGTAAATTGAAGAAAAGTCTTTCAGAAACTGACCTTTTTAAAGCACATTAAATGCTTTTTGACCCAGAATATCTTATTTTCTAAAAGTTGCCAGAATACAGAATTAAATTGACCTGCTAAGGTCTAAGTTTTGGTAAGCCAGCAATAATAATCCTAGAGTTGTAGTTACCTGTAGAGCTATCATTAGGTAATATTGAGATCTACCCACAAATTATACATCTGGAACTTGCTTGTGTCTTCTGTTCTAAACAAAAATATTAAGAAAATTGTTTTACTTGAAGTGTATTAACATGTAGTCTTTAATATTTTCCAATCTTCAGGTTCCACTGTAAATCAATAGCATGTGAAGATAATAGACCTTCAAACTCTTGAAGTCTAGTTTTTAACAATATTTTCATAAGTATAAAAATTTCACAGCTTTTAAAGGCTATTTTTGAAATTATGGGGACCTATCAGAAGAATTATAAATGTGCTTTTTACAACCATGATTTTTATGTCCTTGATGATTAGGGCAATTGAAGAATTGCAAAGAGCAACCCTAATTCCAGAGCTAGAATATGGAAGAAGGTGTTATGTAGCTAGATGACCATAGTTATTAGCCAGCCTTATAAACAGGTAGAAGGCGGCTTTTTTTTCCTTTCTCCTTCAGATGCTGTTACGTGATTAGTGTTATGGAGTATTAAAACCTTGGCTGTTGAGCTGAACAGCTGTTGAGCAAATTTAAAACATAACATTTCTGAGCAGTTATGGAACCTCACAGGAAGGGAAGCATAGGGGATCAAAGTTGGAATATCTGTGATATAGATGAACAATTTTTTCTTAAACTGAAAACTTTCGAAAAAGGTCAAGAACAGCGATTTGATGTATTTGAATTCCATTCATTACTTCCTCAATAGAGTTATTCTTTCTCTCTCTCCATTTGTGTCACTGGGATCTTGTTGGTACTTCCTTCATAATTGAAATTGATTTACTGGAGTTCAAATTGTTGTGTAAAATGCCATTGACCACAGATTTTTCCAGCTTCATGCACAATTTTCTATTTATATTTTCGCATATTTCGGTTTCTGTAGGTGAATACTACCTCATCTTTATTCACTGAAGATTTAAAAATGTTATTTCCTGGAGCCAACCTTCATTTCTATCTGAGAAGATAAGTTTAAACTTATCAGAAAATGGAAGGTTCAAAGAAGGTTCCTTGGCAGGTTGGAGTCTTTTTTTAGTGCTGACTTTGCAAGGACATGAGGAGAGAACAACAACTCGCACTCTCTGTTCTTTGTTTTTCTTTCTGGTGTTGTGTGCCTTGAAAGATGTCTGTAGATTTCAGAATATGGAGTCATAGAAGGGCACACGTTTCTCTGCCTTCTTCCTGATAGCGTTTGCATACTGCCTAAAAGTGCACTTAGCCAACAGGGGAGGATGCTTTCACAGGGGTGATCCTGAGCCAAATGCCAATCATCCAGCCAGTAGGACGAAGAAATTTTAATTTTCTTCATATTTAAGTTGCTGTTTCTTATCCCAACTTCCCTGAACTCTCTCAGCCAATAGAACCATCACTTATTCGGGGTTTTGGGGTTTTGCCTCAGTCAATGGATATTTAATTCTGGGAAGTCAGCAAATGTGCCCACTTCATCTAAGCAAAGCAGTAAATTACAGTAGTTTTTAAGGAATAAATTAGAGCAAATTATTCAGTGTTGGAGTAGCTTGAGCGGCATCTGACTACATCTTTCATCAAAGACTGATAGGTGTTAATCAAAATGCAGGTAACATCTCCAAAACATAAAAGGCCGTCAGCAGGATCATGACACAAAGATTCCATGTCTGTGCATGTGACTCTGGTTTGGAGATCTGTGTTCAAACGTGTGCACACATGGTTTCCTACAGAGAAAGGAGATCTGCCTTAATGCTTCTTCCTACTTTTGCATGTTTGTGGTGTTGCTTTGCAGTGTTTCTGCAGTTCTTTTAAGCCAGGTGTCCAATACAGGTTCTTAGTCGAGTCTCTGGTCTGGTGTGTGATGTTATGTTGTGGGAGAGAGACTGGGATGTTGTCCTGTATCAGTAGCAGGGCGGGAGGCTCCCTACTTAAAGGACTTAATTGAAAGGTACGTTCTGCAGTAGCAGTCGAACATTATCATCTATCCTTTGTTACGTGACTTCCCTGTCACATCCATCCATCGCATGACCTGATGCCTAGGTCTGATTTTAGGATAGAAGAAAAGAGGTCTGAAAATTAATATTACTGAACAAACAGCAGGCTATTAGCTATTATTGTCATCTTTCTGTGCCTTGGAAATACGACCTATTTCCACTCTTCCCTGGATTCTTGGCTACTAAAACCTCTTGGTCACGTATTTTATTATTGTAGGTCTTTATCATGTTTGACAACTACTGTTTGATGGAACATCAGTGATTTAACAGATCTTTGGCAGAAGAAACCTTTAAGTGAGGCACTGAGTATGAAAAGCCATTAGAAAAAACGCAGTATGTAAAAATACCGTGTCTGGCTGATTCCTGCTCTCAGCCCATTGTGCAGTCTGAATCTGACTAGAGAAATCTTCACGTGTTTAGGGGAAGAAATTTTTGAATAATTTCACATTTCCATTAAAATAGTTTTTGTCACTGACATCAAGTCAGCCTTCCTCCTTCCTGTCACTTCACCTGTCTAACGCTGCTTGCCATTGTGTGTCAGTCTAACTGGAAACTACTTTGTAAAGATCATGAATTAGTCCCATGTTGATGCTGTTCAAAAGGAAGAAAAACATGGCAACAACAAACTTTCTACAATTGCTTTTACTCTGTTCACACGCCCAAATCAGTTACTTGGTCTGCATCTTTTCTTTCAAGACTGACTGGTGTGAAGCGGTGTGTTCAGTCTTTTCTGCATTGTGAATGTTGTACTACAAAAGTTTTAGGCTTCTCTTCTCACAGTAAGGAATAGTGACTGTAAACCTCTTGCACTTTGCTTTTGGTGTAACCTGTAGATTCAGAGTCTCAGTTATGAGACTAGCCCAAACCAGAATACTTAATTCTCAAGTGTGTAATCATTCAACCCAAATACTGTATAATTAAAATAGCACTTAATAGTTCCTTATTCTGTGTGCCATTGACAAGTTAAGGATGGTAAACTGTCTTTTTCCCTTTTCCCTGTGGATGCGTGGGGAGGGAAAGAGGACACTGAACTTTTGAAAATGATCGGAGCAGCTTAGCAAAGTGCGCACAAAAGACTGTCAAATACACTGTTTTCCTTCGGTGTTTTTAGAAAGTTTTATACAGAATATGTGTCTACAATTCTTTTGGCTTTGAAAACCTGGGGGTACTTTGTGTTATGTGTGACCCACAGTTTGATTAAGCAAAGGGATATATAATGAAAACTAGTATGAGGTCTCCTGGCTTTTCTGTTCAGTTTGAAGGCTTCCTGGGCTGGCACTGGTTGTGAAAGCTGTGAGGAGTAACCACTCGTTGATCACCCAGCGTTTTCACGAGGCAAAGCATTAATTTTTTCCATTTCCAAGGGGTGGATCAACTGGTCAGAAAGAAGGTTTTGGAATTTTATGACGTTTTTGACAGTTGATGACAAAAAGGGAATTACGTTGTCAGCTGATACCAGTAGCATACCATGGGATGTTAGATGTAGTGCTCTGAATTCATGGGGTGATGTCAGAGTGCTGACATCTACCCAAGTGTCCAGGGAACAAAATGAAAGGACTCCTGGTTAATAAGCCATTTAAAGAATAGTGCTAGAATTTCTCTAGTATCTTAAACGCAGCTCTGTGTTTGGTTAATCTGGCATTTTTAGATTTTAGTTTAACTGCAGTGCCCTCAGAGAAATTGGAAATCCTGTTCTTGGCAAATAAAAATGATTTAATTCTGTTTTCCTCTCTGCTGAACATGCCTGCCTGAAAGTAATTTTAGGGTTTTTTTTTAATATCTATCTTTAAGTCAGAACGCTTAGTTGGTGTCCTGGTTTGAGGACATCATCATCGTTTCCACTGCAACCAAACGATCTCATAAAAATATTCCAAGAGCTATGCAGCAGAAGTAAATTTGGTGTTTTAATGGAACACTTATTGCTTTATGCAAATATATGTAATAAAATAGGCTCACAGATAAGAAGCCAAAATTATTCAAGCTAAAATCAGAATAGTTTCTAATTAAAATGTATTAAAATGCTGGAAATGTTTCCGCAGTTTCTTGAGGAGACGAGAAGTTTTTAATTATTGTTGTCAGGTATCTTACAACTTCTGCAAATTATAGAGAGTTATTGTGAACTCTTTAACAATTTTGACTGAGGTGCAGCAAGTCACTGGCAGATAAACCTTTAGTATAACAGTCACTGCCTGACAAATAATTTAGGTCTTCATTGGATTATTTGATATTCTCACATGAAACTGCAAATTATTTCCAAGTACCCTCTTCGATAGCATCAGCTTTCTGGTCCTTAGCAAGAATGAAGGTCACATGCCCACAGTGGCCTGTGGCAACTGTAATCTGCTGATATTTAAGCACTGAGCATTTGTTCATCATTAATACTGAAGATAAGAATTGTACAATAAAATGTTAAACTGCCTCTACTTTGTAATTGCCCTGTCTTCAGGGGGATGATCTAATAACTTAAAACTGAAACCCATATGATGGAAGTTGGACAAACGGTGACACCATTCCTTGCAGGCAGAAGAGAGTGTGTTGGCAAACTCATGTTTTGGCATATGTATTTTGAGATGACAGGTAAAGATCTTTAAGGGAGAGACATATCTTTTGTTATTTGAAAGTCCAGGTTTTCCAGAGTCAGAGGTTGACTAGTATGTTTATCTGGGAAAGGTGGGTGGTTACTGTGCCTCTTTCAGCTGTCACAGAACATGGGCGTGCTCCCCATGACCCAATACATTACTGTGCTGAGTGCTGTACAGACAAAAAAGAAAGGAAAAAAAGAACCTATGTGGGTTTTTTTTTTTCTTATTGTTTCAAGTAGCACAGTGTTATTATTTGCCCAAGTATGTGTTGGAATGCTGCTCTTATTTTTGTTGGCTATGAGGAAGGGTTCCTGACTGCAGGACTTTAAGATTTTCTTTGAGTCTCATCATTTAGAGCCTTTAATAAGTTTGCTTTGTGTGTATGATGCTGTTTCCATTGTGCAGTTGTCTTTTGTTCTTTTTAAGGTTGTAGAATTGGATCCATGCACACATAGGGATTCATACCCACTCCCACACCCTTCCCAGTTCTCTGAGCTGCTGAGGTGTAGCATTTTGAATAGAGTTGAATAGATGGATTTGATTATAAATAGGATCTTGAAAAGTGAACTTCTGTGTTCAAAGAAGAAAACACAACACCGAAACAAAATACATTTACCTGTCAGTTATTCCTACATAATCCCTGTCACACAATTATTAGTCAAGACGTGTAATGTATAGGAACTTTTCTCTAGCACATTTCTTTTACTTGCTCATTCACAAGCATGAAGTCGCAAGTAACAACAGTTACTCTAGCAACAGCTTGAGACAGACCTTTCCACAAGTTTATAGGCACTGATTGCACATCCATATTATATTTTTTTTCCTTATCACAGAATTAGTAGTTATCTAAGCAAATAATTCTGTTAAAATGCCCCTGTATGGCGCTGTTCCAGGTTTGCTTTCTGCTCACTCACTAGAACCTTGTGTCACAGTACAATTTCAATTGTGTTGACATCTGGGAGCAAAAATTATGGAGAAACCTTTTGTAACAGTGTTCAGGGTGTCTATTCCTGCCATTGTATGCTGACTTTGGTTCTGTAATTTATGAAGGTGTCAGATAAAGCATGGGACACTTCTTTTTAGGTCACTGTGTGCACTGTATGGCATCAGGCACAGTGCAGGACTCTCAAGAAGTTCCCTGATGGTGCAGCATCATATCTATTATTTTGAATCTTTTGTTTGTGACTCATCGTGGTAGAAGCACCTGATCATTTGGGCTGTAGAAGCTGCTTTGTGCCAAGCCAGGGACAGAGTGAGCCTTTGGGTGTTGGTGCTAGGAGCCGGGTGAAACCAGGAGTGATTTTCTCTGTTGAGCTGTGAGCTGTTGGGAACCTTGAGCACAATGAGCGTGGGGACCTTGGAGAAGCTCATTAGTAGCTTGTATGTTGCATTCAGCGATGGCTTTTCCAGAGCTCACTGGTGCTCTGCATAGTTATGAGATGATGCTTCCAGAAGGTGCCACCTTGTGAGAACCATGGTGTTAAATGGCCTTCTGTCTGAATTGTGGCTTACCCTTTGCTTAATCCTGCTCCAAATACATATTTTTATGCTAACAATGTTGGGTGACAGGTAAAATTCATGCTAATAGTCTGCCACTTCTCCCTGACAATTTTGGAGCGACAACAGGTATCTAATCTTCTGCTTCCTCCAGGAACTACTTTTGATCTTGCTGTTACACTGGAAAATTTTTCTATCCTTTGCTCCTTTGTGTGAGATGACTATTATCCTGCCAGATGTAAGCCTGAAGTTTATCTCTAGAAGATGAATTGCTAGCACTGGGATGACTGCTTTTGGAAGATGAACATGAGGCAGTTGATGTCTTGAGCTTATGGCCAGTGCACTGGTTGTAGGGTAGCGCTGTTGTAAAAGAACAAGCCCTGGGAGCATCAAAAGGGAAAATCTATAAACTGGACTGGGGTAGCCACCATGTTTTGGCAGATTGACATTCCTAATGCTTAGATATGCCTCCATTTCTGAATGGTGTAAGGAAGCAAAAGGGAGAGCAAAGTAACAGTGTTAGCAGCTATCACCCCGTCCATTTCTGGTGTGCATGAAGTAATGGAAATGTCATTTGACCATTATGACTAGTAGCTCATTTGAATCATAGAATACCGGGTTGGAAGGGACCTCAAGGGTCAACTGGTCCAACCTTTCTTGGCAAAAGCACGGTCTAGACAAGATGGCCCAGCACCATGTCCAGTTGAATCTTGAAAGTGTCCAATGATGGGGAATCCACCACTTCACCGGGGAGATTTTTACAATGGCTGATTGTTCTCATTGTGAAAAATTTGGAAATTAACTTTTTTATTGAAGAACCCCTAATATATCTTATGTATAA
Organism: Chroicocephalus ridibundus; assembly: GCF_963924245.1. Lineage (NCBI taxonomy): Eukaryota > Metazoa > Chordata > Aves > Charadriiformes > Laridae > Chroicocephalus > Chroicocephalus ridibundus. The sequence goes on along the minus strand of NC_086285.1, from coordinate 28,140,534 downwards.
TTATTGCATTTCTTCATGTAAGTGGTGAGCTCTAGTTTGCTGAGATACATTGGGATATGTTAATATTCCATAATGGCCATAGTAAAGTAGCTTGTTTGTGTATCTTTGGATCACAGACCTGAAGATCATCTGAGTAAAAATGTGTTGTAGAGGAGCTATGAAACAATAGGGAATACTACGTTGAGGAAGAAGGTGGAATGATGCAGTCAGAGTACTGTAGCACTTTGACAGATAGGTAGAGAAAGTCGTTGGAGAGCTGATCTTTTTCTGATAGCAACATGAAAAGTGAAAGAGAAATTTCTGTTTCACAAAGAATTGGTTTCAGATTCAGTTTCTTGCAGTAGTGTAGTGCATCATGTTTTGTTGTAGGAATGACAGCAATTGCATCCTCATCCCAGTCCAGAGGCTGACTACAAACTAATAGTTCAGTTTGCTCCTAACTGCATCTTCTGCTACATGCTTAAAGTTTGGATTGGATAGTATTGGTCACAGTATGATGCTTTTTCCTTTTGTTAAAACTTTTTTCTGACCAATGACAATACCTAACTATTTTTACCAAAGTATCCGGCTAGTTTTATGGTCCTTCTGTTTTCCAGACCTTTAAGTAGGAAAATTGTACGTTGTCTACTTTTTACATAGCATTTATTAGCTACTCATGGAAATTCTCGTAGCAGTTTTCCTTAAGACATATACTGCTGCCACCTTGGTTTCTGTGCCTACTTGGAAGCATTAGACAAACTGGACAAGCATTTTCCCATGTGTATGTAATTGATAACTGTGTGTTGGTCCCCAATCAGTTTGTGTGCAAAACTACTATGGTTTATTGAGAATCTCCTTGCATGAGAACCATCTTATGAATAAACCAGCTGCATTTACTTTGGGACTTTGAAAGTAGGATCAAAGCTAGCAGGTAATTGCCCAATAAAGTAGGTCTGTTAGCTTTGATGCACTTGGGGGAGGTGAGGCGTCCACCTACCATGGTGCAGAAGCTGGACTGGCAATTGCCCGGAGATTTATAATTGTGACAGAGTGAAGATGGATGTGAATAGTTTTGCTTGAGATTTGCTGTCCCTGTTAGCTAGCAAATTTTGTTCTGCTTCACCATTGTGTGGAGTAGACTTGGCACAACTGTCTTGTTTCAGTAGTGTTTATTCTGCAGCTCTGCATACTGAATTAGCCTGTAGGGTCTGAGAAGACTTTGTTGATTAGTGTTAATAACATTTATTTTTCTCAGCTTCACTAGGTGTTATTAGACACGAGAATGCAGTAACTGATACTTAGTCTAGGGTTACACTTCTGCAAAATATAATGTTGGAGTCTGAGGATGAGAACTGTTTTTAGAAAATAAATGTTTTTGTCTCAAGGCTGACTGCGCACAGACTGATCAGACTGAATGTACCTGCTTAGTAGTTACCAGCTTCTCTTACAGTGCTTCTTACCCTAAGCCTTTGGGTAGATATGCCAAATGCCATCTGATTATATCTTCCTAGGAGAAGTACTCTGCTTACCGTGAGGGAGGTCTGGCGAGAAGGTCTTTCTGATCTGCATTCTGTGCCAGCTCCCCTTGCAGTTGTCTGGTTCCCAGCTTGGTGAGTTGGTCCATGTCTTGCTTGCAAACTTCGCCACGGTGGTTGGACTACGTGAGCTGAAAGGTCCCTTCCAACCTAGTAAATTCTATGATTCAATGATGCTGAGTTCTGTGTAGTTCACTTTCCATCGCAGATCACAGGCAAATTCTTTTACATGGGTACTGTCGCGCAGAAGGAGTGGCAGTGCTTTTGCTGAGGTGAATGCTGGGCTAATGAAAAATGGTTTTTGGGCCAACTGAAACAGGAGACAGAGCCCTGGGCAGATGTTGATGCAGAACACTGTTTTAACTTATGATGCTGCGTGTGATGGTAGCAAGTGACCAAGGACAGTTGCTAGGCCAGAAGAATGATTGTGGATGTTTTTGGTAGTATTTGTGTAAAGATGGATGATTCTCATCTAAGTAAGCAAGTCAGTTGTATTAAAATACAAACTGGAGTGTTGCTTTAGCATAATACTTACACAGTATTAATAGATTTCTGGTCCGAATTCAAACCTGGCCAGTGCTTTAACAGGTTTCCCATATTCCAGCCACTCATTTAAACAAGAATGTAAGGTCAAACCCTGGTTTGATCTCCTTTGGAGTTGCACATTTTGAGTGTATATGTATACTTTTAGCCAGAGGGAAGCATTACGATGATCTAATCTGACCTCTTACATAAACTGGGCCACATGTGTTTGAATCTTACAGGTGGACTCAATAACTTGTGATGAAACTAAAGAATACCTCTAGAAGACATGAGGTTTCAATCTTGATTTGAGGTCTTTTAGTGGTGCCAAATACATTGCGTTTTTTAGTCGTGTTTAAGAATGGAAGAACTCTTAAAAAATAATCTTAATTTCAACATGCAGCTAATAGAGCTTGAGATCACTTGTTAGGCCTTTCATCAAAGATCTTGTATGTGCCTGTAGATGGTGTTCTCTAGAATCAAACAGACTGACCTCAGCAGTGCCGGGCAGTGAGGCAGCCTTGCCGCAGCTCCGGTTCTCTACTTGGAGAAGGGCTGCTCTCCAGCATCTTACCTGCTCGGTGTCAGGAGTTCTTAAAGGTGATGTGGTAGAGGGGGACATCTTTACCTCCATCAACTTTCTCCTTCACACTCGAGCTCTTAACTTGAATAAGTTAAACCATGAGGAAGAAGCAATATGAGAGATGTTTGTGGTTTTCTCTTTGGTTAGGACTTGCTGTTGTCCCCATAAACTTTCTGGAATATTGTAGCAATTCCCAAATATTCGTGGATCCCCATCACCTTTCTACTGTATCCAAATGGTGGCCACTAAAGTGATCTTTATCATAAAGGTGAGAAGTTTGGACATTTCATATTTGCCACTAGGTTAATACTATATTGGCATTAATTCTGATTTTCCTACTGCCCTTTTTCTCTCTTGCCCACCCAGATTGTTGTTCTTCTTTACTAGGTGTAGCACGCTCACTACTTGATTAGTTCTTTTTTATCTTTTGATACGATACACCATCTGACAACCTGTTCCTTCTGCCTTGTGTATGACAAATACATTAATGGAGTTGATTTGAAATGTAATATAATTTTCTTTGATTCACAGTGGATTCTGTTTTCTTGCATTGTTATGCAGTTATATTTTTCTGGGAAGAGTCTGTTTGCATTTGTTGTTGAGGGCAGAAGTGAGACAAAACGCAGGTCAGTGTAAATTGAGCGTAAGTCAACAAGGAGAAAAGAGCTTCGCTGGAGAAAATGGGCTGAAATTAAGATCAAGGCGCAAGGGAGTCTAAGGATATGAACAGCTCCAGGGTGCAAATCAACCGTGCGTTACTGTCCCTCCCTTACAGAGCTTTCCCTTTCTCTGTGCACCCTCTGTCTCCCCTTTTCTGAACGTCATTGCAAATGGGAGGGATTTGGCATTTTTAAACACATTTCTTATATTGCCTGTGCTGGCTTGTTCTTCGTATACATTATAATGCACATGTGCACATAGTACATTGGCTAAACCTTTCGAGTATCTACCTTAGGAATGAAAATCCCTGCTGACATTTTCTGTACATTATCCCAGTCTTTTCTGTAGCATGTCTTGACTTTGTTATAATCCTGCACTTTAGTTTCTGTACTCCCTGTTGTCAACTGTTTTTTTAAAAATAAATGTTTGTTGGAGGGCTTTCTTCACTGAACCTTACTTAATAAAAGTTACTGGGTTTGGATTTTTTTTGAAGTGTTAGTGTCTATTACAAAGCATCTCTTTGTAAAGAGCAGTAACAAACGTTATTTCCCTCAGATCTGTTTTATCAAATGCCTCCTCAGGCAACTATAGAGATGTCATGCCTACCAGGTCATAGCTGGTTGTATCTCAGGCTGGTTTTTGTCTTTTTGGAGAGAAGGTACAGTAAAATGGAGAAGTCTTTCCAATAACAGAACACATCACCAAAGCCCAGTTATATATGAGTCAGTAAATATCACCTGCGTTGACTGAAGGAGAAGCAGCTTGTCTCTGTGGGTCGCTTTTCATCAGGCATGCTACCTGTTGGCTTGCAGTCTTGTTGGCATTGGGTTACTTAACCCACCTTCAGCCGCTAACATAACTGGGAACAATTTTCAGCAATAAATTTTGACCTTTTCCAAGAGGGGAATCTGCTAGTAACACCTGTCATCAGGATTCTTGTGTATGTGTGTGCAGCTTCAGCTTTGGCCACAGCTGAGGATGGATGAAAGGCTGAATTAAATACTTCTCTTAGCACTGGTATGGCTGCATTAGCATTGGTCCTCCTGAAGCTGTAATATAACGTAATAGGGGCTCTTTTCCCTAATTGGGATCAAATAGACCTTTCAAAATGGAGATTGGTAGATGACACATGGACAAACCAATTAATGCGGTTTTAACTATCCCTTTCCTCTCCTGTTTCCTGGGAAATGGAAGAATGTGGAAATAGGCTGGGAAATGAGGGAAGCTGTGGTCCCCAGCCACTGCTTGGGCTGCCGGTCTGCAGCACCTCTGTGCATTCATTGACCTGACCAGCTTCAGCCTGTCTTTCAGTGCATGGTTTGAAAGAAACTTGCTGTAAAAAAAAAAAAAAAAAACAACCAACCAAACAAACAAAAAACCCACCAAAATCCCCTCATAATCAAAAGGGGGCTGAAAAAATGGCAGCTGGGCTGTGAGGGCATTTTATCTCCCGAGTTTCTCAAGATTGTTAATGTCAGTGAAAGCAAAGGAAAATGAGTGTTTAAGTTCAGCTTACCAGCATGTACCCTTTTCGTTTGTTCTTTTCATCCCTGTTTTCTTTAGGCTTAGATTTCTGGGACAGTATAAAATTTAAACTGTAAAGTAGATGAAGTGTGACACCGTTTTATTTTTAATAGCTATAGGTGTTTGAAGTGTCTTTTATTTGCATATATGGTGGCAAGATTCTGGACTGCAGCAGTATAGAAATGTTGGGTTTTTTTCTTTCCACAAAGTTCCCAATTGCTCTAGAGTACCAGATTTTTACAACTGGCGTTAAATTAAATCTCCGCTTACTACACAGTGATTACATTTAGGACAGTTTGTACTTCACAAAATGTACATTTTTAGATTCGCAGCTTCGCAATTACACTTTGATTTATTTTTTTTGTTTGCAACTGCCTCCACATGTATTTCTGTGCAGACACAGAATTGGGACTCCAGCTGTGGACTCTTGTCAGTTGAGCCCTAGCATAACTTCAGGTGTGGTTTTCCCCTTTTAAAAAAAAAAAAACTTGTAAAATTTTATAAGAAATCTTATTCATACACTTTTCTTAAAATACTCTGGGGTTTTTTTGGTCTTTTTTTTAATTTTTTTTTTTTTAGATTTTTATACGATCCATTTAAGGTGAGGAAAACTAAAGGTTCTTCATTAAATGTAGGTGTGAGGATATAATGCTGTTGTACAGGCTTACACAGACTCCTACAATTTTCTGCAGTAGTCAAGTGTGTTACTAGAAGTGCACTTGCGCTCACATTCACCTTTACAGTCTATTAGTACTCTGGAGAGTCAAGGAAGTAGGTAGTGGTGTTTTATTGATAATGTTTCTGATGTTTAATCAAAAATCATGTTAATGATTTTACATCTTGCCTTTTGGATGTTTATTCCCCATTGCAGAGATGTTTTCACAAGTTTTTTTGAAAATCCAGGTTTGCTTGCAAAGTAATTTTTTTTTTTTATTAGAAATAGATTGATGTAATGAATTGACTTACCAGTTGATGGTTATTGTTTGGGCAAGCAAGATTTTATCAAAGTGTCCTGAAGAAAGAAAGGGAAACTTTCTGGCAGGTACAGACTGAGGGGATGAATCCACTTACTTTTAAAAGCAGCAAATGGATGTCATGGTATGTCATCAAGGAAAATACTGATAAGCTTACTCCATAGTGATTACAGAATATTTTTTAATTCAGTATTTTGCGAAAAAAAAAAATCAAATTACTTTCGGTTTGTGGTCATAAATGTAACTCAGATTTTAGTTAGAAAAGCCTAGTTGTCTGATCTGCAGAAAAATCTAGATACTGTGCTTTCTGAATTTACCTCATCAAAAAGGTCTACGCTGTAAGTTTAAATAGTTTAAAATGTCAGAAGTAGGAGGTAGAAGTACCAATGAACCAAATAATTACATTGGAATTCAGTCTTTTAGGGAGTTGCTTTCTGGGACAAGTTTGTAAGTCTGAGTATTTTATTCTTGCCATCTATCAGTTGGGGGCTGCATATGGTACTCTGAAATCCTTAGATGAAAGATAGTGGAAGTATGAAAATCTATATGGTAAAGATGGTAGGATGCCGAATCCCAGCAGAGAGGTATGTTGAAAAGATTTGATACTTGAATGTCTTGTTAATGTCTGCTTGTTTAAGAATTGCAGGGTTACAGAGGGGAAGCAGTTACAACAAAAATGTTGAATAACTTAGTGTAAATGTGAAATGAGTAAAATAAGCATGGCCAGCTAAAGCAGTACCTGACTTCTCTAAGGTGAACATCTATTTTCATCACTCGTTCTGTTGTTTAATTCTTCCTTTTAAATGACACTTTGACATCTTTTGTATAAATTATGCATATTAATGTAATTGTATTTACTTGTAGGTGGCTTTAACCAAGAGAGCTGATCCAGCTGAGTTGAAAACAATATTTTTGAAGGTATGTATAAAGTAAATATTTTACTCTTTTTGCTTAAATTTTTCATATCTTTTGCTCCTTTATTGCAGCGTACAACTCTTGATAGTTTTTCTAACCATTAATCATTCACTGTATTATTACCATGTTAGACTTAAATACCATTATCAGAATTGAACAATGCTCACCAAGAAGTCAGATACATTCCTGAGTGATTATTGTATTGACTCAGGAGAAGTATTACTATCTTAGAAAAAAACCGCATTGTTCGTAGAATGTGGTGGGAGTTTCAATATTGTTCCTACACATGGTAAAATGTTCGCGTAGACACCTTGCTGTTAGACCATTTGGTAAATTTTCTTCTCCCATCCTTGCTTCCTTCCTTCCTTCCCCCAAGGTTACCTCTGCTTCTGTAATTTGTAGAAGTGTTGGGAAGATAACCTGGTGAAGTGGTCGCTGTATTTGTAATTTAACTAAAATTCCTTTTGTGTTGGCTTGCTACAGAAGTATGCAAGTAAAGAAATGACTCGTGTACTTGCTTGTATATTTGAGAGAAGTGTGCTTTAGTGTTTTGCTGGAAATTGGCTTTCTTTGACCCATTTCCTAAATTTCAATAACTATTCCTAACTTTCCTAAGATTTATTAGTACAGTGCCTGTATTAGTTTGGTAGTCTGGTATGAAAAATGAGTACAGAAATTGGTGGGTCTATAGAATATATATGAGGTAGGTGCCACAGTGCTACAGGGAGCTGTTATATCTGAATTATTTTTATGAAGGTGTTGAGTGCCTAACAGAGCTCATTGGTTTCCAAGTTCCTCCCTCCACCTTCCCTCTCTCCAGCGTCATGCCCCACTCTCCGTGCACTTCTTTGCATGTTTTCCATTGTCCCTTGTGAGCTATTATTAACAATGTGTGTAGGTGTCACTATGTATATTGCCAGTATTTATAGTTTTATCATATACTGTCAGTATTTATAGCTCTGAAATCAGATTTTCAGTTGAGAAAGCCAGGATTTAACTTATTAAGTCCTGGAACTTGTATTTGTCAGGAGAGCAAAAAAAAAACTCTTGAAAAAGAATTGGATAATGTGATTTTCAGAGGTAAATGCTTGAAGAGCAAGGCAGCGGAAAAGGCAGACAGGGAGTAGACTGCTGACCCAAGGAGATGGTAGCACGGAGGAAGGGAATAAGTAGAGAGAAGCCTGGTCCCTTCTGCAATATGAGGTGGCACCCAGTTGTGTGTGGCGGGGGGGTTGGTTGGTTGATTTGCTGAGAATAGTGTGACAATTGTTTCCTACCTGCCTGTGGGTATTCACCTGTCTTGCATTTCTGAAGATTGTAGCTCCCTCAGCTTTCAGTTGTAGTGGATTGAAAAGGTTGTGGTTGAGCACACTAAATACCATCTCCAACTCCTTTTTCTTCCTTCCCTGCTTCCCCTTCCACTGAAGAGAGGGATCTCAGTGGAGTAGCGAAACATGAGCTAAACATTTTGTACAGTGTAATACAGAAATTGTCGTGCTGCTTACTACAGAGAAGGAAAAAGGATGAGTGAGTACAGTACAACGTTTTGTGCTTTACAGATAAGTGATGTCCAGAGAGTTAATTAAGCTGCTTCAGACGATTGTAAGTGATAAGGCCAGCACAGTTGCTTCTGCACATTGTAGCAGCTTTATTTATAAAATAACTTGTCAGCCATTCTTTCTACTTCAATTAAGAATTAAAAAATATGATTGCCAGGTAGGAATAGTACCCATTGTGTAGAAATAAATACAAAGCTATCCGTTTAAATACAAATGATTACAGTCAACTTTTGGCATATTTAATACATCAAACCTCCAATAAAATGTTTGCAAATCTTATTTAAAATGGGGTTGAACTGGTTAATACTTGACTATCTAAAATGTATGTAAATAAGTTACCAAAAAGCCATTAAGTACTATTGTATAATATCAAATTCTCTGTGGGTATAATTGCCAAGGTGGGGAAAAATACAATTGTAAAGAACCATTTTTTAAACGTCTCTCCTCCAAAACCAATAGAATTGATGTTTTTCTCTTTTTGTTATGATAATTTCCAAGAGTAACTCTACTTTTTCTAAGTCTTCTACCATAACCCCTAAGAGATTAGATTTTAGTCAAAGTGATCAAGCTGACATTTTCCAAGGTCATTTTCTATATGTAGTATAGAGTACGTGATTGGATTTCAAATACACTTGAGTAAATCACAATGACAAGAAACAGGGGGACACTGAAACCTTGTGCTGTTTTCTGTTATTGAGTGCCCTGGCAGGGGGTTAGCCTGGATGAAAAAAATGAAATCTAGAAGCATAGGCTGTCTGACTTATTTGATTTGTTTCTCAATAGCAGCTGTGTTAAAAGTTTCTGAGTCTGGGATTCTGAAAGATTCTGTCTCCCTGCAAATGATTACATTGAAATCAATTGATCTGCTAGTTCTTATAAAAGTATACAATTCAAAATTCCATGCAGTGTATCAGCTAGAAAGCTTGCGTTACAAACAGTGCCTATTGAAACAGGAATCCTTAAATGCTAACCAATATATAGATGCCAAAGCAAGTTATGTTTTGTTTGGGCTCGCTTCTGTGAAGCCTTGTTTCTTAAAGATATTGCTGTACCTGAAGACTGTATTTATATAGCACTAGAAGAAAATAATCTACTTACTGTTACACTTTGGCATCCCTCTGAGAGTTATATGCCTACAGCAGGTATAACGGTACTCTGCAGGCATCAGTGTGGCTCTATGAAATGAAGCTTGGGAGTTTCCTTCCCGTAGCAGAGCCGTAGCAATGTAAAACAAAACATGTTTCTTGGAAGTATGCAACAAAATAGGCATCTAATTTATTTATTACTTTAATGTGGATAATGCTCTGTGGGGAGCTGCAACAATGGTTTATCCATCCTACCTTGCCTTCAAACAAAAAAACAAATTAATAGTTGCTTTACTGTTCTCAGCGCACATTTGTTATCCCAAGGCAGACCTGTTTCCCTTAAAGCTAACACATGGTTCTGCAAATGATGCCTGAGATTTTTGCTCTTGATTATTGTCCTTAGCCTTTTTCTTTCCTTAAAAAACATTTTTAGGGTTGATTTCAAATTTACCCTTGTACAGAAAATGAGGGTTTTAAACTTTGAGGGATTACTGAGGAATCAGGGTAAGGGTGGTAACAAAGGCAATTTTGTTTATTTATGTATTATCTTCAAAATATACATGCTATGTAACATGTTACTGGAGGCTTCCCGTGAGAGCAAATACACTTGTCAATAGCTGTTTTCTGGAGCAGTACACTAGTAACTATGGTACAAAGTGGGAGTAATGTAAGCCAGCAGTGTTTGGTAAGGTGTAGGACTTCTTTTCTTGTTTCTACAGTGTGCTGAACTGTCGAAGTTCTTGTTTTCTGTTACATTTTTCTGCAAATGCTATTCTCTGGCCTCCTTTCAGCAGTTCAACCAAGGAGGAGTATCTGTAGGTCCTCCTTTACTTGGGGACCAGCCGTGGCTGAAGGTTATGCAGTGGAGTTCCATCAAAACAGCACCGCCAGGTGGACACTTTTGAGGGATCGTTTCCTCCACTAGCACTGCAGTGTCATGTCGTGGGTATAAACCTGCCTTCTCATCCCAAAGCAGAATGGTTACACAAAGGAATCATTCCACATAAATAAGATATGCTGGAGTATTGCGTTGCTGTCAGGTTTTCAGTGGGCCTGGGATGCCACATACATGTTTGCAAATGCGCGTGTGCTTCTTGTTCTACTTAAATAAATATTCAGTACATTTCTAGGCTACTATGGAGAAATTGTTGATATGATAAACAAAAAAAATGATATATCTGCCACTTTTCTGGCTGGAAAGCCAAGCCTTCATCTGCTTGAGTACTCCTCGATTCCCGTTTCTTGTTTGGGTGTAAACTGTAGGTTCTTAAGAGCAGAACTGTCATCTGCTGTAACATAAGCCTGCTCCTGATTAGAACCTATGGGTGGTGCTAATAAATGCCTGGAGAAGGATGTATTTGAGGCACTAAATGTTGTATTCATTTAACAGTATGCAAGTGTGGAGAAGAATGGTGAATTCTTCATGTCTCCTAATGACTTTGTCACACGGTACCTGAAGATAATTGGAGATGGTTTGCCTAATGCAAGCACTGTACAGCTTCTTGCAGGTGTGGTGGATCAGACAAAAGATGGGTAAGTGGTTTTTTGTGTTTTCTTTTTTTTTTCTTTTTCTGTTCATTTAAAAAATACAGAACCGTTCTTCCAAAACAGTCTGATCCCTGAAGGGTGGTGGGGTTTTGTTTTGGTTTGTTTTTTACTTTTTTTTTTTGCCTTCAGATACATAAACGAATAGAGTATCTTTTAAGTGGAAAGAGTAGAAACAATGTTTTGGGCTGCATGTTCCATTTAGCTGAGCAAACCATTTTCTGTCTACTATGTATTTTTAATTCATTGAACCTTTCATGTTTGTTGGCTGGCTCCCCTAACTCCTGCTTTTCTTTCCTTCCATGAGTCGTCCTGTCTCTGTTTACTTTATGGATCTGTCATAAACACATTCAAATAGAAATCCGAAATAAGTTTAGATGGTGTAGGAAGAGGTCGTAGAAAGAAGTGCCCTGGCCTTGTTTTGACATAGCACTGTTAAAGGATTTGCCACTGTTTTTTTCCCTTAAGAGGGAGGAGGAGCAACTAAGGTATTTAGGGAGCCACTTTGCAGTCTTGGGAAGACAGCAGTGAAGTTGGTCCACATGGTTTGCATTTGAAAGGCTGACTTTGCCAATAGCCAAGATTAGCTACCCCTCCATCTTCCTCCCCCCTTCTTTAATGAAATCCTAGCTTTTGCTTTTGGTACTTGCCCAGGCAAGCTGTCTCTTCACCCATATGAATGCATTTTTTGAACCCTGCCTTTAAAGTATCTTTAGAGAAACTTTAGAATAATTAGCTATGGACTTAAAGTCTGTAGTTGTGGCATTTTTAGAAACCAGAAAACTTCAGGCATGACTCATATCAGTGGTTGCAGAGAGTAAAATGTGAGATAAATAAAGCATGACTAGAGAATGCAGGCTTCCTAGGGAACAGATGCATGCCTAACTGAGAACTTTTGCTATCCTTTCTGTGCTCTCTTTTCTGCTCAGCCAGCCTCATGTATCTGGCAGCTGGGTACCTTAAACCTTGCAGATGAGTTAATGAGATGATTGTTACTCTGGTAAAAGAATTGTGTAAAAGGCTATATTGGTAACACTGGCATGATGGCAGCAAGAAAGTCGTGGCTTCAGATAGCTTTTGACTGAGAACGTTAAATATTTCTCAGATTTCATCCCTCGGTTTGATGCCGGCAAAATGGCATTTTCCAAATTGCATGGCTTCAAATCCATTTTGTAATAAGAAGATTGAGAATGTAATCCATACCTTGTGATTTGAATCTCCCTTACAAGCAGAAGCTGGTTTCAGGAAGAGCAAAATGTAAAACAGTAGCCTATGTGACCTTGTTGACAAGTTGGGATTTCATAACTTGGCGTGATCTTGTAGGAGTTCTGTGGTGTAGTATTGAGGCTTCTAATTGCTGCTTTCTGCCATGGGTAGGGACTGTTTCTGCAGTCCAGACTGTGCAGTGACAGGGGATTGCGTGTTCCTAACATATCTTTGGAGAGTCTTTTCTGGTATTCAGGCTATCTTCTTGATTAGCTGCTATATTAATATGTGAAAGAATGGAGGAAGTTCAGAAAGTGATTAGCATTCACCTCTCTCTGACCTGGCATTGTAGCATTTTTTTCGCCACGTGGCCAGGTGCTTGTACCTTGTTCTAGCGGTCTATAAAGTAATTTTCAGAGTGATTGTCTGAAGCAAGGGTCAATTGCTTTTTGGTTCCTGGAATGAAATCTCCGAGGGATAGCAATAGGACCTACTGGTCTTCTCCTATTGAATTCTTGCCAACTTGGCAGTCCAGAACTCCTAGTTTTAAAGTGAAGTACAAAACTGCTTTTGTTAGTGTTTATTTTTAATAGGTTGGTCAGTGTTTAGAGACTGACGTGTTTAAGATCATGAGAGTCTGTTCAATAGTTTAGCTTTGTTTCTAGTATAAAATAAAAGGTAGCTTGCAAGAGCAATGACAAGTTGATTTTCTTATACTGTTAGTGGCTTAAAGTAATGTGTTTCTGAAAATACCGCTAGAAATATTTCTAGAAGCGTTTATCCACTCTATTGGATCCCTGTTTTGCTCTGATAAGCCTCTGTTCTTCATGGCTGTCTTCATTAAAAGGGTCTGAACCCAGAATCACCAGGGTTGTTCCTATCACTTTTAAAAATGCTTTTTAATTCCTTCTGATTTTGGTGAGAAGTTAGGTGTAGGTACCAAGCATAATCAGTGAGAAATACTAAAATGGGTAAATCACATGGGTGAAAGGCAGACAGCACAAGAGCCTCTGACTCATAAACAGAGCACATAAATGGGCAAAGAGCTGCTTACCCCAGAGCTGAAGAAGTTCTGAGTGTGAAGTGTAAAGAACAGTAGCTCTTATGTACAATCTCACTGTGGTTGCTGTGGACAAAATCTCTCGTGTAGCTCTAGCGTAATTCCTGCATTACCAGAGGTTAAGGATTTGAGGGTGCCTAGAGGAGCTGCTGTTGGTGTGACAAAGGTACAAGACCTCTTAAGGCAGACTCTGTCGTTCAATTAATATCTGTTGCCATGGGAGCAAGTTTTGCCTCCATCTTAAGTCAGGCCATAGGGTTATTTGGAGGTAGGCTTTTCTTCTGTCCTCTTATGGAGGCATCTTTTTAAGGTTTACTTCAAGAAAAGGAAATGCTTTTTTTGCCAATGGCTGGAGAAGCCTTTCAAAGTAGTCAATTGGTAATAATACAGATTTTTAAAAAGTGTTATATCGCGTGGCTGTAGTTTGTATGAAACAGGCTTAAAACCCTTGACTCATGCCTAATATTAAGCTCCTCATTCCTAATTTTAGTTCCAAAAAATTGCTTCGTTTGGCTTCAGGTGGATCAGGAACTCCCTGAAAATTCAGTGGCTTTCTCAAAGCCTGTCAGCAACAGGCCGGGCATTTTCCATCCTGCCTACTGCAACATATTGTTTTTCAGTCTTTTGTTGTACTTTTAAACATCCATCTAACAAAACAAGTATTTACTGCACATCTCTGTTTGGACTGTAGTAACTAACACTTTGCTGAGAAATACTGTATGCTTTATTTTTAGAAAGGACAAACTATTCAAAAATAACACTTGGAAATGCCAGCATTTCCATTATTATTGGATAAAAATTTATCCTCTAATGCACCAATTTACACTATACTTAGTTTACCTCGGTTGCAGCATAAAATAATAGATGTAGCTTCAATTTGTGTCCCATTATGTTATCATGTTTAAATTGCTGATACAGTAAAAACATATGCATTGATTTCTGAAGAAACCTCTTCATCATTGCATTTGTATGTATTATTACAGTGGGTAATGGCTTTTTTTCTTTGCATGGCTACATGCGGACTTTCTATGGTGGGAATGCATCATGTCTGTGTGGTGCCCAGATACTATGGATGTGAGCACCAAAAGAAGCAGCATGGAAGAAAGGAGAGAGTAGTAAATAGTGGATTTGCTGCACCGTACACAGTTGTTGTATTTGGACCGTAGCTCTTGTGTGTATATGTTTTTCAAATACTAAGATTTCAGCCTTCCTGAATAAATCATACAATGTTGGCACTGATAACGAGGATGTGAAGGTGAAAGAAGACTTTGACCAGTTGGTAGGATATCTTCAAGATTAAAGTAAAATTTTGTAAACATTTCAGCTTCCTCTCTTTGTGCTGTTAAAATCCGTAGGCTTTTCTCTGCTTTTGTTACATAAATGAGCACTTGTTTAGGTAGATAAATTAACTCTTAAGTAGTATATTGAAGTCCATGTTAATATGTGCTGTTTAATGACACCTAATGATATTCAGTGAAGGGTTATGCTAAACCCAAAAGGGTGATGCTAAACCGGAGAGAAAATGTGTTACCCAGGCAACTACCCTTGTGCAGTACAGAGAAGTGAGCATATGGCTATGTAGTACACATTATTTCAGCATCTTTAAGCATTAAGAATCACACGTGTAATTGACTGTGAAAAATTACTGCTCAGTTACTGTATTGTATGGTCATAATAGAAGTAAATGAATACGTCATTGTTGTTAGAATAGATCTGTTGGGAATCACTAGCAGGCTAGTCTACTTAGGGAGCAAAAATACAATAAGAAGAAAATAGCTGGTTTAATTAACATGTAAAAATTGGGTTAATTTGAATTCAGCTGGCACAGCAGATATTAATGTCTCTTCTTTAACATTCTGGCTAGAACCACACAATTTGTACACTTTTAATCTTACTAGTAATATGAATAATTGTTTTTTAAAATGGATATGGGGTTATTTTAAGCGCCTATCTCTGACTTATTAAAGGGGTTTATTACTTGCAAGTACTGACAAAGAATGCTTCTACTAGTATAAAATCTTGTAGCAGCATTAATACGTGGACTTTTAATCAAATCCAGGCCTAATAACATAGAATGTTCTTAGCGTGGTGCTGGGATTCTGCTGGCATAGGTGCTGCATTTCTTTTATTAGCTCTTATCACTGTGTTGGGATCTGTTGGTAAGGACATATGCTGGTTGTTGTTTCACAGAAAAAGCGGCTTTGTCAAAATGGTGTTGGCAGATATTTTACGTTTTTAATTCTAAACAATCCTATTGTGGAGTCTTGTCACCTGCTGCCTGTTTTGTTCTTTCTGTGTGGGGGCTTTATAATCTTTGGGACAGAAGAATTCAGTGCGTCGTATCTGTTTGCTGTTGTGGAAGTTGTCAGGTATGTAACCAATAGTAATAGATAATAATGAGCTTCTATAACCTGTAAGTCACATAGTAACAATAAATATGCATAAATGCAAAACTAACGAGGTTGTGATATATTGATTTAAAATTTGAAGGAAATGTTGCATTTTAAAAAATTCCTTTTGGCTTAGGAGAGATGGAAGTTTTCTTACATTTATAGACTGAGTATGTGTGTATTCTGTGTGTAACAGTGGGGAGCACTGAGAGCTCCCAAGGAGTTTAAAATAAATGACTTGATGGCCTGCCCATGTGCTAACGTGTGCATATGTAGCAAGTCATTGGCTTCTTTGCCAGTAAAGCTTAAGGCATGCTTATATGTTTATTGGCATTATCAGTTGTGAGTGTAATATGAAATATACCTGAGGAGGTTTCTTTTTATTTATTTCTCACACTATATAATAACCTATGGTGGCAATTTCCCAAAGGTAATTATTTGTTAGGCTATTTCTGACTCTACATATGCTTTCTTTTACTTTTATTTAGTGCATATACATTGAGGGAGGTAAAGTAGAACAGCTTTTTGACCTTCTCTGTGCTATGCTTTTTTAAAAACATCCTTTTTTTGTTCATCTCATGTTTTCATGTTCTTCACAGAAATCAGCTTCTGTTACTCTGCGGATGTTTTGCTGCTGATGTGCAGCAGGCACGCTTCAGTGTGACTTGAAATTAATTCCCTTAAGACAGGGTGACTGGAAATTGCTGTATAGTCATGGGTCGTCATAACTTGATGGAATGAATGTCTTTTCCAACCTATTCAAACACTTTGTGCTTCACTGTTATTGCATACTGAGTGGAAGTTTTCACTGAATGAGCTGCAGTGTCATTTTGAGTCAAAGTCCTAAGCATACAGTTGGTTTCTAATTGAAAAAAAAACACAAAACCAAAACCCAAAAGTTATTTTTTGTGTGTGTTTCTTGACATTTGTTACACTGAATTTTGTGCTTTTCAGAAATAAATCTTTGTTCCCCAGCTGCTGCCATGTGAACCCATTAAAGCTATGCGCTTGCTACCCTGACATAAAGCAGCCTTGAGCGAGGGCAATCTTAAACCTCCCAGACTGCCAGCAGGCCCTGCAGCCACACATTTGAAGATGATTTTAAACTGTGCAACCTAGACATTAAAGAAATAGCAAAACAGAAGAATGGTTGGCCTTTGCCTCTTTAAGAATAGAAGTTTGATCTCAAGTTGAACTCTTGGGCATGACTCAGAGAAATTAGAACTGCTCAGGGTCTTTGTTGTATCAAATCTGCTGCTGGAAACAGTGCCAAGTTGTCTAATTATGTATTTCGGCTTATTAATTACCTTAAGGAAGGGCACCTCTGCTTTTATCTGTGCTCTGCTGCTGCGCCTGCATATTGGTAACCTGGCTGTAATGATGAATTTGAATAATGCTCTTGGGCTGAGGAAGAACGTGCAGACTACTGCTTGAAATTTGTGACTCAACATGCAGGACTGGAGGGCTGCGATGGATGACTAAGAAGTTGCTAGCAAACAGATAACGCATTCTGATCGGTTCCTTCTGAAGTGAGTGGCAGCATGTAGGTCTCGAATGGATTTCCTTTCCAAAAGCCTTAAATACTGAGTCTTGAGGGAAGTTACTCATATCTTTATTGGCTCTCTGTCTTGCCAGCGGAGGGAGGTAGGCTCCCCCAGAGGGCAGTTCAGTTAGACATTAAAGCTGAGGTGAGTAGCCACGCTGAGCGCTTTGCTTATTCTATGTTCTGTTGTGACTTGCTGAGAGGAATAGTTCCTTGTTCAACAAAATCATTTCCATCTAGCGATATAAAGGCCTCCTGACAGCGTTGGTGATAGGGCATTTTAGGATAAATTTTAATCCCTGTTGATAAGATCTTGTACACATTATGTTTGTGATCTTCTTTCTTTTGTATAATCTATGTTATATTGTATTTCAGTTTTCTGCAAGCAAGCAGTTTCATAGCTCTTGCATTTTCCTTCATCCCATAGGTTGATATCCTTTCAAGAGTTTGTGGCATTTGAATCAGTCCTGTGTGCTCCAGATGCGTTGTTCATAGTAGCCTTTCAGCTGTTTGACAAGACTGGCAAAGGAGAAGTTACTTTTGGTAAGACTGTTTTTAAATGTACACTTTTAATTTAAAAATCCCCGCCTATGCCAAGCTCTATTTCACCTTCTCTTACTGTAGGAAACACAGTGACTGGTAGTGGAACTACCAGTTCCACTACGCTAGTGCCAAGCAACTTTCTGGCTGAGTTTTTTAGTCATTTACACGTGCACAATATGAAGTCAAGGTCATGGTCATCTTCATGGTTTTGTCTGGAAAACTGGTCACTTTTCTTTTTCTCTTCCCCAACACGCTTGTGCAGGTCTTCAGAACAGCAGTGAAAGGTGACTGTAGGAAATTATTGTAAAACCGCGAGAAAGTTTCCAGAAGACTTGGGTGAACGTGGAGCCTGAAATTACCCTGAATTATTTTTTGTTTAAATTGGCTATATTTCAAGCTGGCTTCCTTTTAAGGCTTAAAACTTTCTTCTGTGAGATTTTACAGTAATAAATCCATTATTACCTGACCCCCACCTCCCTCCCCCCTGAAAATTCAGTTGTGCATTGGAAGTGTGACGTTTGCACTGACAACATGGGAAATACTCAGGCCAGTTTAAAACTTGATTAGGGGGACTGTTTATTTCTAGATAGCGTAGAGACAGCTTTTGATATCTGCAGGACTGTCTGCCACCTGCCTAATGATAAGGGACATTCTGTCTGGAAGGATTCAGAAATTAGCAGTTTTGAATAACTTCAGACATTGAGTTTGCACTTCAAAAAGTGTGGGGCATTTTTTCGGCTTAACTGCGTATGCTGGATAAAATTGCTATTTCTAATCTGCTGCTTTTGGTCATGGTTATTCATATGTCTCAAGTTTTATTAATTGGTTGTTAAACAGTTTTAAGTAAAAGGAAAGTTGGATGACGTTGACTGTCTTTCTAAAATGTATGGTTCACATGTCCTTTGTCTTTTGCTAGTAATCCTCACACATGTTTTATGCTTGGTTAAAAAAGCCCTTCCCTTTCCATTTGAACTGACAAGATCCTGTTACCATTGCTCGAAGCATCATTGTATTCCTTCTACCATCTCCAAAAATCTGTATTTGAAGTTGTGGCTGGTGAAAAGACTTGCTGTCTCTTCTTGTGTCTATTTTGGTTTTTTATTATTTTGGTTGTCTGTTGAGGTTGTGAAAGATGTGCCTTTTGTGTGCAATATTACTTGTTAGAACAGCTTTTTAAAAATTACTACGGATGCTAAAAGATTTGAAAGAATTTCAGGAAAAAGTTCTGCTGATCATAACCTTGATGAAGGAAATATTTTGTGCCTAGCAGTCTTGTGCATGTGTATGGACAGAGAGGCAACGAGAGACAGCATGCTTTTGAATCAGGAGGGCACGCATATTTTGCAGAGGTTTTGTTCCAGCGCAGACAAACCAGGGTTCCTGGAATGCCTGTGATGTGCAGGTTCTTGTCTGCGTCAGAGCCCCCGGTTGCTTGGAGCGCTCGTTAATAATCTAGGAAGAACTGTAGTCGTTTGATCTGAATGCTGAATCAGTCCGACTTAACTTTTTAACTCTTGGCATTCTCGTTCGTACTTTTCCTGCTGGCAAATGCTTCCCTTGGGGTTTGACACGGTGAGTCAAGGGATTTGTTTGGCATTTGAAGTCCATTGAAGTCCTAGTGATGAGTGAAACTCCTATGCCAGGCTGTATTTAAGGTATTTGAAAGACGAGACATGCCAACATTGGCAGAACCTCAGATAGCTTTCTTTAATTCCTTCCTCTCCCCCTTTGAAAGCATAAATGCATTTGTAACTTCTGTATAGTACCTTGTGGCTACCACCCCAGCAAACGCCTGGAGTGAGGAGGATGTGAGAAGCTCTCAGTGTTGTGCATTCTCAGCAGAAATAGTTGACCTTTAAAGAAAGCTACTTTCTATTTTCTATCATAATAAAAAAAACCCCTTTTTTCCCCCATTATGAAAAAAAAACTTAATATTTTCACAAATAATTACAATACTATCCCGTAACTTTGTCACTCAGTGCCTCAGTCATGCGTCTTTGAGGTTAATTATGAGATCTTTTTCCATTGACTTGAATGAGAGTGGGATCAAGTCCTTATCAAGGTTAGGAGACTTAAATAGGGGTTTTGTATACTGTGGAATTACAGTGTGAAAGGAACAGAAGGAAAGGGAAAGGATCATTTTTCACTATACTGCTGTTAAGTGTAGTAGCTCAAGGATCCCATTATAAGCCTGTATCTCATTTTATTGTTGGAAAGAAACAGCATGGCTTTTCTGTGCAGTCATTGTTTTTCTGTATAGTGAAATAATCTTATAAATATTTTATCTTATACCAAACGGAATATAGGGCTTCACAGCTGTGAACTTTGCATTTTCTACTAAGCAAATCATCCAAATCTTATTCTTCCACAGGTGCACTGAACTTGGCACCTTTGTAAAACAAATTAATAATGGGCTTTGCATCGATGAGCTTTTACACTGAATGCCACATCCAGGCTGCGGATATTTAGAGAAACGTTCTGGGTGAAGAAGTACCAGTATTTAATACGTTGCACTTGCTTTTCTTGAAAAATGCACCACTGTTACTGGGTTGGAAATGCCTTTGCATTTTAGCCATATGTTGACATCTCTACAATTTTAAATGTTTCATTCCTTTCAAGTTGCAAGTTAACTGTACCTGGTTCTGTGACAGAGTTAGCATCTATTTAAAAGGGCTGATCCACAAGCAGTGTAGGCACGTGGCGGGGGGGTGCGGATTGGGGGGTGGAAAGTATTTCTAGTTTATTGCTTTTTCAGCTGAGTGAAATGACCACTAGTAAATTAGTGGCCAGTGGCTGATCGAGACTACACCTGGCTGTTGCATCATGTCGCAGATTTATCTGCTGCTGAAGTGTCAAAGCTTTGACAGTTTGCAAGGAGTTAAAGCTCTCAGCAGGAAAGTGGGAGGAAGTTTAGCTGGCTTTTAAATTCGAGGCAAAGAGCAAACCATTGCTTCTTACTGTTGAGTGTTGACAGGCACATAAAAGCTGATAATGTAAGTCCAGGGGTTTAAGAGACTTAGTAGAGTTGCTTTTTTTGTCGTATGACTGTATTTTAATGCCTCATTAAAGAAGCAGAGCCCTTTGAAATTCTTTACTAGATGGTGTTTAAAAAAAGGCAAGATGGTTGGGTAAAAATGTCAGTGTTTAAAAACTAAGTCATCTTAACCTCCATCTCTAATTTTGGATGGATAAATGAAATGATGGGAGGTAACAGTTTGGAGCTGTGAATAACGCAGGGGTGATATCCGGGGACTGGAACTTTCCTTGTCTTAGACCAGTTCTCACAGCCCTGCTGAAGGGCAAAATAAGTGTTGTCCATGTTGGTTTTGCTCACAGAGAAAGGAAAGGCACAAGAAGAGGTGTGATTGCCCGAGTCTCTGCTGCCAACCAGTGTTGAACCTGGCTTTGAAGATTTTCATTCTGATTTGTTTTAGAGTAGAATTTCCCACCAGACAGAAATTCTTGCACTCGGACTTAATGAAATGTAGCTATGGTATAGTGTTTGGTGTTATTTTGGGTTTGGTTTTGTTTTGGTTTATTTTTAAAGGTCCTCTAATTCAACCTGAAGTTGTTTCAAAATGGATGCTGTGCTGTGCTGCTTTGAGAAATATGAGTATGCTGTAAAACAAGTCAGCCCTTTAATTTAAAAAAAAAATATGAAAAAGCAAAGCAAAACACAACCCCCGAACCCAGCAAAAATGCAAAGGGAATGGGGAACCCAAGCCCAAAATTGTTGCTTGTTTAGCAGAACAGCTGCAGAATCGAGCAATGTATTCTGCTTTTGTCTCAAAACAAAACTTTATTTACATGTAGACAGCAGCTATTGTGGATCTCTGCTTCTGTTATTAATTATATCAATACAGTTCTTGGATAAGCACATTAATTAAGGATACATCTCACTAAGCACTCCTGTTTGCTTATCTGATACTTGAATTGCCTGACTACTTGTTTGTAAACTTTCTAAAAGCACTTAGCTCTTTACAGAGGTTTGAATCGCTATACAGCTATTGTGATGAGCTTCAGAGTTTTTCCTCTGTGATAAGCTCTGATACTTTTCCAATATGCAAAGAATTATTATGGAAGCCTCAGAATTGCTTTCCTGACCAAAGGATTAGGTTCAGACTGTGTGAGCTAGCTCTTGCTTTTGTTACAGAGGATTATTTATTTTATGCTTTGCCCTGTAATTGCTTGGTATGACTTGGCTCTTCTCATGGGTTCTGTAATTTATTTTTTTTTTTTCCTGGCACAACACCTAGCTTAGTGATGCCCAGCCTGGTACCATGTAAAGCAAGAAAAAGCTAAACTTGAACTACCAAAATAAATTGCTGAGGCTGTAAGCCTTGATCACTTGATAAATTGCAATATTCAGTATTTCTCGGTGAAATTTCCATTGCTGGTTCAAATTGGTTAGGAACCAGTTGTAGATAGTGATGTGTTAGCTTACACCTACACAGTGAAACATTTGTTGGTTTATAAATGACAGTTGCCTAGATATGATGATCCCGACGGCAACATTACAAATGCAAAATTTGTTTAGTCTCTGATATATTCTGTTATTTGTACTGGATTTTGCACAAATAATGGCCAGTTTTAATTGAGGATGTAAAGTAGATTTGTTAGTATATTTATTTTCTTCAATACAATTTTTGAAATCTTCTTGATACTATTTTTGGAGAATTTAATTTCTAGACATATGTCTACTTGGCAAGTTTTTCTTGTTTTGTTTTTGCTTTTAACTAAAATGTTATGTAACCAGGCAGACTTTCATGAAGGCATCTTAAGTAAAACAAAGCCTGTTGAGTCACAAAATGAATCTGTCATTTTAAGTACTAGGAGAAGCTCCATCCTTTTACACAGTTGTGTTTCATTTGGTCTAGAAAATACAAT
Organism: Chroicocephalus ridibundus; assembly: GCF_963924245.1. Classification (NCBI taxonomy): domain Eukaryota; kingdom Metazoa; phylum Chordata; class Aves; order Charadriiformes; family Laridae; genus Chroicocephalus; species Chroicocephalus ridibundus. Next base: position 28,118,024 of record NC_086285.1, on the reverse strand, counting down.
TGAGTTTTCTAAATCATCCAGAACTGATATTTGGTGTTTTGTTTTGTTCTTTATTGTTGGTTCTGTGTTGTTTCTTTTTGTTTGTGGTTTTTTTTTTCTTAAATCAAAGTTGCTTACTGACAAACATCAGGCTGAAGGCTGAGTTTATCTTTTGTTCGTTACCAAAACCCAAGGAATGATCAAATAGTTTAGAAAATAGTTTAAGTTGTTTAAGTTGGAAGGGACTGTGACACCATCTGGTTCAAACCCTTGCAGGGCCATCAAGACCAGATTACTCTGGGGGCAACATCCGATCAAGGTTTTAAATATCCCTGAGGATGGAGGCTGCAGCCTGTATGAGCAAGCATCTTCCAGTGTTTGACCACTGTTACAGTGAAAAATAATTTTCTAATGCCTAGTCGGGATTGCCCATGTTCCAGCTTGCATCCATTGCAAGTCCTTCCACAGTGCATCTCCGTCTTCCCTTCACCACTCGCCCTTTGGGTAGTTGTAGACAGCAATGAGGTCCGCCTTTAGCCCACCCTTCTGCAGCCTGAGAAAACCCCATACCATCAGTCTCTCCACATATGTCATATGCATCAACCCCCAACTATGTTATATGGAGAAAATAGAAGTGGTATTTTATTTTAGCCAGGTTATGCTGTTTACCTTGGTGGAAGTGATCTGGTTTTTTTATTATTCTTCGGGGCAAAAGGGGTAAATTTAGTTTTTATGCCCACATGGGGCCCAGTGCTTTCCAAACCTGTGGTCTTTGGGCTCTGGCAGTTTGTTGCTCGCTTCTAAGGAGGCCAGGAAAGGTAATAAAGGAATGTAAAGCTGTTGCCAGTAAACTGAAATTATAGATATGCACAGCTCAAGTAGAAATATTCTTAAGGGATTGCATCTTGGAAAAATGTTGAAAACCTTAACTGTAAGCCAATTATGTAGTACTCTGTGTATAAATTAATGTTATTTTCCCTTACATCCAAGGAGGACAGAAGAAGCAGACAAGCTTGGATCCAGAGTCATAAGTGCTGAGAGTGATGGCTCTCACTCAGAAAAGAGCCTGCTTTTTTTGGGAGTATTTGCAATGTTTAGCAGAAGTAACAGAAGTCCTCAGGTGTATCAGTCAAAAATCAGGGACATGTTGAACTGGACAGTGTATGGGTATGTCATGAGGAACTGAATTCATAGTTTTTGGAAGTTACAGGAGCCCAGCCAACCAGAGCAGGGGCAAGGTAAGAGGATAAAAATGCAAGAATATTTTCAGCAGAGAGGTGAAACTTGCAGCTTATCGTGGAACTTTTGATTGGGAAAAATCACAAAGGCACAAGCATGTTCTCTGTGATATTTTCATTAACTTAAAATTAACCTGTAAGACTGCTCTGTCCTTGTTGAAAAGTTTGGATGGGGCAAAGATGTTATAACCAAATGAATTTTGTTCAGTAGCTAGTGCCTCTCTCCTAAAAGGGAATGCATTGCTGAACTTTTTGTTAGGATTCATACTGGACTTTATGGTTTGCTGCGGGCTTTGGGGGCGTTTTTTAGTTGTTGTCATCTTTAAAGACAACTTACGACATCTGAAAGACACTTGGTTAGCAATACAGGTCTTGATCTCGCCTCTGTGTACAACAGGTGCTATACAGCCTTTGTCTCTTCTTCCAACCACAAAATGGATGTGGGGATCTGAACGGGAGCAGCCAGTTTTAGTGAGAGAGTCCAGCCTCCTGCTTCTCCTCTCTGCCATGACTGTCTCTAAGCGTGCTGGCACTCTGATGGGGCTGTCGCAGTACAGTCTCTTTTCTGCCTGGAGGTGTGCTGAGTCAACCAATTCATTTTATGAGGGCAGCCCAACAAATATCATAAGCTTTTGCTTTCCATTGATGTGCTCCAGATGTTAGTATGTTACCTGGAGGTGAAAAAACATTATGAAGGCATCCATTTTTTTGATGTACGTGGAGCTTTATTGCACTTATTTAAACGATCTCTTTGTACTACAGCAAGAACCACCCTGATTTTTGGAACTTTTTTAATGACTTGTGAGCAGTGTTTTCTGAACAACTGAATGTAGTTGCAGACCAATATGAGTTTGGCATGCATGGTATGGTATATGGTATGGTATCTTTTCAGAGATCAGAAGACCTGCTCAGAAGCTGTTCCAGGTCAGTGGGTCAAAAATCCTCTTTTTATGAAAGCCTAACTGTAGATTCGTGTGATTTACAATAATGGCTCCAATTTTAAAAGACAGAGGTAACTGAGAACACTTCCAGTTAGTGGGATAGTTCAAGAATACTACATGCTCAGATGATGAAAACATTGTGCTTTCTGCTGCTACTTCATGCTACTTACAAAGAAAAAAATAGGTGTGGAAAAGGTGGGAAGGAGCCAATTTGAGAGTGAATTTCAACTATATGAGGTCACTCTTTGGTTAACAGTAAGCTGAGGGTTAGCCATCTTTCATACAGCTGTATGTATCCTGTTGGGGAAAAAAAACCCAATGTGATTACTAGGCAGCATTTGGGAAGGAACCATAATCTTCCACACCAGAATATATTTAAACCGTGGCAGCAGCAGTATACCACGTTAAGTTTGATTTCTATTTTAATTTTTTCCCCATCCCCTTTTCAAATTGTCTTGGAATTACAGATTAGGAGGTAAAAACTTCAGTGGGCCCGAAGAGCTAGGAAAGTGTTTTGTTATTACAAATTTTAATGTGAAATTTCAGATAGCAAAATACACATATTTTTGCAGTGTGTGTAATTTAGTTTTCTAAATTGGAAAATCTGCTGTTACCTAGCAGTTAATGACTATTTTTTCCAACATTTGGAATGCAGGACTTGATTTGATAAACTGATAAAAGAAAACAAAACTGAGAATATGTTGGAAATGCTCAAAGTGAAAATTACAGTTTAGGTAGGTTTGGAGGTAGATAGTTAGACATTTTAATTGAACTAAAATAGTTTTATACTAATACAGTACTGTTGTGGGAGTACATTTTGTGGTGCATTTGAAATTGAAGTATTTAAGTGGGGGAAAATGTATGTTAATGCTTTGCAAGTGATTTTTTTTTTTTTTTTAATACCATCTATCTAAGCAAAATAGCTGTTAAAGAAATAGAGCTCTCAAGTCTGTACTGGAGAGTAAAGTGTAAAGTTTAGGATAATTTCATCAAGCCAGGAATTTGCTTTTATCACTTTGGTTGGTGTATTAAACTGCTGTAGGAAACAATCATGTGAATTGTGAAGTAAATTTGTATTCCTGGGCAACTACAGCGAACTCAGCCCCTACCAGTGTGAAAAAAAGGTGTTGAGTCAGTCTGAAAGTCCTGTGTTTTTAACATCTCCATGATAGGGATAACAGAAATGAGTCCAGATGATGATTTCACTTACCCGTGTGGAAATGGGGGCATTGAATTTGATATGACAGCTTTGGTTACACAACAGCAACGCTGGCGTATGTTAAGCAGCAGAAATCCCAGCTTGTCCATTACAATTCGGCACTGGTCCACAGCTGGACTAGCTCAACATAGTTAAATGGGTTAAAATTACCACTTTTATTATTTGAGTTTAATTTTACCTTTGGGGATTTTCTCTGAATTTGGAGTAACTAGTCCTATAAAAAAATAAGCTGCCACTTGTACATGCATGCATACACACAAAATTATCAAAAGAAATGAATTCCGGTGTTTTTTAGGTGTTCGGACGCAAATGTATATGTGCAGCTGCATTTTTCACGTGCAGCTGAAACTGATCTTAGTCAAAACGAATCGGGTGCACTAATGGAGGCTTTTGCACTCTTTTGAATGAATCTGTTTTAAAACAGTAGCAGTACCACATGATAGAGCGCAGATAAATTGCACTGACCTGAGCTGCTGTGGTTTTTCAAATCAACCCCCCCTTCTTGAGATGTGTAATACTATCCCATTATCTTCAAATTATGTGCTCCGTTTCTACTCTGCCAGCTTCAGTTTGAGTGTTCTACCAGATACTTTACTTGTAATATTTTAAGAAGGAAAGAACCTAATTATTTTATTTTTTTTTAAATCAGAATTGCAGAACAGGTTGTGGTCCATGTTTTGCGAGGAATGAAGAGGCAATGAAAATACAGCATTAGTGTATTATTTCAGGGCTTCTAACCTGTAGAAAAAGGTGCCTGGTACAGCCCTCCCTGCTCTTATTGCTTTGTTGAAGGAAGTTGGAAGGTTGAGTACCTTTCCTTTGCAATACTTAGTAATCAAGCTATTCCAATGTGGTTTTTTTTTTAATTTACAGCATGGCCACTATAAAACTATTTCACCTCATTTCCTTGACAAAGCAGCAGGGAGATGAAGAAAGTGATTGTAGCACTTGTACTTCCAGAGTGTTGTACCTCTTCTGGCTGAATGGAGATAAATGAACAACCCAGCCAAGTACTTGGACTACCCAGCATTCCACATCTTAGCTGAGCAGATGTGATGTCGACATGTCTTCCAAAATAAAAAGTCATCATTATAGAAAACTTAGTGCCAGATGGTAGAAGGATGGAAATAAACTCTAACTGTTTGAAGTTCACAACAGTAAATTAAAAGACAACCTAAACAAAACAAAAAAAAAAAAACAAAAAAGCCATCCCAAACCTTGGTTAAACCCCAGCAATTCCAGTAGAACAAGATAATACAAAATATTATTACTTGAGTGGTTTTGACATGTATATATGCACGTCTGTACGCATGTGCTTTTGCACAAGTTTATTGTACTTTTTCTGTAACCAGGAGCAGCAAGGACCAGCTGCTCCACCAGGCAGGTGAGCCTGCAGCTGAGCAAGGGTGCCAAGAGGCTGGGGCATGGGCATAGGTCTCAATGACAAGGGGTGCAGTCCCACAGCACCTGAGCAAGGACAGAAGCGCAGGTGTGTTGACAGTGACCAGACAAGTCTGCAGGGACAAGGCAGGTCCAAGGTAAGGCTGGGAATTCAAGTCAGGGGGTTGGGGTCACTGAGGTGCAGGCATCCCTGCAGAATGGCTCAGGCAAGGAGGATCAAGGACCTGAGATGAGGCTTCTCCCAGTTCTTTCTCCTGTGGTTCTTTGCTCCCTGATGCCTCATGCTCATGGGTGGGCCATGGGAAAGCGGTTGCACAACCTGGTGGCACACTCAGGGTCATGAAGCTTATGGAAAATGTGGAGTTGTTTCAAATGGTGAATGAGGACCAAAGCCTGTGGAAATCATTCTGCTCTCATCTCCACTGAGCTTTAGGTCAGGTCTTGCATGGCAGTTGGTTTCGTGATGGTGAAACTGCTACTCTCATCAGCAGTTTAATCTGACCAGCTGGACTTCCTTCTTTGCCTTCTCTTCTGTCTAGGATTTATTTTAAATGACTTTGAAATAAAAATGCACTTTTTGTTGCAGCCATTTGAAGGAAAATGTTTCCAAATGCATGAACAGAAGTGCTTAACCATTAACAAAACATGATTTTATAAAGGTATCACCTTTTGTCTGAGCAGAATGATGGTGATTTGCATATTCAGGTTTAAAAAACCTTCTCTCTTTATACTAAAATATCTATTCCACGCTCTTTGCATTAATTTTGCTTCGCTTAATCCACGTTGTAGCTGTAATGCTCGTGTGTTCCTCTTCAGGGCCTTAAGTATGATGAATATCGAATCAGTTACTGCCAGAAGGGTTTGAGAAGGTTATTGGTGCACGTGGAACTCTTGTTAACTTATGATAATTCATGTCTTTTCAAATTTGTCTTTTGTTTTCCTCTTTGCAGAAGGTAGCCTGTGTTCTTTACAGAAGTTGCTATTACCAATACCATCAGGGTAATCTTATTTTTTCTCAAGGCCCAGGGTTTTGGTACAGGTTTTCTATACCATGCGCAAATTGCTTAGTTGTGGAAAAGTGTAACACATATAAAATGTATAAAATATATAACTTATATATAAGACAGATGATGATGACAGCTTTTCCGCAAAAATGTTGCAGCTATTTTGTAAGGGCAGTGGGATTTTTGTAGATGATTGTGAATTTTTTTCTAGCTATACATTAAGATAGTATTAGCTTTATTTGACTTAGTGATGACAGACATTGCATGAAAAAATTAGGTACTTGCACAAATAAATAGTTTAAAAGAATTTTAGATTTAATATATCAGATATTTATCAACTGTACCCTGTAAACATTTTACTAGCTTTTTCTGTCAAGTGACTTTTCTTAAATGTAAAATATAGTGGGAGAATTACTTTCAGTTTTTTCCTTTTAAAATTTCAAATTTCCGAATAGATTATTTTCACTTGGGGAATATTGTTGGTCTTTGTTGTGTCGAGTGCCTGTAGTATGCTTTATTTCTACGATAATTCTTAATGACGGGATGGAAACGTGAATGCAGTATACTTGTTTGAACAGTAAGCATTTAAGCATAGACACCATAGAGAAGAAAGGTCCCCGGACTCAAAGAACTGAAAACCCCCACTGTAAAACAGCAGGTGGTTCACCTGGTGGGAAAATAGAACAACATTTTTGCACGGTGATCAGAAACCAATGACAAGGTACCTATTTTTTAATTAGAGGCAGTGCAGGGACAAAACAATTATTTGTTTTAGAACTTTGCAATTTGTTTTAAAATTTCATTTCAAAGTTTAATGTTTTTAAAGATTGACACAAATGACAGCATATATTTCTAAAAATGAGTATTTAAAATCTTCTTCAACCTGTCGTTCATTTAGCTTTCCAACAGCTCTGCTTCAAACAGTGCAAATGCAGAAATGCTTGTGTCTTTTGCTAGCTTTAGATCTTGTACTCTTATGGCTCCAGGCACTGGAGCATTAACATTTTGCATTTTTAAAACTAGAACAATTAAACAGTGTTTTAATATGGACTTAAAAGCTTCCATTTATCAGATATTTTGATTAAATACCGGTTTAGGATCAAACCACAGTTGCCCAGAGAGGTTGTGGAATCTCCGTTGTTGGAGATACTCAAACCTCAGCTGGCCATGGCCTGAGCAACCTGACCTGGTTGGACCTTCTTTGGCAGGAGGCTGGTCCAGATGATATCCATATGTCCTTTCCATCACAACTGATTCTGTAACTGTGAAACAAGTTCCTTTAAAATTGCACAAACAAACAAAATAATTTCTGGCTACTGAAGGACATTGCTGGTTCTTTATGTTTTACTGTATTTAGTTCAGCAACTTGTGGGTAGACATGGAACTTCAGCTGAAGGTTTAAGGCAAAACTGCATTTCAAAATTGTCCATTTTTTTTTTAATTTTAATACTGGACGTAGGTGATTAGGAGATGATACTGTTAGAATTGAAGGATAAATTTGAGTGAGTTCTAGTATGTAATTTGAATACCTTTTGGTGGTTAAATCACAGATTAAAACAATATTTGTTCATGGAGTGTGAACAGTCTTTAATATCTGAATCAGGCAGTCTGAATACAGATGAGATTTGAGTCAGTGGCAGTGCTGCAAATGAACAGGTGATGAGACCTAGCGAGGAAAGAGGAAAAACACTGTCCACTGAGCATATATAGGAGTTTGTGAACCGTAAATAGTTGCGAAAAGGAAGTACAGGGTATGTGTAAAAAGGCAGTGGCGAACAGGGTACCATGTCTCATGCCTTCAAAGAATCAGTAGAAGCACAGTAGGCAATCTTCCAGTCAGCTGCCTGCACTGTATAATCCAACAGGCGCTCTGTCAGAAAAGCATCTGATATTAGTTGCCAAGTCATATTGACATCAATATACGGTATGATTTTGAAAAGATCAAGTCGTGTAGGGAGTTCTCTTACTATTGTACTAAATACCTACACTAATGCAGTAGTCTTTGTTTCCCAAGTCATAGCAAAAATTAAGTGTACATCTACTTCGACTCTTTGGAGGGATATTCGTACTTAGGTGAATTTCTGAGGCTTGCGTGCAGGCTTTAATCTCTAAAATAGACAAGGAAATGCAAATGCCCTGGATATAGACCTTACTATATTCCTAGCTGGCTTGATGAGATTTTAAGTTCCATTACTGTGGGTTCCTTTGCCATTTATAATGCCAATAACTAAACATTGTATTTAGTCTGAAATTACTGTTCTTTTCACTTCTTGATGTCTGGTTTTCTGGAGTTGGAATTTTTCTTTTGGGCCCCAATTAAGGAGTGTTTACAAGGCACAGAGTTGGGGGAGCAAGATGCATTGTCCCTTCAAGATGTATGACAACAAATTAAAATTAAATTACAGTGGCATAATCAGAGGACACTGTGTGACTTTCATATGTTAACAAGTTGAAGCAGAGATTGCGAGGAGCCTGGGCGCATCAAAAGGAATTTGAGAGTGCTTTTGCATTAGCTAAGATTTTCCTATCCCTTACCTTGCATCAAGTAAGAAAGCACTTTTTTTTTCTGACAAAGAGAAACCTGGAGTCCAACCAAACATAACTTTTGGTAAATGGTGACTTGTTCCTAATCTCATCTAAACAATATCGGTGTCCTGCTCTGGGGAAATTCAGGAGGTGGGATGAGAGGGAAAGAAGAAGCAGACGAGCATCATCTCTGTGCAAGAGGCAGGTACCTGTTCTGGGAATATCTTCATTCCTGTGGAAAAACAGAGATGCTTGCTACCAGGAAGAGATAGCCTTCATTTCCTTTTTATTTGTGGGCAAGACAGGCTGTCTTCTGGATACTCGTTCCCTTCTTTGAAGGAAATCTGGCAGAAAGCAGGAACTTTATAAAGGTGATATCCAATGACATGTGGCAAGGTACCTCGAGCTGTGTCAGTAGGAAGCATTCTAAATAAAAGACTTTTTCAATAGAGGGACAGGACCTTACTCTGAACCAATTGGCTTTCCCTCCTGTTGCCTCAGAGCAGAATTTTGCTCCTGGAGAATGCTGGCAGACAAGATCCAAGCCGCCTGTGATGGAGCTGGAAGACATGAATGAACAATGCTGTCCTGGGGGCACTGACGTTCCTTGGAGAAAATTCTCATAGGAATTAGGACTTGAAGTTCTGAATTTTAAGAATTTGAGGTTAACTGTGGTTGGTCTTTCTGTTTGTAAGTTAAATCCAACTTGCTCTTTCACCACTGATTCCCTGGGATCAGTGGGTGGTGTGTTTTTAAAGATGAAACTACTGACTTGGTGTTGAGGGATGGGAAGAGGTCTGCAGTATCATCTCTGCTCTCTCTGTGAAGCCCCCTTGCTTTAGAACAAGCTGTCCTTGTGGGTAACACCAACCGCAGCGCTTTTGGGTCTGTGCAGCAGGACGCCTGCCCCTTTCACCTCCTTGGGACCGTTTTTTCCTATGTCCTTATCCTTCATTCACTTGGGCGCTTCCTGACATCTTCCTGGCTCTCAGCCGTGCCACCGCGTTCTCACTTTTTCCTGCGTCCTTACCTAAAAGTGGGAATTCCACCCTGGCTGGGTTTCCTCAGGTCAGCAGAGCTGCTGTACCTGGCTGGCATGAGCTGAACCAAAAGCCAGAACTCAACTTGCGCAGGAGACAGGACGTCATGGCCCCAAGGAGTTGGCTCCCACCTCTGCTCGTGATGCTGGGGTGAGCTGGAAGTTGGCTCCCAGGCTTGCCTGGTAGGCAGAGGCTGGCTCCAGCGAGGTGGCTCCCAGCTTGTTCTGCACACAGGCAGGCACAAAGCTGAGCTGATTTCCTCAACCCCAGGCACCAGCCATGCTTGGGAACTGGCTCCCAGCTCCGCTGCTCGCAGAGACAGACAGGAGCTTGGGTTTGGGCTCCTGGTCTTTCTTCCACAAAGCGTGAAGACAGCAGGAGACCTGTGGGTAGGGAGTGTCTCCTGGGAACCAGCTCTCCATGCCCGCAGGAACTAGGCAGGAGACAAGAACTGGCTCTTGGCTGCCGTTGCTGGAGGAGTCGTACGGCAATTAGGAAGCTATATAGCAGTTGGGAACCTCTGAGCTTGTCTTCAGAAGGTATCTTTGGCCTATATTTTTGGCTGAGACAGACTATCACATTGAAGTGGGTGCTGTCGTGTGAGACAAGTGCTTCTTCAGATCTTGTTGCTGTTTCCATTAGTTAAAATATATGCAGCCTGGTTCCAGCAGTGTGTGGTCCTTATTACTGATTGTACAACTTGGTCTGTTTCAGATAGTTGTTTCTTCAGCAAAAATGCCATGTAATACCAAAAAGTCTGCCAAGCCCATAATAAACTGTTGCCCAGTTACTAAACTGAACTAAACTATGAAGCTTGCATTTAGGTGTGATCGAACAAACTTGTCTTGCTGCCCTGCTCCTTGTAGCAGAGGTCTGGGGTTAAAGCCTGCTTTAGTGCTGGAGGTGGTGCCAAGTTTGTGTTCCTGCCTCCCATGTCCCCCCATAGCCTGCCCTGCATGTCACTGCCCCTGTAAGGGAACAACAGAAAAGTGGAGCTTGAAATACTGGTATTTTTGTAGTTGATTTGTTTGAATGTGGAGAACTCTGGGAATAATACAAAAGCCTGAATTATAGTGACACAAAACTTTCATTGTTAGCAGCTTGAAAAGATTGTGCTGAAAATTGGTTAGCTTTAGTCATCTTTTTATAAATTGTCTTTTAATTTTAATCTTTTCTTGCTTGACTTTGAAACTTGAAATATCTAGTTGAGTCTCTTCTAATCAAATGCTGTGAGTATAAAACTTCACAAATAAAGAGATTATTCAGAGATTGTATTTGTGAGGGTGTTCAAAACTTCATTTGTTATGATTTTGGTAAATATATTGCTTTACAATATATTACTGATTTGTATGAACAGTATTGCTTTCCTGTTAGAAAATATCATATTTGTTTTACTTGTATAAATATATGCTTGCATCTATTGTTATTTTATTTTATTATTAAGTGAACATTTTTCTTTTCTTCCCAGAGGATGCGAAGCAAGTTTTTGGACAGACCACAATTCATCAGCACATTCCGTTTAACTGGAATTCAGAGTTCGTACAGCTGCATTTTGGAAAGGATAGAAAAAGACACCTAACATATGCGGAGTTCACCCAGTTTTTACTGGTGGGTCTAATACAATACAGTTTGACAAGGGTAATAAGAAGGACGCAAGAATCAAAGTATTTGCAAACTTGCCAAAATTGCACGCTGTAGAAGTTACAAGATAGACCGAATATAGGCTTTTACAGTCGGAGTGCTGGACTTTAATAGTGTGTTGATAAATAAGATATATTTGTGGTAAAATTGCTGATTCAGGCTAGCTGGGTTTTTTCTGTTGTGTTTGTTTTTGACACCTATGTGCAGAAGGTGATCTTTCCACACTGTTGTGTAGACATGAAATCAAAAACCTAGACCTCAAAATCTGAAAATCTCCTGTATATTTATACTGCATGAGTCAAAGAATGTTTAATAACAGTACTGAACATTTTGGACTCAGTTGCCAGACTGGTATTAAGAAGTACTGTCTGAACGTAACATGTTTACCAAATTTGTATTTAATTCAGTGCTGATGCCCAATAAAGACAATGTTTTGCTGCAAGCCCTTTCCACTTACTTCTTTACTTTTGACCTAACAGTATCTCAGGGAAATGTGGTATATAGAGAATAAAATACAGTCTTTCTTTTGCAAGGAATTCTTGGCTATTCACATTTTAGGGTACTTTATTACAGAAAACAAAATATTGTGCTAATAAAAAAATAAACAGATTATCTGTATTTCAGCAGTACTGTTAAAAATAGGCTTCAGTAGGAAAAGTGATCCTTGAAGTGGTAAAACACGTGAGTTTCTTATTTGTATTCCTTCTGAATACTTAATGCCTGTATTTACACTAGAGAGTTTTAAAATGGGAACCTGCTTCAAGACTGCAAGGTTTCTTTTTTTCTTGTTTACACAAGTATGTTAGTTCACAGTAGGAGGTGGTATCATTTTGATGAGGAATAATTAAGATAATGCTATTGAGACAAATGTTTCAAATTGACTTTGTAGAACAGAGCCTAATTAACTTTGTATGAAGAGGACGTCAGGTATCACATGATTAAATTGTATTCCCTTAGGTTTTGTATTGACTATTGTAACTCCTAAGTAGCTAAGACATAGACCAGTTTTGTGACAGAATAATGAACTAGAACCTCTTTTGGATAAAAAAGCAAATGTGTTACTTGATTAGTGTCAGTGGCCAGTCCGGCCCAAACCACAACAATTAGGAAAAAATGTCTCTGGCCACATGTTCTGGTGTTCATGTATCCTGATTTTGGTGGATTAAATTGCAGTCTTAACAGAGTACCAGTCCTGTTTGCCGCATGCTTGTTTAGAGAGCTGAGGAAAACCTGAAGAAAAACCCAGAATGAAAAAAGGACAATTTTTTGCCAAAAAAAAAAAAAAAGGGGGGGGGGAGTGGTGAGAGAGGTTAGAGCCACAGGCCTAAAAGAGCCCATAACCTCATGGCTGGGTATTTGGAAGATTTGAGTTCTTTCTTTGTGTCTTTGGGTACTTCCATGTTTTTTCTTTGAATTAGGAAAAGCAAGAGCTGAGGCAGGAGTTTTCTAACTTTGGAGCTGAATTCTAACTACCAGGCTTTCTCATCTTGTGGAGGGGTGTTCCTCTTTCCTTGTCTAAAGGACTTTTCTTGGATGTGATCAGATTCTGGCGAGAATTGTATTTGGTTTTGGTGTGTCTTGCCCCTGCCTCATTTGTTTTTTTTTTTAAACTGGCACTACTGCAAAAGTGAATCTTACCTAGTTGCAGTGCAGAGTAAAAAGTTATGTTGGAACACATCAGTGGTCCTCATGAGCCAGACAGCCCTTTTGGTGATGATCCATATAGGACAGAAAGAGGGAGGAAGAGTATAATCATGGAGAACAAGGATGACGATTCTGGGTGTCCTCTGGAGAGGTGAGATGCATTCAGGAAAAGTTCTAAGGCTGCTAATAGAGATGCTCTTGGCATTGGTGCAGGCAGCAAGGCCTTTCAAATAAATTAATTGTCCCAAGGCTCTGCTGAAGTTGCCCACTATCAGTAGTTCTGTTAGGATGCTCAGTCAGTCACAGTGATTGGGTACATCAGTTTACCTGCTCCCTAGAACTGTAAGTCTTTGAAACATGTAAGTTCCCTTGCTGATTCTTGCCTTGCAGCATTCTATTATAGACACTGAAGTTTGGGCACAGAAATTACTCTCAGCACAAATTGGAGAGTCGATGTTCACAGACATAGAGATCTTCCTTTAAAGTCTGTAACCTTTGGTACTCAGCCTTCGCTCCTGACAGTCTGCCTGTGCGTGAGTCAGTCTCCTTGGTCTGATGTCTAGACCTTGGACCTTAGACAGCAGGAGACCACAGTGGATACCAAATTACCTTTCTGCATTCCTGATGTGTGCATGCTCTTTACATTGTATTTAACGTGGACCAGATGGTTCTGTAAGGCGCTTCAGGTACTGCTTTGTAAGTACAGTGCAATTTGCAACTTTTAATGAAATAAACCAGCTAGATTCAAATTCATTCACATTGTGTCCTATTATGCCACATAAAGTTGTTACATATTCATTATCTGTCACAGCATTTGGGCTAATCATGACTTCTGGCAAAGCTGAAGATACGTGGAAAATAACATTAGTATATTTTATCCAGGCACAAGATGGATCTCTTCTGGCTTTAAATGAGAAGAGTTTATATGAGATTATGAATATTTATATCCTGCCAGCACTTTTTTTTATCTACAGTAACAGAGATGCCCAAAAGTATAGCCTCCAAACTGCTTGGCTCTAATACAGTTAACAATATTTGCATCAACCCGGAGCTGGGGTTTGTTGTTTTACCCTGCTTCTTATTTTGCTAGCTTAAAATTAGCTCATATATCTCCACTATATATCCGTCACGTCTATATCTGTTTGGATATGGTCATGTTCCATCATCACTGAAGTGGCAAGTCTGCTTCACAAAGAGCAACACTGGCCCCTTTCTCAGCATGTAAAATCTATTCTGCAGGATGAATGTTAACATATGCTTATATCTGGGCTTGGTAAATCCATTTCCACATTGTCTGGGAATTTATCTGTGCTCAACATAGTAGTTGATGAAGTAGTACTCTTTATAATTGAACCCCAGGATCTACTCCAGTGGAAAGGATTGCGCTGTATCTGATGACTTGTAGATCCATTGGGATGGAACCCAAACATAAATTTCTATCTAAGTGGAAAGTAAAAAAGCTTCTAATAAGCTGTAAGTGAAAGCTAAGGTAAAATCTCTAAATAGGAAATAAGTTAATGAAAATTCTGCTGCCAGCATGCCTGCCATGATGTGCAAATTAATTTTTCACAAAGTCTCATGCTACCTGGGGGAATTCTGGACTTCCAGCATCAAGGGAGAATCTTGCTTTCTAAGGGTATCTAAGTTTACAGAAAGTCTAGTTAGAGGAGGTTCTTTAGGATGTGTAATTTGTATTGCAAAGCAATGAGGATTGTATTTCTTTAAACCTTAATCTGTCTAGGTAAACAATAATGGACTGAAATAGGTGGAACAATAAAAATTACTGCAAGTCAGATAGCATCTCTAAACACTACAACTTTGCTTTATTGTGGTATTTTTTATATTAGCTGCATATACACAGCATAGGCGATGTTACAAACATCTCGTAAAGATTTTCCTAATAAATTGCTAGTAGCTACTGAGCCTCATTTGGAAATGTAGTTAGTCGTGCTGTGATATGTCTCAACTTTCAGCCTCGGAGACTGAGGGAATAGATAGCCTTTTTCAGTTAAACATTTTAAGGAGTTTATTACATTGTTATGCAATGTATAGTGATTAGAGAAGTGACATCTGTCTGGTTTTTTTGTGACCGACTTTATAGGTGAAATTTAGTTTTGAGACTGAGTATGTTACCATGTAATGATGTGCATGTTCTTGTATGCCATGTCACTGCCTTGGTCATGGCTTGGGAATGTCATGTGCCTGGAGGTCCCTGGGCTTTTTTCTGCTTGGTGCAACTGGAGAATGCGTAGCACAGCTCAAAATAACTGTAGCCTAAAAAGACCCTGCCTTCCTGAGAAGGTGGGATGAGTCTTTTCTATCTGTTTGCAGTATGCTTAAACCATTTCATTTCTGAACTAAGGAGGCAGTGCGAATAGGGAACTCCAGAAAACTGACATCATCCTGTTAAGACTTTGTCTTGCTGTCTGTCTACAGCTAAGCAGCTCTTTCCTAGCTGATGAGTGTGGGCAAATGGCAGCACCGAGTCCATAACCATGTGTTTAACCAAGTGGGATAATTCTCCTCTCTAGTGGGTTCCACATGTACCAAGAAGATTGAAAGGAATCACGTTAGCAAGGAGAGGATGGGGTGTTTTGGCTTGTACTCAATTGTAGTACTAACAGTCTTTTTGCAATTAGCTGGGTGATGACAAGAAACACTCACTCAACCTACCTCTCTGGAACATGAGCCCTGCTCTGCTTCCGTGTCTGAGACATCACTGGCAGCTGAGGTCCCACTGATGGTATACGTGCCTCCAGATTCACTGACGGGTGTATGCAGATGGTAACAGATTGGACTTCTGCAAGTGGTGGTTTTTTACTGCATTTTAGTGCCGGATTCTGCTAGCACAACACTGCTAACAGTTTCAGTGGTTAAAACAAACAGAATGAGAGAGGGAGAAGAAAGCAACATTCATAGTTTCCCATGTAATCCTTCTGCTAAATTCAATTTATTTTTTCTTTGGTGATGCTGCCACTTAATGACAAACATTTTTGTTCATTTATTCATATGTTTCCACCTGCCCGGTCGTGAGTATTTAGGAAGACGGGAGTTATTATACCTAACTCCTCCTCAGAGCTCTCTGCCTCCCAAGTAGCTGCCCTGCCTCAACTGATGAAGTTTTTTTGTGTTCTTGTGCTCCTCCCACTGTAAACCTCCCAAAACTGCGTGCTTCCAAATTTCTGTTGAAATTATAGTCACAATTGAAGTGAAGCAAGAGCTTATATGTCTGCATCCAGCCAGAGTGAATGTTATTGCTGAATTGTAACACCTCCACATAGGGGGCTGTAATGTAAAGGAAACGTGACAGAACTGAAATTGTAACACTTTAAATCACAACCCCCACGAGCGTTTCTCATTAAAAGCAAAAATTTCTGAATAATTCTATAAGTGAAACACAGTATTGAAACACTGATCGGTCCTTCCTGCTCCTTGCCTTTTTTCTTCTGCCTAATATATTAGGAGGTTTTCATCATACCTGTCAGGCTAGGTGTTTTAATTAGAAATCAGGACTAAAATTTGAGAGGTCAGGAGGCGGAAATGAAAACACAAGAATGGTTTGAATGGCAGCATGAATTGGTGGCCACGGCATGAGATGAACGAGCGGAAGGAGTGATGGCCACTGCCGGCCCCCGGCAGGTCTGATCCTACGCCAGCTGAATTTGCCTTTTGCCCTTCACTCTCTGTTCCTTTGAATGCTGCTGTGAGATTAACATCAATTTACAGGAGATCGTATTCACCGTGAATACGTCGTGCCGGTGATTCTCAACTAGCCTGAATCTTGGCTTAATATGACTTTTAAGGCATATATTTGCAAATATGTAGAAATAATAGGATAGTGTCATGGTCCACTGCAAGACTTGCTTGGTATTGCTGTGACATACTTTTGCTCTGATTCAATTTTCTGAGTAACTCATTATGAATATGTATTCAGGCTAAGCACTGTATTTCCAGTGAAGAAGCTTTTATAAGCTTTGAAATTTAAAGGGAGGACATGGCAATGATTTGTTTTCCTCCATTCAGCAAAGAAATACCAATTGAGAAGTCTATCTATATCACCAAAATGTATTTCTGGTTTTGGCAAACCTGTTGAACTGAAGAAAAAGTTCATATGTATTACCAAGTTACTGTCTGTGCAACGTTGTTCCTTTTAAATGAAAAATTAAAAAATAAGAAAGCAGTCTAACAGTAATTTGTGAAGAAAGGGTGAAGGTCACAGTAGAAAAATATACAGTTTTGAGAGATTAAATGCTTTTTTTCTCCCCTCTTCTCTCAGGGGTACATTTGAATCACAAAATGAGATGATCAGGTGGCTGCATCAGATAATGCTTGTGATTGATCCCTCTTGTTACTACTGCTGAAATATTGAGAACTGATCTTTAATCAGTCGTGATACAAGGAGTTCTAAATTAAACTGCTGGTGTCTTTTGTAGACAAATACCTTTATGTTTTAAATGAGGATGCTTTTTGAGGGAATGCTTTCAAGATTAGGGGGTGTCTACGTGGAAATCTTTGATGATTACATTGTCCTTGCTCAGGGAGTAGCAAATGCTTTTACAGAAAGTATTTTGACCTGCTGTGACACATGCAATAACCTGGATAATGCACATCATGGAACACTTTCATGTTCATGAGTAGGAGATGACCTGCATTGGTGTGTTGATACATATCCTTAATTTCTCAGTTAAATGAATTGTGTGACGTAATGTCCAGACAGCAGAGAAATCGTGATGGTTGTCCTAGATATTGAGCTCAGTGATGGAGACTGTATATGCCACCAGTAGAAAAGGCTGAAAGTTACACATACCATATCCAATTAAAATTAGATTACCTGTAATCATGTTTTGTTAAGTATGAGATATCTTGCAGGATTGCATTATATAAAATCTAACTATTAAGGCGATGATTTTGAACTTAACTTTTTTTTTTCTTCCCCATATTTTTTCAGGAGATACAGTTAGAACATGCAAAACAGGCTTTTGTGCAGAGGGACAATGCTCAGGCCGGAAGAGTCACAGCTATGGACTTCAGGGACATTATGGTCACTATCCGTCCACACATGCTGACACCATTTGTAGAAGAATGTCTCGTAGCTGTGAGTAGTTCTGGTACCCCAACTGGGAAAGACCTGGGATGCAGACATGGGATTCTTTTTTTATGTACCTTGACCACTATATGTGGCATGTAGTCCAGCTTATAGATGCATTTATGATCTATACATATGAAAGTTAACCCTTATTGCAGAATACGTATTCTCAATGTTCCTGGTCTTCTAAGACAAAAGACAAAGCAGGTAGATGGACCTTAGTAATGGCCTACAAAGGTAGAGTTTGCCTGACTATTTCCAGTCATCCCATCATAGTGTAGACTTGGTCAAATATGTTAAAATGCCCTTGCATCTCACTTAGGAAGTCATCCCCAAAGGACTCGTTTTGTAAGGATGGACTTGGCCTTGCACAAAGCTAAGTGCAAGGTCCTGCACATAGGTCGGGGCAATCCCAAGCACAACTACAGTGTAGGTGGAGAATGGATTGAGACCAGCCCTGAGGAGGACTTGAGGATGTTGGTTGATGGAAGCGCAACATTAGCCAGCAATGCGTGCTTGCAGCCCAGAAGACCAACCATATCCTGGGCTGCATCAAAAGAAGCATGGACAGCAGGTCAAGGGAGATGATTCTGCCCCTGTGCCCTGCTCTTGTGAGATCCCACGTGGAGTACTGCGTCCAGCTCTTGGGCCCTCAACATAAGAAGGACATGGACCTGTTGGAGGAGTCCAGAGGAGGGCCGTGAAAGATGATCAGAGGCCTGGAGCACCTCTCCTATGAAGACAGGCTGAGAGAGCTGGGGTTGTTTAGCCTGGAGAAGAGGAGGGAGACCTTACTGTGGCCTTCCAGTACCTAAAGGGAGCCTACAGGAAAGATGGGGAGGCACTCCTTAGCAGGGAGTGTAGTGATAGGCCAAGGGGTAACAATTTTAAACTGAAAGAGGGGAGATTTAGATTAGATATTCAGAAGAAATTCTTTACTCTGAGGGTGGTGAGACACTGGCACAGGTTGCCTGGAGAAGTTGGGGATGCCCCATCCTGGAAGTGTTCAAGGCCAGGTTGGATTGGACTTTGAGCAACCTAGTCCAGTGGAAAGTGTCCCCTCCCATGGCAGGGGTGTTGGAACTAGATGATGTTTAAGGTCCCTTCCAACTATTCTATGATTCCAATGTCAATTCTGAGGTCCTGACTGCAATTTCCAAGCACCTGGGACAGTGTATGAACTGTCAGTGTATGAACGTAATCCAAGGACAGTCACTGTATATTAAGTGACAGTTATTACACTTGAGTGTACACTTTTTTCAGCTAGAAGTGCATAAACCAAATTAAATATTACAAGTCTGCAATTTCACTGAATTAAAAAAAAAAAAAAAAAGATACATTTGGTTTTGACCACAGTTTCTAATCTTGGGAACTTGTAGCAGCGCTTTCCAAGTAATCCGAAGTCTGGCCGTATCCAGGTTTAAAGAAATCTGTTCTGCTTTGACTTGCAAGGGAGAACTCCAGGGAAATGTGTGAAGTGGTGAGAACTGCAAAGTCTGGACAGAACATTAGAAGAAGCATACAGCAAAAAGCGTAGCCAGAAGACTTAGGGACTGACAATGAGATTTCATACTTTCTTCCTCAGTTCTCTCCCCAGTCTTGTTATCAGCTTTCCTGGGTGATATACTCTCATAAAACCTAAGATTTTTGATTCTTCCTCAAGGTCAATTAAATTTTGGCAAGCTTATGCATTGTTTTCAGAAATTTGCTTGATCACTGATCTTTAAATAGGGAATTGATCCAATAATTTTTCTGTGTGCAGACCCAACACCACTTTCAAATAAAGGTTTAGGCTCTGTTCTTAGTCGAGAACGCATAACTGTTTGAAACTTGTTGTTCCCATTTTGTTTGACTGCCTGATATAAGCCTGAGAGCTTACTGCTGGTTTTCCATGACTTGAAATGCCTGTGAATTTAAATGTTTCAGTTGACCTTTTTCAGAATATGTTTTGATTTTGTTGAAGTTTTCTGTATAGTAATATACTTTACTTGTAGAAGTAGATTTCCTCATTACTAGAAATAAGCAAACTTATGAAACATTTCCAACTGAAGCAGTACTGAAACTTGAACTTTGTAAATTACTACTGGTTATGTTGTTATAATCCTGCATATGTATTTGTTTAGGTTTGTAGGGCGGGGAGAGTTTTACATTCTGGTCATGATTAGTTTCAGTAACATAAGAATCTTTCACAGTTTTCTTTATTTTGCAGTTTTTTTGAAAAAGCAACCCTGTGCTACTGTCGCTCTTGTAAAATAACATTGTTTGAAAACCTTTATTTCAAGATTTTTCTTAGTCTTGTAACAGTCTCTCTTTTCTTCTTTTACTGTCTCTACTCTAGGCTGCTGGAGGTACCACTTCCCATCAGGTCAGCTTTTCCTATTTTAATGGATTTAATTCTCTCCTTAACAACATGGAGCTCATTAGAAAGATCTACAGTACGCTGGCTGGAAATAGAAAAGATGTGGAAGTCACTAAGGGTTGGTAGAAATGTTTGCAGTCTGGAAGTTTCCTTGGGCATTTGGTTGGGGAAGGGGGGTGGTGGAGGGGAAGACCTCATCTGTATGCTTTTAAATCAATGGGAGGGGGAGAAAGCCTGCCTCGTTAGCATTCCTTGGGACGCCACTCAGTTTTGTACACTCCTGTTGGGGTCCACCCTCCAGGTTTTTCATTTTGTTTCTCAATCAGAACAAGGTCCTAGTAAACTGGCAGTGGGGGCAGGGTAAGGAAAGTATGTAAAGATATTTAAAAGTTTAAAAAACTTCCTAGGACTCCTGCCAAATTGGCAGCCTATTAAAGTGACCTTCAAGGGTAGTTGAAGAATTCCATAAACTTGTATTGGCGGCACAGTAAGCTGATCTACAAGCTTGGAACAAGATGTTATCTGCTATATCTAACCACTTTTATAGAGAATTCCCTGTGCAATGCCAAAGTTTCATTAGTGTGGCCTACTGGGACTATGCATGAAAAGTTCTACATCTCTTAACTCCTGGGTGTTTTTTCTGTTTGCCTTTTGTTTTGTTTTTTTTTTTCCCTCTGACCCACAACTGATTGATACCGTATGTCAAATATCCTAAATCCTGCTGATAGCACTAAGCTTTAAGACCAGAGAGTTGTACTTATTTGCATGAAGGATATACCATTTAAAACATACATTTATGTAGTGACAGGAACGCTTTTGTGGTGGGTCACTTTTATTCCCCTTCTCCTGCCCCCCACCAGCGTCTTCTACTTAATACTAAAATATAAAGCAACTCTGGAGTGCTCTGGATTGCTTGTTCTGGTTTGATTAATTTTTTCTCTTCTGTATTTTTATTCTGTTGCAGAGGAGTTTGTTCTGGCAGCTCAGAAATTTGGTCAGGTTACACCCATGGAAGTTGACATCTTGTTTCAGTTAGCAGATCTGTATGAGCCACGGGGGTAAGTGGAGAATTATCATCTATCCTCCTCTCTTTCCTTTCCTCTTTCCTTCTCTGAAGGCATGGGAGGTGGTGTTGGGGAACATGAGTGTGTAGTAATGGTCACGTGCAGGTAACTTCTTGTGATCTGAAAACCCATCTCTAAGCAAATACTAAGCTGAATTAATTTCCTCAGGCGCATGACGTTAGCTGATATTGAAAGAATTGCTCCTCTGGAGGAGGGGACGTTGCCCTACAACCTGGCTGAGGCTCAGAGGCAGGTAAGAACAGAAGCCAGGTGACGCTATTATCTGTTTCCAGTGCCAGGTAAATAGATAGCCAACCTACTTCTGTGTTGTCAGCTAAGTTGCTTTTCTCTTGTGTTCTGTAATACCTGTGAGGAATGCCTTCTTGTTAGAATTTATTTTTAACCTGTGTCAAGTCTTCTCTGTGCCCCTTTCTCTTAGGCTGCATTTTGGCACGTTAAATGTAATTTACTTTGGAAAGATAAAATGTATGAGTGTCATCCAACCATTCAGTAAATATTAGGTGTATACCTAATTAAGATGTTTATGTTTTGTGATGCTGTCGCTCTCTGTTCTTTTTAATGAGGAAAGAAGACTTCCTGCTTCCACTATCGATGGTAAATTCAACATCTAGCCTATTAAATGGCAGCCCTTGTTCTGAACACACATGCATGTTCCTGGTTTCAGAGTATTCTCTGCCTTGCCTTATGCTCTGATGAATATCAAAATAGGAGAGATTATGTTTAGTCTACCATCATGGTTTCAGTAAAAGCATTAATATCCTCTGCATTTCCAAAAACTAAAGGATATTGACTTTCGATGGTATAACAGCAAATGAACTTCTGTTGCGTTTGAGGCAAAAATAAATAGGAGTGTTCTTTAAATGTCAAACCTGTTGATGTTTTAGTTTTAATATTATTTTAGCATATCTTATATTTTCATTGACACAAGTTTTTGTACAGATAGATTTAAAACTAACCCTCTGTTTCTCTTTCTCCCTTTCTCTGTCTCTATTTTAAGGCAGTCTTAACTTTGTGTCTTGTGAGACTAAGGGTTTTTTTGTTGGTTTTTTTTTTTTCCTGCTCTGAGTCTGTGCGGAGACGCCAGTTTGACCACAATGAGTTGATGCAGGCTACATTTTTAGGACTACCAGGCCATAAGCCAGGCCTCTGTGTGTGTGTGTACACATGCGTCTCTTTTGCTTCTCTTTCTTCTTCTCCTCCCTCCCCTACATGTGAACACCCCCACCACTTCTCCAAGACAGTATCTGGGGTGGTGGTTTTCTGTTTGTTTGAGCAGTGACTAAATGTTGACTATGCTGGGATGAATTCAAATGAGTTGGCTTCCAAAAGCTCACCATCTATTCCTAGAAGACTCCTAAAGGAGTTAAAAGCATTTGGATTGGACTGAATATCAAGTAATGTAAGTTACAATAGGTGGCAGTAAAATGTAGCCAAAAATGTGGTGGTGAAAGTAGCAGCTTCTTCAGTTTTTGCTTTGGGGCCACTGTCTTTGCTTGTATGATTTATGCCATTTCAAGAGGCTAGGACATATGAGCCTACTTACCATTTCTTCTGCGTATGTGTCCTACCTTTTCATTTTTCTGTCCAATTCCTTTTTAATGTCAGCCGCTTGATGCTGAGACTGAAAAGATTCTCAGCTACAAGGACACATTCAATTTATTTCCTGGCCAACTCCAGCTGCATTGGAATATTGACTAAAACCTAAACACATTTTCAGGAAAAAATATATCCATATTTTTATTTTGTCCTTTTATTTGTAGTGTCTTTAAAAAAG
Source organism: Chroicocephalus ridibundus (assembly GCF_963924245.1). NCBI lineage: Eukaryota > Metazoa > Chordata > Aves > Charadriiformes > Laridae > Chroicocephalus > Chroicocephalus ridibundus. The sequence goes on along the minus strand of NC_086285.1, from coordinate 28,095,087 downwards.
AAATTACAAAAAGTGTTAGTGAGTATAGAAGACTTAATGCCCCTGGTGAACTTCTGTTTTCCTAATTCTTTTCTTTCATTAAATAGCAATTTTAAATCTGGAGCACTTCTGAAATTTATTTTTCACTGTGTTGAATCTAGCACTTTTAGACTGTGAGCAAAATGAAATTGTGGGGGTGCTTTATGAAACCTTATTTTCCTTTAGTTAATATGTATGAACAATGCTTGCATACTTGTTTTGATAGCTTGAGAAGCAGTAGGTATACCTGGTCTTGGCGACAGTAGAAAGAAATTCCAAACTGGAGTTGCTTTTAGCTGTAGAAAATTAATGACTTAAGATGCAATATGTGTGCCTTCATATGCACATTTGGACCATTGATTTTGGAGTTGTATAATTTTGTTGTAGTATCGGTATTTCTTTTCTTTGCTATTCCAATCTGAAGAGGCTACATTTTATGGCACTTAGAAATCAGTGGAAAAGAAATAATAATTGACAACAAAATCGTCAGTGTATTGTGGGATTTTCTCCAGGTATCTTTGCATTGATATCACGAGACGTTCTCTCGTGAAATACAATGTTCTGATTATTTTTCTTGTCTTTCCTTTTGTTTTAAATCCTGCCTTGACAGAAAGCTTCAGGCGATGTGTCTCGACCTGTTCTCATCCAGATTGCAGAATCAGCGTACAGGTTTGCCCTTGGTTCAGTTGCTGGAGGTTAGTCATGTCTGAGCAAAATAATATTCATCTTCACTGTTTGGGTTTTTTCTTCTTTTATTCTGCCCTTCTTCCCCTTCTACATTTCATTTAAGTGTGGAAGGCTTCTCAGTCTTTCCCTTGGCGCCCTGTCTAAGGGATGGGATGACTATAAGATTGAAGAGGAAGGGGTCATCTGGCCTCCAAGAGTTTTGGAATTTACGAGCCACTGGAGTTTGCAGGTGGTGTTGCTATCTGATTTGTCACCAAACCAGTTTCAGAAGAATCAGATTAATAATGAGGTAGAGCCAGGAAGTGCTTTTGGTTAAAACTGTGGGAGGTAGTTTAATGTATCCAGAATATATCATGGAGAAAAAAGATACAACAGATATTTGAGATGTGAATGTGGAAGATGACAGTTGCAGTCAAACACTGCAAATGCAAAATCATGTTTTCTTACAGTTTGATTTTTATTTGCAGCTGTTGGAGCCACTGCAGTCTACCCAATTGATTTGGTAAAAACTCGAATGCAAAACCAGCGCTCTACAGGCTCTTTTGTGGGAGAACTTATGTATAAAAACAGCTTTGATTGCTTTAAGAAAGTGCTACGTTATGAAGGTTTCTTTGGGCTGTATAGAGGTAAGTTTGAAAGGTAGTCTGTACTAATGATAAGATATTAATAAGAGTTCAGTGGAACTCTGGATTTTTTAAGCCTATTTCGTTAAGACTTAAATTTTGCCTGGTTTTGTGCTTTTGCTTCTATTCTGTTATAGATGAAGGATTTGCAAACTTCTTGATAATTAAAACCTCATTGTGATGTGTCCACTTCTGTAGGACTTCCCTGTCCTTTCCTTCCTCATCTGCAACAGGGCAACAATAGCAATTTCCTACAGCAAAAATGTACTGTTGGTCAAGTTTTCATTTCCTTAGCAGTCCTTAGGACCAAGAATATTTGGTTCTCTTTAGTAGGAAGTTAGATCTTCCATTTTTGGTTTTTTTTTTTTTTTTTTTTTTTTTTTTTTTTTTTTGTTTCAGTGTTCTTTCTTATCTGTTTTCTTTCTATTTAAAAACAGAGGAAAGTGTGGTACCTTGTTATTAACCAGATCTCTTTTTGTGATATCTTTTGTGACTAAAAGGTCTCTCTGAAGCAGTTGCATGTGCTTCACTAATCATTGGGAATATTCATCTTTATCAAGTTTTATGTATACCTCTTCTTAGCTTGTCACTGTTGAGTCAGCCAGAGAGATGAGCTGGGTTTCAACCCACTTAGCTTTATATACATAACCAAAACAGCCACGTTACAAAGTTAGCTATTCCAGGCTCCCTTTGTAGGCAATGGAGAAAGCTCCAAAAGCTCATTTACTCTGTTCAGAATGTAAATCATCCTCACTTTGGGGATCTTAGGTAAGTGCCTGCAGTTAGATGGGGGCTTTTTTTTAATTATGTCCTTCTCCCAGTTATGGCACCAGTGGTGTAAGTTCAGGTAACACAGAAGCATTTATAAAGAATCGTGAACTACTGCATGAGACTGCAGTTCTGTGTCACAGAGATAAAGCAAATTATATTTCTGGTATCCCAGTTATTGAGATATCTTATCCCCCTCTGCCACATTCATTGGGGAGGATTTGAAACTTGTGTTACTTCTGGTTTAGCCAGCTTGCTTACATACTTTTTAACTTTTGAAAATATTGATAAAGAATATTGTAATGATAGAAATTAATTGCTAGAAGCAGTTGAGTCAGGAATGAAGAACGGAGGATTTCAGTAAAATATTGTTGACCTGGCAAAGCTATATGCACCTGAAAAAAAACTTAACAGTTTATTAGACAACATGTGAAACAACATTAAAAGTAAGTGGTGTGATACTTGTGCACTCTTTAACATACAACCTGGGTTACTGGAGGTTGGCTAAGTAGCTCCTCCGCAAAATACTGACTTTTTAGTTATTTCAGCCCAATTGGAGATGGGGAGGCTCTATTATTATCGACTGAGTTTGAGGCATTTTTTTTTAGTAGGCCTAATAATTTAATAAAGAGTATTGACATGGTTTCTATTTTGTCATGATTTATAACAATCAGAATCTTAAAAAGTCCCAGTTATTGGCTAAAGAACAAAATGTATTCCCTGCAAATGTATGTCTGCTTCTTCCAGGATCCTGAAAGAATAAATATGCAGAATTCCACTGTTATCTGCTTCTGTCTCATTGAAACTCTAAAGTATGATTTTTTCACCAGGAAAAACAAGCCTCAGAAATGTCATAAATATGTATTCTTAACTCCATTTGCTTGTCATGTTTTTGGAGTGATTTTTTTCGTTGCCAAATTTGGGGAACGTTAGGAACCTTCGTCAGTATAGCTTGTCTTTCTGTTCCCCATCCTCTTTACTACTTTTCAGTCTTCCAAGGTGTACTGAATAGTGAAGTCTCAGACAGTTTGGTGGAGTTGAACTTCTAAACCCAGGGCAATAAACTTGTTTCTGGATTATATAGTAGAAATTGTGTGATGGCAAAGAACACCATAATTTCAGAGGTAAATTGAGACCTACGTTTCTACAGATTCTCTACTTAAAGGGCGCCCTGATTTAACTTCTCCTTTTAAAGAATCAAATAGAGAAAACTCCTTAAAATTGTGGAGCTTCCTCGGTGCGGTTCTGTAAATTCAGACTATTGCTTGATTTCTAAGGAGATCATGGTGGAGAAAGTTAAGCAACTGGGTGCGGAATTAAGGTTTCTGGTTAAGATTGAGCGGGCAAAAAAAATTGAAAGGAACATTTTATAGATTAGTATATTCACCCAATTTAATTCAGTAAAGTTATAGCAAGAATCATCTCGTTCTAGTCTTAAATACTACACTAGGTAAGACAGACTACAGAGTACGTTACTTTTTGCTGCTCATTGGGCGCTGATATTCTTTCTTACACTGTGGTGGGTTCGGAGTTAAGTAAGCACGGGGATTTTTTTCCCCCCCCTGGAGGAGGGAGTAGTGGTAGAGTTCTCCTGCTCAGCTGAATAACGATGCAAAACCTTTTAAAAAAATTATAGTAGAAACATTTGGAGCAGTGGTCTCTTTGTCATGCCGCGTCGCAAGAAAGCAAGCAGGAATTATAAACCCTACTCTGAACTCAGCCATTTCAGATGATATTTTTAATGCAAAGCACATATTTCAATCTGGTGAAGTGAACCGATTTTTCTTTCTTGTATCATTATTTTATTCCAAACTTGAAAAGGGCAAAACCACCATGTTCTAAACCACCATCTCAGATAAGGATAAATTACACCATCTTGTGGATATAAAGAGAGCACTAAATTTTGTTTAATGTGAATTTGATTCTAAGAATAATCAGTGTTTCCACTGAGAAGATACTTTGATTTAAAAAAAAAACAAACAAAAAACCATGATATAAACCTCTGTAGAATGTTTGTAATACGCATTATTTGAATGCTGTGGTGTTAGATCCATTTTTTTTAAAGGCTGTACATCTGAGATAAATTTTTCATCTGTCTCTTTCTCGGCACGGCTGAAAAGAATACTCATGTTGTATACCTATAATTTACTGTTGTGTCTACATTTATACCCGAAATACGTATTTAGAAACTTACAGGTATTTATACATATGTAAATACAAGAAAATTTTGGAAGCTGTGATTTGTCAACATCTCTTCCAGCTGATGAGGTCACCTACATTTCTTAATATCATTTTAATCAGAAGTCCACCTAGCGAGTCACAGAATGCTTCACCGTCTGAAGCAGTGCATGTATTAGAGATTATTTTACCTATACTTGATAGAAATTCTATGGGAAATTTAAGTACCAGAGATAAAATGTAGCTCATGAAAAATGTTCAGTAGCGATGCTGTTAATGCCACTTCTCCTAGAGGATGAGAAAGACAGGAAATGCTGCAGAAGACTCTGTTATCTGGGATCATTAGCTGTTAAGGAACTTGTTAGTTTCGTTTCTTCCAGTGGTGCTTCTAGCACTGCAGTGACTCCAGATGCCTTCTAATCTGATTTTAATCATCCAAATTCATTATTAGTGGTGGATTCCCATGCTAATGATACAAGACCATGACAGCAGCTTTCCTCCAGAAGTATGCAATGAAGAACCATTTTTGTAGAATGGAAGTACAAGCCTATTCCTACCCCAAAGTTCTGTCAAACCACAAAATCTTCAAGAAAAACCCCACTTCCTGTCTGAGGGTGCTGTGCCTAAATAGCAACTGGTGATTAATTGTCCCATTTATTGTGTGACTCGTGTAGTAGAAAAATGTGGCTGTATTCTGTTACTGCCTTCCTATCAGATGTACGAATGGTTTCAAATATTTTACTTAGACTGAGCAACAACTCCTTCAGTCAGTGGGTTTTTCTAATATGAAGGGAAAAACCTGTCCGTTACTCGGTGGGAAACTGAAGTTTCACTGTTGGACGTCTGAAAAAATACTTTGGCCAAATAAGATTTATTTTTTCTTTACTTGATGCCATCACCGCAGCTGGGCTGGGTGAGCTATTGCGTATATATTCACAATGTATTTAGACTGCTTTCAGAAAGTAACTTACATGATCTTGCAAAACTCTGAATGCAGCTCTCGATGCTCTCGAATATACCTCCACCTTCCCATGGAGTCCTACTACGATAGCGTGTCAAATATGAAGTAATTGCTACTAAAGACCCTTGCATATATAAAAATGGGTTGAATTACATGTTTGCTGTATACTATACTAGCAGGCTGCCTATGTGCAAAATGTTATTCTCCAATGTTATAAGAGGCATACATTTTTAAGACAGACATTTCTAAGCCTGACCTACGTCTGTGTGTGTGTCATGTTGCTGATCTGGTAATGCACAGTAACACTGAAAAATTCCCAGTGTGTCAGGATAGCCCCAACAGAAAAATGACATTTTCATGTGTGTCCCGTGTCCCTTGATGTGCTTTCTTTCTTACAAAACTTATCAACTTTATCATGTTTGGAAATCTTTCAACAATGTTTCAGGGCTTCCACTAAAAGGATAAAAAAAAAAAGCTAATTTAGTTTTGATAGTCATAATGTATAGAATGCACAGGTACCACTTACAGATAGCTTTATTACATAGGTGTGAAAGCAAACGAAGAGTGTGAAAGCAAGCTCTACCTTCCTAAGCTGCTCGAGACAGTAGACCTAGGTGTATCTGGCAAGGCTATAGAATGTTGCATTAAAATTAATGCTGCTTTTTTTAGAATACTGTATGCTGTCTTGCAGTCAACATAGACAGCATTATCTATAATTAAACTTCCAAAGCACTTTCATACTATACAATCATGTGTGAAGTAAACAGAGAAAGAGAAAAATGCTCTGGGTTTTCAGTTGTTCAATTGGATTTTGGGGGGGGGTTTAGTGCTGAGGTGGGGTTTTTTTGGTAATTTCTGTCTATTCTGATTAATCTTTCTCTTCTACATTGAAGTTTTATGGAAAGTTTTGAGTCATAAGAGTTCCATTCAGATTTGAGTGCAAAAGGAACGGACTAGATGAGGAAAAAATGTAGCTTGTGCCAAGATAAACATGTTTTTCCTGAGATTTTACAAGTTCCTTTTACAAATGCGAAGCCTTAGGAGCTGAAAAAGTAAAAAATGGTAAAAAGGCCATCTTCAGATCAGTCTAGTGAAAATTAATTTGATTTGTCCTGCTTAAATAGCTTCCAAAACTGGAGGTTCATACTTCCAGTTTTTTCAAGTTATATAACTTGAAAGTCATGCTACATATAGCTTAGTTGTAATAATCTATGTATATATGATTTCAAAATCAAAGATCTCCGGATTCTATTGGAATTACGTATCTGTTTACAAACTTGCTCTAGTTCTACTGGATTAGACTTGGGATCAGGTACAGTGTTTGTTAAGTAAATGGAACATCTTTTTAATCTCTGAAGAGACAAATTCATTAGCCATAATTTCTATACAAAGCCACACATATCCTGTAGAAAGATGTTCACTGAGATTAATATCATAGCACTTACAAAGAGAATTTGGTCTGTATAAGGCTAAAACTGTAAAAATCCTATCCATTTTATATCCTTGTATTTTCTTCATAGTGCTGCAGAAAATGTAATATTTAATTACATAATATTGACTGTCTTAATGGTTTTTCATTGAAGGCTGGATTCAGGTCACCTGTGCGACTAAAACCCATTCAGAAGTTCAAATTTTGAGATTTAATTTATTCTGCAGAATGTGTTTTTTTTGAGCATCTGTATATGAACTTAGTGTTACTGTATTCTTTGTTTTGAGTATTCAGCCTTATGATCATAATTCAACAGGGTTGTCTTGGGTAGATGTTTGGTGAGTATATGCAATTAATTACTATTTTTGACACCTGAAAAACAAAAATGCTAATACAAGTGCAAAATTTTTAAGGCATTAGTGTATAAATACGGCTGGCCCTTCTGCTACCACGAGCCAAATGGTGCTATTCCCCAATGTCTTTTAAGGAAAAGACATCAGTAGTAACCAGTAAACTGATGGATGGTAGCAGAACGGAAGAATACACCAATCCTGCACATGTACATTTTTCTCTTTGTTATTCTGATATTTAGCTGTTGGGAAATGCTTTTTTGCAAGTTAGCTCTTAGAGGTGGAACCTTAATTGTTGTCTCTTTCCCCAAAAATAAAACCATGGAGAGGTGCAAATGTCAGACTTTGTAGAAAGTACCCAAAGGCGCTGCCTTAGCTACTAAAGCAGAGGGGGTCTGCACCAGGAACTCTAGCCAGGGTGATTTTCTCACATTCTGAAAGGCGTCCTAATTTCATTATGCTGATGAATGCTTGCAACACCACTCTGGCCCCAGGCTTAGTTGGTAAGCTCTGCATATTTTTAGGTTGCGTCGTCCAAAAGTTTACAAAATACCGACCGTTCACTTCAAGCAAGTGAAGCCAACAGTCAGAGATTCCCACTTCCAGTTCTGTAGCGCATCACTTCTACCAAAATAAAATAGGAAATTCCATACCGGGGATAAAAGCAGCATAGCTTCCTTTGATTTAACAACGGGTGAGCTAGCTGGCCAAAGTGCTCCAGAATGCAGTCATACATGTTTGAATGTTTTGCATTATTTTGATTCCTGTCCCCTTGGGTCCTGCGATCTAATGACATTGTTTTTTGCCAGAAAAAGGTGCTGTGCTCAGCATTTTTTAAATGCACACATCCTGCATCTCACAAAATTAATTAGAAAGTCTTAATTTTTGTGCGACGATGCAGAAAATAAATGTTAGTGTAGGACGTAGTGCTGAAACATAGTTGGCAAATCTGTATTAGTGTTTAAGTGTAAAGTGAGCTAATATCACGGGTTTAAAAAAGCTAAAGTAACAAATACTTATAGGCAGTTACTCTGACTTGAAGTGGTAGCACAAAGTTTGTTCTCAAAATGGAATGTTTAAGTACTCTCATTAAATGTAATAACAGAAAATTGCTGTAAAAATTGCCGATTCTAGGTGGTGATCTCTACATATATTTGTTGATTTGTTTAGTTAATACCAAGTTACTCGATGCATTGAATTCTCTATTTCCATGTTACAGGTCTGTTACCGCAGCTATTAGGAGTAGCACCAGAGAAGGCCATAAAGCTTACTGTAAGTTTGCAAATGAATTGTTTTCACGTTTCCCCACGTTGTAAAGTCCATCTAATTACAATTAGCGCATTATGGATTTTTATCCTTCACGTGTCAGCAACATGGTAGAATGTATCCCATCATTTTTGCCTGATACAAACTAAATTACAGAAGCACAAAGCAACTGCTTCTATCTCACTTGTGAATATTACAAGTGGCATACAAGTCACATGCATATGTATATATATTTTTTTTCATATATATATATATATGTACCTTTTAAGAATCTTAGGGAAAACTTATTTTTGGACTCACTCCAAAACATAACAAGCTTATTCATCTTGTTTAGCTCATCTGCTTGTTTGTAAGTAGCACAGACCTTTGGTTTCATTTCTTAACAAAAATGAATAATTATTTATTGGACTTGGAGGGCTTTTGTTTTTGTATCTCCACATGGTTCCTGCATGTTTAATTCTAGCACAACAGGAGATAATATAAGCATGTAGTGAAGTGTTGGTAAGAAAGGAATTTGTTTGCATGCATTTTTTTTCCTAAATGTTTTGCTGTTGTAATTTTGTTATTTCTTGAATGGTTTTAAGGCACTGAAGTATTTCTTATTATAACCCAATCGTAATGTATTGGTATTCCCTGATAAGTTGGTATTCACCAAAGCGAGTAGTATGCATTTTAGGAAGAGAGAGGTACTGAATGGTATTAATTGAATTACTATTGTATTAAAACTTATTATTGAACATTCTGATACTAATTTGAAATTATATCTAAATTTGTAAATGTAGCTAGCATTTCTAAAATTTTCAATAATTTTATCATTAATTTTCAGATAATGATTTTATTATTTAGTTAGTGATTGTTATCTAGTTTCAATAATAAATATTTTAATTATACTGCAAATCTTTGTTAGAAAGGAAAACGTAGCTTTACAATATTTCATATAAAATCTAAGATTTGTTTGCTATCTGTTAGTGTGGTAGCTTCATGGATGTATCTGCATTTTCAGTTGCACAGAATTTGCAGCTGATGAGTGTTTTCTCCAACCTTTGAATTTATCAGCTTTCATAAATGTTTGTTTTTCAAGGTTAATGATTTTGTGAGAGATAAGTTTATGACTAAAGATGGCTCCGTCCCACTGGCTGCTGAAATTCTTGCTGGTGGCTGTGTAAGTATCTTTAATTTCCTTCATAGGAGATACAATAAAGTGCAGTTTGTAAGATTAACTATGTGGACTAAGGCTTCTGTTTAACCACAGATCCGGTTCAAGAGCAGACTCTACTAGAGCATCTCAGCTCTTTCCTAGATAGGCCAGCCGTTCTTGATGAAAGGGTAAACGTTTCTGTGCATCGTGCCTTTTAACTGCACTGTATAATTCTCACAGCTTAGAGTTTGTTTCCTTAATAAAGAGTGTGTCTTTATTCATGTTGGCTGGAGCTTATGGCCTGAAGAGGATTCATGCTAACCTTTCCAGAAGTTAATAATTAGTTACTACTTTGTGGCACCCACTCTGCCACGTCACTTCTTTCCTGATGTGTTATTGCGCCCACTAATTTTCACTTTTTGCAGCGATACTGGCTTTTTGAAATGGCAAAAACTACTCATGCTTCTTTGAGTTCATAGCAGACGTAGGCTGTGTAATGTTAACTCAGTGCATAATGCATTCCTGATTGTAGGCTGTATTTAAAGCCCACTAAATTTTTAAGAGTGTTTTGCTTGCACAAAGTAGTATCTTAATGAACAACTGGCATGTTACTGGGTAAATGATAATACTTCGCGGTTTGGTCTAGTTCTGTCTGTTCGTATTACAGCTTACTTTATCTGGTGTATTGATTTTGTTCAAGCAAATGTAAATACTTTAGGTAAAATGAATAGTTGTTCAAAGACCAGTGCACTTTACAGATAAAGAACACTGTTTATTTAAACCGGCTTTGATCGCTGGGGCAGAGCAATGTTGGTATATTTTCAATCCATCTTTGTTTCTGCTGTCATAAGACAGATGAGGTCACATTTTCAAGCAGCTTCTACCTGTGTTGAAAACTACAGCGAGCAGCAACTTAAAAACAAATGCTTGTGTCTTACCCTCGGTAAGGTGCGGAGATTTGTGCTGCGTGCGCTTGTAGAGAGCGCACTGCGATTATCCGAGCCTCGGGGTGCGGTGGCTCGGTGGCGTTGCAGGCTGAGAAGCCCTGGCTTTCTGTAATTCTCAGGAGATGGGGCAGGATTTGGCTGCTGTCTCACTGCTCCTTCTGTTTGATCACTGACCTGTTGTAGACTGCCAGGTAGGATCCCCTTGTTCTGTAACTTTAGGAGCATTCAGGGGAGGAAAAAAAGAAGGAGGGGGGAAGAGAAGAATGTGGGTCTCTAAAGCCCTAAATAAAATGCATGCTGTAAATGAAGGAAAAATGCAATAAAGTGCTTGCAGAGTAAAAAGTATTTGCCCCTTACACTAATAAAATGTCTTATGAACATAGCAGCCATAGAGAATTCAGCAAAAATTTCATTTAAAATGTCATTTGATCTAGAGTTTTTATTTTTACAGACTGATGTGAATTTTTTAATGCAGTACAAAAAGCACTCTTTACAGAGACCTGTCATTCATGAGAATGCTGCAGCGAGCTTTTTGCCAGTAGCTCATTGTAAACTAAGGATCTGCTTTAAGAGATAGGTGGCTTGAGACGTGTTTTAAACGTGCTGTAAATGTTGGCTTGTCCTGTTTGGTATTTGACATAAATATGAACAATGAGATGCTGCATAAAGTTGTAGCAGTAGACGTGCGGTGGCAGAATGCCCTGAGTTTTCTTTTAACTGGAGTGCTCCACTTAAGGGCATAGTCTAGTGCCAGGTAGATAGGTTGCAACTTGTCTTTTCTGCAGGTGGTCTTTGGGTTTTTTTGTAATTTTAAACCCAATTCAGACTAGCAACAGACTCTTGTTACAAGCAGTGCCTAGTTTTTTGGGGTGAATTTTTCTCTCATAGTGTAAATACAGGCATAAAATATGAGATGCCAAAGACAGGATTTTTCTTATAGCTTTCAGCATTGTACATGCCTAACTTTTTGTCCCCGTTTAAGCCAATGTGAAACCTGCGATTTCACTGTGGAAGCAGTAAGGACACTGTTGGATGCTTTTGAAAATATTCACTCTTGGGTTTGTACCTCATTTCACAATGTAGTAATGGCTTATGTGGGAGGTGAGAAGACAGGAGTGCATGTTGAGTTAGCGTCTAAAAAGGGGCAGCCAACTAAGATGAATTTTATAAAAGACACCTGCCCTATCACCTTTCCGCTCTCCACATCTAATTCTCAGCTGTGATTGTGTTACAAACACAGGTGTTAAATTTTTCTTCTTATGTGCGTCTGTTCCTCGGAGTGTATTCATTGCTTATTCAAGGGCTGTGTGCTGGGATTCGTGCTCCATTTTAGCGTTTTAAATACCAGCCCTGTGAGTACAGTATGGCATTAATACCTAAGAAAGGGAGGACGGAGCAGATCCTTGGATGGTTTGGGTTGTTCAGTAACACAAAGGGCTTTGAAGGGGTCAGTATCACCTGAGTAGCTCCACTCCGCTGTTTGCCCAACCATTGCCAGGCCTTGACTTTTAAGTCCCCAAGGAGTTCGCTTTGCATCATAATTACTGAGAATTAGTACACATGGCTGACTTTTTTGCACTTGTAACTAAAACTGATTGTTTCATTGAACAAGTCTTTTTCTGTTTTGTAAACTGTTTTCTCTCCTGGAAGAAAAAAAAAAAAAGAAAAGAAAAGAAGAAAATAGAAAGATCTTTTACTTCATGACCTCGTGGCACTTAGTTCAGTTAACAGCCTGTTCCGTAGCTTTTTATTATGTGAAGATGAAAGTGGTAGGTTTGGTTGAGATTTATTTTTTTGAGACCCCCAAGAATATAATTAAAAGTATAACCTTTATATTTTTATAGAGAATCTTAAGGAGGGTTGTTATGTAAATTACTAAGTCACAATTTCCATCTCCTTTGTTTGTAAGAAATTTTCCTAGCGACTGTGGTATTTGTTACCCATAAAAATATATGTAACTTCCAGATTTGCACCGTGCCTGACAGCCACCGTGAACTCTGGTCTCTGCTGTGCGTTTAGGACTCTCATCACTCATACGAGTATAGCCCTTATCATTATTAGACCAGTAAAAAGCTTCAGTTCCAAGACATAGTGTAATGATACTATAGAGCTCGGAGCTGCCGAGCATCTCAACCACAAATCGGACTTAACCTCCTTGAATGAAAAAGCGCACAAATATGTTAGGTTTGATTTCTGCTAATGCTACAACTTACCTTCAGGGATTCTTTAATAAAAGGATGATCTTGGGTAAGCTGTAAGTACAACTTGGAATTTTTTTTTTTTTTTTTTTTTTCAGTGGCAATAACCTCGAAGTTTCTGCAAGCTTTTTTCCATGGTCTTTCAATTTATTTTATATTTTAAATAAAAAGTAATCACTAGTCACACCAAGTTTAGCTGCTTGCTTCTTTTAAGCTTAATTCCAGTAAAAGCTTCTGTTGAAAGTAACCTGATTTTTTTTGGATACAGCACTCGTCATTATTCTTATTTTTTGAGTTATATTGACCAATTGAAAACTCTGTTGGTAAAAGTGGCATAAATACTATTTTGAGGGTTTTGAGGTATTGCCTTTGACACTAAGCTTTTAGGTGAGACAATCATTTTGATTAGTTCCTTAAATAAAGCAGTTCCACATTTAATTGAAAAATTTACATTATGTGTCTGTAAGTAACCGAGAAAGAGATACAAAGATGCGAAATAAAGAGTGATCATGAAACAGGTACAAAATACTAAGAAAAATAGAAGTATTATAGCATGACTAAAAAGAAACAGCTATATAATATACGTTGCCTTGCCTGCATATAGTAATACAATTATACAGGTAAATCAGAAGCTTAATTTTCAGTGAGAAAAGAGAAAAACATTTTGCTTTATTAACCTTTCCTTCTGCTCTCCCTCCTCTTTCCAAGCACACGCGGTCTTTTGCTTCCCAGCTGCTCAGTGTGTGCTCACTATTAGCCAGTTTAAATCATGTAGCACAGTACAATTACAGACCCCGTACAGATCTGCTTTTATTTAAGTTGTCAAGACAATTTTAGGCATATTTCTAGAGACTTTATAGTAATCGTAATAAAGTTAAAACATATTGGCCCTGCTTGGACAACCTCAACTCTGCTATGGAACATAAAAATTAGATACGGTTAAGACGGAGTTCATCTAGAAAGTGCAAAATCCTGTGCAGAGTTAACTTTTATAAAGGAATATGTTGTGAAATTCCAGATGAATTATGCCAAATAACCAATCCAGTGCAAATAGTTTTATTAAGCTACTTATAACATTTATTTTATGTTTCAGAGAGTAATAAAGATAAGTCCACATCTGAGCTACATTTTCTCTGTGGCATTACAGTGGAGGTAGAGGGTGTATGGACTGCAATTCCCACGCTTGGATCTCCTACTTGCAAAAATTCAGGCATTTCTAAGTTGTAGGCTAAAGGAGACTGAAGGTGTCATTCTTGCTTTCATTATTCAGAAATCTAAATCTGATAAAATTCTGTTCTATTTGGCAAGGAAGGCTGAAGTAGAATGAAACTGATCATTATGTATGCCAGGGGAAAAAAAAAAGTGCATGTATATCTGGGGGGGAAAAAAAAAAAAAAAAAAACAAAACAAAAAAAAACCAAAAAAACCCAAAACCAAACACAACAACAAGAAAAAAAAAAAAAAAAAAAAAACAAAACACCCAAAAAACCAATGGCTATCACACAGAAAAGTTTTGGTGTAGTTTATTGAGACAGTTAAGTAATGATGGTCGTCTCGATGTTTGCTCATATAAGCTTTGAAAGCAAACGGCGTATGTCTCTAGAACTCTTAACAGATTTATTCTCAGAGGTCTATTCTCCTGGTAGTCAGGGAATCTAACTCCCATTACTTTCAAGGGGAATTCTACCTGCATGCGTAAAAGCCCAACACTGACATTTCGTGTTTAAGAAAAAGTTCAGAAGCCCCTAATACATTTTTTTTTCTTGATTAAATTTAAAACTATTTTCTTTTTACAGAAAATTTATGTTGTTAAATAAATTAATTAGATTTAAAGTCTATTTAATACAATTAATATAATGTAACAGAATATACTATAATTAATTAGGTATTTTTAAAGTGTAGCTTTCTCCTCTGAACCACGATAATTGTAGTTATTTTCAGCATGCTGAAAATAATTTAAACTAATTGTAAACTTCTGGTACAAAAAAAACCCCAGCTAGATCTGGCCTTAAATTTAACTTCACAATTGCAAACCTGTGGTATTTCAACCCTGCTCTGTTTTAATTCTCTCTGATGAATTTTCAGCTAATCTTAGATTTAAGCCTTATAATGAAGTTTGGGAAAGCAACATACAGTAACATGATCGCCCTTCCAAGAGGCTGTACCCAAGGGTGGGGAAGTTCCTGGTGCAGAGTTCCTGCTTCTCTTTGACCTCACTCCACATTTCCTTGCAGGTTTGGATGTTTTAAAAAACAGGTTGCTGAAATTTTCACCCAGTCATACCTGTTTAAACTGGCCTTTCCTGAAAGCACTAAGGAGTTACGTAGAATGTGATTTCACTCTGTTTTGAATTTTCCTTTGGGTTTAGGTAATTTAATGTTAATTTTTTTTGAAAGGTGTTTTCCCATAACAAATTAGAGGTGCTTTCCCCTGTTGCTTCCCCTCTCCTCTTCCTTTTCATTTCCCTTCTCCCCTAAAAAAATTCTTAATATTTAATAAAAAATAGAAATAATGATGGCAGAATTTTATATGAACATACATTACAATTTAAAACATGTATTTGTTTTGACAATTGTATTTTGTTACACATCCCTTTCTCCTATTACTCCTTCTTTTACTGGCAGTGAAATATTTTAGTGTTTACCAGTGCAGGTTCAAAAAAAAAAAACCCCAAAAAACAAAGCCTCAAACTC
This sequence comes from Chroicocephalus ridibundus, assembly GCF_963924245.1. NCBI lineage: Eukaryota > Metazoa > Chordata > Aves > Charadriiformes > Laridae > Chroicocephalus > Chroicocephalus ridibundus. The sequence continues at coordinate 28,079,831 of NC_086285.1, read as the reverse complement.
AAATCAGGAATTAAAATCTTGCTTTCTGTGAGAAAAAGGAAGATATTTATGATGTCATAGTAATTTATGATGTGACCAAGAAATAATGAGTCACAGTTTTAATACAGCTACCATGCCTTAAGACTTGAAAGGTCTGTAAATCATTAAATGATTCTACTACTAGTCAAAATAGACAAGTAGAGCAGACAGAGCCAAATGTTAACATATTTGACAGGTCTGTAACTTAATTGCTTTTATAATGCCAATCAAGTAGGCTCCACTTTGATTTTTTGGCTAGGCTTCTGAGAACTGAATTACCTATAACGTGGAAAATATCAAATCCACAATTTTAATTTTTTTTCCCACTGCAGACTTGGTCAGTGCTTATAAACAAACCATATTCCTGTTTGTTTCGCTTTAGCCAGGTCATTAACGTACTAGTGTGGGGCAATCGTCGCAACTTGTATCCCAGTGTTGGAAATCTGTCTGAAGCAGTAGCAGGAATGTACTTCTGTTCAGACTAATTGCAGTTCTATTTATGAGCATTTTTACGTGAGCGTTTGAAGGAGCTTGCTTTACGTTTTATGTACACTTGGACGTTAACAAGACTCTGCAATTCTAGCAGCGTTCGCTGTTTGAGCTGCCCAAAGTAAAAACCTTAGCCAGACCAAGAGAGGGCTGTCCGTGGAAGACAAGAAAGATTAACGGGAGAAAAACACAGCTCTGCCTGAGCAGCATGAAAGCTGTTTCTGTGTAAGCCTGGTCAGGGTAGTGAAAAGCAGATGATTGAGGGCTCAGGAAATCTCCTCGTGATCTGCAGAAAAGGTATTTACTATATGAACTCCCATTGCTAAAGAGCATTATCAGGATCCTGTATAGACAGGACCACAGATGAGAGGACACAAAATAGCATGAGATGGCTTGTCTGGGTTTTTGAAGTCTGGCTTTATCGGAAAAAAGGGTAACATAGAACCAAGCTTTTGAGAACCCAGTATGGTTTGCCCTTGACATACAGTGCCGTGTAATTAAGGTTGTCACCTTTGAAATCTATAAGAAAAACAGTCCCTTTGGACAGATGTCTGTTACTGAGTGGCTCTTCTGGTAACAGGCGAGTCCATAGTGAAATCACCTCCGCAGCAGCTCAGCATAATTCATCTGATGCTCTTGGGATCTTTTGCCATACAAACACGAAGACTTCTAGAGGTAGTTTGAAGCACTGCCGTGGCACTCCGTAAATCTGGCTTCTAAGCCTTGTTCTGTCGTAGAGTTAGTATGTGATTTTGTGGTAAATCATTGAATAGTTCTATGCCTTGGTTGCCCTTTATTATACAATGAGGATGGTAATTCTTCCATTCTTGCATCCCTTGAGTGCGTTTTTAATTTAGATAGTTTTTTATGACAGGGAACAATCTTTATTTTGTGACTGTACAATGCTCAGCACTTTAGGAACCTTGACTTTAATTAGGATTAATGGATGCTAGCAAATGCACAGGAAAACAAGCTGCATCTGGCAACTGGAAAGGAGTAGGGGCCTGGGACAGTGTACAATATTCAGTATGACTGAATGTGATAAACAGTTGACTAAAAATTTTGTAACTTCCACCTGCTTGTCTTTTTGTAAATTGAATATGTAACCAAGACATTGTAGATGATTTCTTTTGCAGAGGTTGATTTTGGATAATTTATATAATATGTTGCTTATGTATTTTAATGGTTGCCATTAATTGCTGTAATTGCTATCCCTGGGTGATATTGTTGGGAAATATTAACACTCTAATAGCAGTAGTAATCCTTTCTTCATCCATGAAACTTTAAAAGGTGATACGTGACAAGTTGGATGGGATGCAGGAGAAAGATCTAGGCTGACCCTAAATACTCTTAGCTGAGAACAGGAAAAAGGCTATGATTTGAAGTAGGTAATAAAGTTAATTAAAGGCACAAGAATTAGCTGGTGGTCAGTAGCAATGAAAGGAAAAGAATCTAATACTTTCTTCTGGGATGGAAAGCACAGTATTTTTCTTCCTGAGTTGCAAGCTGTATTCTCTTCAGAACCTACACCAAAGCTTTCAAATGGAGATGTGAAAGCCCTAGGAGAGCTGGGTCTGGTGTGCTCATTTCTTATCTAATCTCAGAAGGGCACAAAATACAGTTACATTAAAAAGAACAGGAATTTCTTGTCTTGGTGTAATGGGGGGGGAGGGAAATCTGTTTATTTTCCAGTAAAGTTTATTACAAGGTGATTTGAACAAGTGAAGAAATAGAAAACATTCTAACTTCTTAAACTGGAATGTTGTTAAGCAGTTGCTGTTAAACTAATTTTTTTTTTCAGTACAGAGTGGATTTTATTTCCCCATGGACAAAAAAAAAAAATACCTCAACTGTTTCTACTTCTCCCTTCTGTTCAGTAAAGTAGGAAAGTAAGAGGCAGCATGTGATAGTATTGTATTACTGTACAAGACTATACTGCCATCGAGAGGTGTTGGGTGATATCATACCAAGCGCAGAGTTAGAGAACTGCAAAAATTTAAATAATCAGCTAGTTTTTAAAAATTCACATGTGTGTGGATGCATAGCTAGCTGTCCGTGTGTTAAAGCACATCGAATGTTTTATAGGCATGCAGATTTCTAGCTATATGTGTATGAGGAGTTCTTGGATGATGGAGGTGTTTCCCTTTCATTTTCTTGCTTTACATCAAACAAGACCATAAGTGCTTGTGATTAGGTCAAATGTTAAATTCTTTCAGAATAATATAGGCCCTTTGTGAGCCCTTACAGATAATTATCTATGCAGTACCTCTAGGTATCTACACCTATAAATAAGTTGAAATTGCAGTTTTTATTTTAATCACATGATAATAACTGAAAAGTAATAGGTTAGCTTTTACAGTCAGATCATTTGTTTCTTTAAAAAATGATTGGAAGAGGTGATAAGGAATTAGGAGCTGAGAGTATTCAAGTTTGTAACTTCAGTATAGAAAAACTGGTGTTACTGGGAACTACAGTTGATAAAGTTTATCCCAGAATGATTTTTGTGGCACTTAGTGGAGAAATCATTAGGCTTGAGCAACCTGAGCTTAAACTGTGTTTATTCTGGCCAAAAAAATGGTTTCCAACTTCTGACCTTTGGGAGCATATTTTAAAATTTTTAAATGAAATACACTTTCAACTGCAAACGTTAGCAAACAAGAAGGTAATGTTCTTCGACTTCTGGCCAAACAGAATGAATGAGCAGGGTGATACGATGCACTGATGGTGTTTTGTCTGGCTTTTCCACAACAGTTTATACCAGCATCTTGAAGAGACTGGAAAAAAAATAGATTAATGAGATTTCTTTCATTGCATTCACTATGCAAAAACTCAGAAGACAGAAGCCATGCTATTGTGATTCAAGCTACTGATTTGGAGATCAGGGTATCTGGAGACTCTTGGAAGTTGTATGTGTTTGAGCTAGGGGGACGCACACACTGGGCATACGATTAACCTCTTTACCTCAAATCCCCTTCATGTAAAACTAGAGTCATTGTACTTTCCTCAGGGGAGCACTGGGAGGAAATATCCATTAATATTTATGAGATGCTTGCATACTATGATGATGAATAACACAATAGGAGTTACCAGTACTAGACAAGCAAGAAATCATTTCATTAGAGAGTATAGTAGCCATCTCCAGTTTGCTTCCCCCTCATTTTTAGAGTAAGGAGCTGCAGTTACCAGCAGAGATGGTTAAATAACAGGGGGATAAAAGCTCCCCACCAGGCGACTGTACTTGTTACCACTAGAACTGCCTCCATGCGGGCTGATAAACCAGCCTTCCTCTCCATCGCAAAGCAGGCAGGTGGTAGAAACCCTCCTACTGAGACCCTCTGTCAGGTATTGTATGGCTCATCGCTTTCAGTTATTCACCATTTGATTTTTGGAGTATTATCTTTGATCAAGTTCAGCGGATGACAAAGGTTGTTCAGGGAGCTCAGGGCTAGTACTTAGGCAATCTTATGGAAAGACTTCATTGGATATTTCCAATGTCTTTCTTCAGACCTCGTTTCTGGGCAGCAAAAATGATAGTCATTTTAGTAATGCCTCGCGCATGCAGGTCTCAGTGTTTTAAAAATCTGAATGCAGTGAGCTTGATTGTGTGAGGTGGGTAAATAATAGCATCCCCATTTTTCAAATAATGGAGGTAGTCTTATGTGATTTACCCAGAGCCACAAACATGCAACGCTGCAAGTGTCAACGCAGCCAGGTTGCACGTGCAAACGTAAACATTTATATGTACTAACACCTGAAGTACTTCCCATTTGTTTGAATTCAGAAATTATTTGCCTTTATTCTCCTTTAAAATCAGTTCTAAGATTCTATCTATTTCCTTTATCTAAATATGGCACTCACTTATAAACATTTTTCTAGATTTTTAAATTACTCAGTGGTTTGGTGCATTAGTAATCCTAAATTAAACTTAATTTTGTTGTCAGCTTTTAAAATTTGATATGGTTTTCCTGTAGTGAAAATTAAAAGAACACTTCCCATGGAGTCACGGCACAATGAACTGCAAGGATATCATACTGAGAGAGAGTAGTTTATTTGTGCCAACAGACATCAGTTGGTGTGAGTTTTTAAGTAGTGTGTTTTAGAGGAGGGCTGTGGTATAGCAAACTTGCAAACGAACATTATCACCTGCAATTGGGATTTTATCCTTTTAAGAAGAAAATATGTGTGATGGCATGTGGGAACACTTAAGATTTGTAATACATAAACCAAAATGTTTATTATATAGGAATTTGTAATTCGCCATAAGGACCTTTCCAGGATTTTTTTTTATTTTCAGACTTCGCAAGACGAGTAGACAAGTACAAGAAACCGTCTCAATTTCTTGTTTTGAATGCTTACTTATGGAATGTGTTTCAGTTTAAGTGCAAAACTGAAGTCAGCATATGTGCCAAATAATTTATCAGTCTAATTTCTGATGGCAACAAGAATAGCAGTTTTATATGTACCAGGATTCTGGTTTGGTAAAAGCAGTTAAATTAAATTATGCCAATTTGAAAGTCAAAACCAGTTGAGTTACACAAGAGCATGCTTTTTCTGGTCAAAATAGGAAACATTTGGGATATTTTGGGGGTTATGTAAAGACTTTAATTTGTAACCACACTATGTATGCTCAGTCTAAGTGGTAGACAAGAATAGTTGTTCGTGCGATTTGCCATTTCTTCAGCACATTATTTAAACCATATTACTGTGCATATTTTTTATTTTGAATGATAGTTAATCTGAGCTATGATTAATTCTTTTAACATTTGGATAATTTAAAAAAGATGTGCACATCGTGTTTACATACTAGACGTGGCTAGATGCAAGTGCTTTTAAATGAAGCTTATTTAATTTTAGTCATTACCTTCTAGAAAAAACTGGTTCTTGTTTTGTTGTGGGGAGGGTGAGGGTTGCCCTTTGTATGGTTTGTGTGATTTCAAAACCTAGAGAAGGGCATAGCTGTTGGGCCACATAATTAAGAAATTAACAGAAATTAGAATGACGCTCTGTTGAATTCAGGCCAGGTGGAGTTTGAGTGAGTATTTTTTCAATACGCCTAGGTAACATTCATGTTACCTATTTTTTCGTGTTTCAAAGTTTTAACTCGGGATCTGTCAGTGTAGCGGAAAGATTATGCCCTACAGTAGGTATTGTGAATGAGATAAACTTTACTAAACTAGCAGGGAGTCTAAAGTGCTTGCCAGTGTTGTGTTTTAAATCTAACTTTCAAAATGAGTTGAGTGATATCTTCCCAACAAACGGACACTGACATGTTAAAAACATTTAGCAGTTCTTGATTAATGGAATCCTTTGGTCTGTAGACCTGCTTTATTACCTGGTGCACAAATAATGATGTGGAGCTCAGACTCTTGAATCGAACGGCATTTAATGACACTGAAACTGGTAGTTCACTGGGGTTTTAAAAACGCAAAAGGTATCTGCAGTTCTGGTCTTTGGAATCCATGTGTTCTTTGCTTTATGAACCCATGCCAAAACTGAAAGAGCTTCTGCCAGACTTTTACTCTTCAGTAGTATGTTTTCGCTTTCTAAGTACTGGCGTGCACATCTCGGTTACTTAGTTACTAATTCTTCCTTTCACTTCATTACTTGCTTTACAATGTTCTTGGCTTGTCAGTATTGCATAAATTGGTGTTGGTGAATGTGTTCTCGCAGCGAGAACTGAGCTGGTGTCTGTCTGATGTCCTGCAGTGCCTGACCTGCCTCCTCGCTGTTTTTCCTGACCACTCATCTCGGGGGGGGGGTTTCTTACCTTGGGAGCTGCAGCTTATTAACTAATACTAAAACTCTTATCTGCTAATAGCTTAACCGACTGCAGCAGGATTAAAAATGTCTTCTCTTGACTGTAACAGGACATATGCTGCAAATAATGTAACAGGTTAATGTACTGCCTTCCATTTTTAATTTCAGGCTGGAGGTTCTCAAGTGATCTTTACCAATCCACTGGAAATTGTCAAGATTCGATTACAGGTGGCTGGAGAAATTACTACTGGTCCACGAGTTAGTGCCCTCACTGTATTACGGGACTTAGGCTTCTTTGGTCTCTACAAGGTACGTTTTTCTTTATATACATGAATTAAAAGCCAATTATGAATATTTAAAAAAAAAAGATAATTTCATTATTCTCACAAACTTTCATATGTGGACATAGTTGTACTTTTTAAAAAAAATATTCCTTGTTTTCTGATATTATATCTTCATTTTTCATTTCTAATTAAGGGAAGAAACTGTCTTGTGTTTTTAAGCGTATGGTTCTTCTGGATCTTACTAAAATTTCTTTTCTCACTTCAGCGGGTGTAAGTATTGTTCATTGAGGATTAGTTTGTGATTCTTGATGTTCTACCTGGTGTAAAAATAGACTTATCTGCTTCATGATATGGAGCTTAAAGTTTTGGAGATGTGTTTTTGCTCTTCTGTGTTTGATTCAGCAACTTTCCCAGATGTCATTGTTAATCTGGTGATGGGAATCGATTGCAGTGCAATAATAGTGAAGAAATACAGACAGTGGGGGAGCCCAGCATAAAAAAAAAACTACTAAAGCAAGCTTCCCCTTGCTAGTTTAGAAGAACATTGCCACAAATAACTTAAGGAAAAGATGCTTTTATGGATCTGTACTACAAACTCTACAATTCTGTTTTCTACATTGCTGTCCTGAGATAGAAATATATAGAAATAAGTTTAGGTTTAATGTTAGATTGCAGCAGGATTAGAAACTTCTTTTGTTGAATCTAATATTATGTATGCCGCAAATAATTTAAAGGATTAACATATACTGCCTTCTGCTTTTAGTTGAAGGTGACTAGATGTGGAGGAATATGAAAGGTCTTGGGGTACTTTGAGATAGCCATTACACACAGTATTGAAACAAAAACGGCAAGGAATGCCATATACTGCAGAGCACCGTGTGGGTTTTCTTCAGATTCTGCAGCCTACATCCCCGGGAGAAAGCTTTCACATTACCCATTTGTCCCAGGATTTCTGGTGCAGCAGCCAGTATTCCTCTGTTTCTTATTTACAGCAGGGCAGCTGTAAACTGAAGGTGCTTCAAAAACCACCAAATGAGCCCCATCCCCCTCCTCCACAATATTTAAATTCCATCTCCATTTTTAAGCATCCAATCCTTTTAAATTGTTCTTTTAACATTACAAAGAGGAAGCCTGCCCCCAAGTACATGTATGTGTGTTTTGGCCTGGAGAGAAGTTGCAGGTCTGAGTAGGATTTAATGGGGAGTTGTTTTTCCCTTTAAATTGACTTGCTAATTTTTTGGTGTTTTACTGAAGCTGATGCTATTGTGTAAACTCCTAGTAAATGGCATTATGGTGTTGATCAGGTCAACATTTACACCTGAAAAGGTAAACAGGCTGCATCCCTGAGGCTGTGGAGGAATGGAGGGCTGCTACTGACTTTTACTTGGACTAGTAAAAATAAAACATGAAATGAGAAAGAGCGATGAACTAGTTTACTAAAGTTAGCATTTTTTAGATATTTTTCTTTCCCCGAATACCTGCTCTTGGTGGCTGAGCAGAGTTTGCTACATTTTTCCATTTTTAAATGGCATTAATGTCTTGGGTCATATTAGGAATTATTTCTGTTTTCTAGAGTAGACACTTGGTGAATATTTGAACAGGGACTGGATACAGCACTATGTTGCATTGAAACAGGCAGTTATTTAATCACAAGCTACACGGTTTCATTGGATCATTCATTTAAGTCCATTTACCTCCACACAAAAAAAGCTACGGAAAGGTTTGGTTTTGTTCTTACTCTTCTGTTGCCTCTGTTTCTGTCTCCTTGTGTTCATGCCCTTTTGTATGTCTAATTTGGATTCATTGTCTGCAGAAACTCGACGCATTTGACAAAATGGGAGAATTTAACTTGGCAATCACAGTCATCCACCCAACAGAGCACAGGCCATGTCAGATGGGTTATGTCCAAGTGCACCCTTAGTCATGGCTAGCTCTGTCATTGGGCAGGTTTGTGTGGTAGTCCACCAAACACTTTGGCACTGTAGCCAAAAAAAAAATGGCAATCCAATCTGTCCCTGTCCCTTTTGTAAACAAGAGTGTTGGTGCAGCCACATAATGATCTGGAACAGGAAACTCATTAAAACTAAAGCCTCCTCCTCCTTATGGCTTAGTTTATTTTGAATCCAGACCTGCTCACTCTGTAGCTCCTCAGGATGGTTGTACCCAGGCGAAGGGAGGAATGGCTTCATGGCCTGGGGAACCCATCAGCCTGTATCAGAGGAGTTTTATGCTGCCTTGAGGTGCTTGTGGAACAGCAGTGTTAGAGGCAAAAGTAGTCCTCATGAATGCTTGTGCTGAAGCTGGCAGTGCTGACGAGGCCAGGCAGGGATTAATAATTCATTGCATCAAGGTCACCAGCCCCAAAAACGCTGCCCAGAGACATCAGTGGTCTAAAATGAATTTCAGACGTGACTAGATTTGGTAGGTGCTACCTTCTCTGGTGATGCTTCTAGTAAATTAATTTAGTGAGTATAATGTCCAAGTAAACATCAAATAATAATAAATGTTTTACTAATGAGAACTGAAATATCCTGGTACGTTTGGAATGCTTGTACTCTTATTGAGTCAAATTAGCTTTGAAACTATAAAACAGGAATGAGGATTTTGTGTCTATCAGTATTTTTCATGCTATTCACTCTAATATGGACGGCTCTTTCATTTGCATCTTAAGTCTTTGTTTTAGCTTTGTCTTTTGTGTCTCGAGACACAAAGCTTGTATCTCAAGCCCTGAATGTACTTATTTTAGTAGATTACTACTATTTTAGTAGATCTAAGTAAGACTCCATACATATCGCTGCAGAAGAACAAGAATAGACACTTGTTTTAGAAAACAGTTTTATTTGTAAATCTTGGAGTTTGTTTATAGGCTTAATGGGCGTTCCATGTAAGTGTTCCACTGTTAAAACGCTGGCCTATCTCAGCCATGATTTAGGACCAAATGATTAACTTTCTTTTGCAAATGTCGAAAGCAAAATTTGAGACTTTTCATTTCATGAATTTTCATTTGAAATAAGTGGATGTCCTTTTTTTTTACCTCGGTTTTCTGTAAAAAGTTTTTTTAACAATCCAAAACTTAAATGTAATATTTCATTTCATAGTTGATAACAGATTTTTTTTTTCCTTTTTTTTCTGTGTGGTATGGCCTGAATTTATTTTTTTTTCTTTTATGACCAAAAGAAAGCAAAACTAACAAAAACTAACTACTCCATCAGTTGTATTTCAAGATCGTAAAGTTCCTCCTTTTCCACTTGTTAAACATTCTTGTAAAACTGCCCTAAGAAGGATTGACTGCAGTTTTCTACGGCAGTTTCCACCACTGACCACCCAAATAATTGATTTCTGATGTCTGGATTAATGGCTATGTGGTGCGGTGTCCCTGGAAAAGGTGAAGATGGCCACTGCCTAGAAGAGGCCAAGTAGGGTAGGATAGTTTGAGAAGCTGTACAGAGGGACAGGATCCTCTGTTGCTTGCAGAATTTCCTTAAAGGTCTTGCTTTGAGATGGGAAGAAAAGGGATTCCCTCAACCTAACGGTTGCCTGATGAAATCCACGGAGAGCAAAGATCAATGATTTGTCTGTACTGCCAGCAGTGGAGAAAATAGGCTTGTTATAGAGATAGAATAAATGGAGGGATATCACATATTTAACAGGAAGATGAAGCCCAGAAGACATGATGTTCACTTGAAACTAATATCACCGTAATTGTAATTTTTCAAAATAGGAGCACAGATATTTTTAAGTAGGGGTTTTTTGTGTGTGATGAATGAGAACGTTACCAGTCAGTCTGCAAGCTCATAGTAGAGCTGAAGTGTTTCCATTGCCCATCAATGGCAACATGAGTTTACTTCTGTGTTGATAAGTTACAAACCTCTTAAATCAGGACTGGTCATCCAGTCTGCTGCACACTGCTTTTCTGTTTCTCTCCCTCCGCTTTCTTGCTGTTTCACTTACCTCATTGCAAGGACTGCAGTGAAAATTCTCTTTTCCCAGTTCAGAAATAAATCATCTTGAAAGCTGTTCGTACCACCATAGATCAATCAGGCGTGCTCTGCTTAGTTCCTATGAATCTTTTATGCTGAAATTCGGGCGAAAATCTGTAAGAGTCCCATATAGTAGTCAGCAAGGAAGAATGTACTTTCATTAATTTTAACTGCAGCCAGAAGATGCAAAGAATTATGTATGTTGGTCTTAGCTTCATGAGGCAAATTCTTGCATGTCTTAACAAGATCTACTGCTTGTTGTTTGGATTCTTACATTTTGTATTAATTTCTACCTATGAAGCACTTTCTGTGGATTTTAAAATGAAATGCCCACACCCCCCTGATATAGGTAATTTCAGTGTTCCTGTCTTGCATTAACAGAGAAAACCAAGGCACAGACAAATAAATCTTATGTCTCGTGTCAACAAATTAACAAAGGAAATGCTATGTAAACCCTTTTTGCATCCAGCTGAGTGAATCTTGTATTGATTATGATCATAATTATCCCAGCATTCTAGTCCAAATGAATAGCCATACGAGGATCACAGAGAAGCTGGGTTGTGTAGTTTTGATGCCCTTCTATATTAGTGAGATTAATGTTCTTTTGGGTCATTCATTGGCATGTTAATGTGGTGCTCTGCTCTATTTGCAGACCTCATGTTTGAATCGGAATAATTTGTGTTGAAAGCCAATCTGGAGGTCATCTTGGCAACCCAACCCAGTATTTGACCACCTTTATGTTTTATAACAAACAAAAAAATCCAAAAAAACATCACCCTTTTCCTAATGCCTAATTGTAATTGGCCATGTTCCAGCTTCTGTCCGTTGCCTCTAATCATTCCATTGTGCATCTCCAAGAAGAGTTGTCTACTCTGCACCCTCCAAGTAGCTGAAGAGAGCAGTAAGGTCTCCCCGTAGCCTGCTCTTCTCAGAGTTAAGCACACTGCATTCACTTGGCCTTTCCTTGTAGACTATGGGCAACCCAACTGGCTCAATGGCCTTTCACTGGACTCACTCCAGTGTAGCGGCATCTCTCTTGTACTGGAGAGCTCAAAACTGGACACAGGACTCCAGATGTGGTCTCACGAGTGCTGAATGGAGGGGAATTCCAGAGGTGCACTTGCCTTGCACCCTTGCTACTAAAGCCCATGGTGTGGCTGTCTGTCTTCACTGCAAAGAGGCATTGCTGATCCATGCTCAACTTGACCGCCAGTACCCTCCAGACTTTTTCTCCAAAGATGCTTTCTGGCCACTCAGCTTCAGTATGTACTGCTGCATAGAGCTGTTCCAACCCAGATGCAGGACTTTGCATTTGCTGATTTGAACTTCATTATGTTCTTGTCAGCCTATTTCTCCATCCTGTGAAGATGTCTCTGAATAGCAGCCTGGCTCTATAGCACACTAGCTACTCCCCTGATTCGGTATCATCCACTAATCTGCAGAGAGTGCAGCTCATGTTCCATCAATTTAGCTATGAAGATACCACAGCAGACTATCTCAAAAGCCTTGCTCATAGTCAAGGTGTACGACATCCATTGCTGTCCCCTTATCCACAGATCTGGCAAACAGGTTGGTCAGCCACGATTTGGTAAATCCATATTGGTCGTTCCCAGTTTCTCTCTTACCCTTCATATGCTTGGAAATGGCTTTCAGGAGCATTTGTTCCATAAACCTCTTAGAGACAGAGGTGTGCCCAAACAGTTTGTAGTTTCCCAGATCTTCCTTGTTGCTCTTCTTCAAGATGGGTGTGATGTTTGTCTTTTTCCAGTAGTCAGGACCCCTCTGACTGACTTGACCTTTTGAAAGTAATAACAGCTTCACCACGACATCAGCCATCTATCCCGGCACCATTGGAGGTATCTTTTCTGGTCTCACGGATTGTGTATGTGCAGATGGTTTAAGTGCTCTGTCTGTAGGTAATACTGTGCTCCTGCAGACTTTTCTGATAAGCTCATGGAGCTGAGAGGCCTGAGGGCAGATTTTACTAGTAAAAAAGCAAGGCAAATGTAATTTCTCTGCCTTTTTCATGTACTTTGTCACTAGGTTTCCTGCCCCCGTTGAACAACAGCCTTACAATTCATTTAGTTGTCCTTTCTCTGGTGATGTGCTTATAGAAGCCTTTTTTGCTCCCTCTTCACATCCCTTACAAGATACAACCCCAGCTGACCCTTGGCTTTTATGACTCCATTTCTGCAGGCCCAAACAGTGGTTCTGTTTTTCTCCCGGGTAGCACATCTTTTTACTTTCTGCATGTAAGCTCAATCATGAGTTCCTCTGGCCTTCTGACATTGTTGCTCAACCTTGTGCACCATGAAATGGCCCATCATAGTGCTTTGAGGAGACTGTCCTTGAGGATCAGTATTATCTTGGCGTACCTGTGTAACTCTTAAGGTTTTTATTTGGGGGAAAATTGCTATCACGGTGCATAGAGGTCCAGGTCAGATAATTTAGATCTCCTCTCCTTCGCTTCCTTCCCCACCAAAGAACTAAAGATCAGTAAGTCTGGAAAAACAGAGGGTTTTTTTCACTTCAACTAATTGTCCATCATAATAAGTTCAACAAGTCAAAGCTTCCTCCCAGACTCACTGTGCCTTCACTGGGTGTTCAGATACAAGCAATTCTGTAATGATATGCAGCTTTGAAAGAAAATGCACGTTAATTCCAGCAATAAAGTGATTTGACACACACAGCTCGTTAGGCTAACTGCTGGGTTGAACCCCTGTAGTTCTTTAAAGCTGGAAAGCAAATATTTTTTTCTGCCTTTGTCTAAAATTCTGAACGACTTGTGTAAATAAGTATTTTTAAACTTTGTACTTCTCAAAACCCAGCTGCTCCTTTGGGGAGGCACATAGCAGCACTTTTGCAGAAGGAATTTGCTTCCTCTGTTTGTCTTCCTTCTGCCAGTAATTGTTGCTGTGAAAGCACCAGGCCATGGAAGCTTATGACTAGTAAATTCTTCTTTAGCTACAGATGTTCTGTAGATGACAGCTATTCTTAAGAAAATAGAGACGACATATCCCAGTCAGGGAAAATATCATTTAAGCTAACACGAAACGTCATTTCTGTTGGCAGAAATGGGAAAGGATACATTTCCCGTTTTCAGTATTTTTAATAGATTTTATTTAATTTCTGGTCGCGGTAGAATATTGAAGTGATCACACAAGATTAGTTAATACATTTTGTGTCTTTTGCCTGTCTTACACAGTAATATGCATAAAGTCCCGTTAAAGTCAGTTGAATTTACATTCTATTGGTTTCAAAAGACGTCTTTAAAGTGCTCATGTAAATACACATTGTAAGTACACCTGCTTATTTTCTACATCATAGAAACTCATATCTGTATAATATCTGCCATGAAATGTTTAATAAAATATTACTCTTTTTATAAATAATCATTCTGAATAGTGCTTTACAGCATAATAGACAGTGCCACTCCATAATTTTGCACAGCAAGGTTATTCTGTGATCCCAAGAAGACAGTAAATAATACGGTAGTAAATGATTCTTCGAGAATAGGATACGTTGGTTGTGGTAATGTTTATGATTACAATTACTAGAAGGTATTTAGCTCAGATTTGTACTTTGGCTAATATCACCAACAGAGTTTGTATTTCCAAAACTAGTCAGAAAAGCTTCCAAAAGTCTCCTCTTCAGTTTTTTTTTGACAACTTCATAAATGGCCTTCTGGTGTGTTGACCTGGAAAGTGTAATCTCAGTTGACAGCATGTGTATTAAGCTCCTGCCTGGTAGCTTTGATAACAACCGAGGTATTTCACCTCTTGGAAGTTGTGGGTTTACAGCAGGATGATAAACATACAAAACAGAGTAGTAAAAGTTTTGAGTTACATTAATTTGCATCCACCATGCCTATTTGTGACTGTGTTCTCCTATGTGAGAACCTGCTCTTCAGAAATTTTCTTTGAAAATGAGCAAAAAAAAAAAAAGTCCTTCCTCCGAACAAGTGCTATAATTTTTTACCTGTAAATTGCTGGCACCGCATTTGAAATGAGTGTTTCATCCTCTGACTTGATGTGCTAGATCAGTTTCATTTATCGGTTGCTATCAATATATGTGAATAAAAATCTATAGCAGCTTTTAAGGCAATGTTATTTTACAGTAGAAAAAATTACAGCCCTTGAAAGCAAATGCCAGTAATATTTGACTGACTGTTACAAAACCTGTTAGGTGCTGTTAGGGCTCCGATTCCAAAGGGTTAAGCCTGTAGTAAAACCCAAGAAGAATGCAAAATGATCAAGAAATGACATGCTGCCTATTGTTTGTAGCTATAGGATCAAAATAACAATTATACATGCCAAATAAATTCTAAACCTGTAAAGGAGAAAAAGAGGGGGTGGCTGTAAGTACAGGTGCCAGAAGCATTAAATAACCCTCTCAGACAAGGTGCACCACTGTTGTCTTGAATGCTGCGAGGTCCCCCCAGTCTGGCATTTTTCCCCTGCACTAGACAATGTGCATTCACTGCAGGAGACTAGGTTAAGCCTGCGTCTCCCAGACCTGCCGGCTCCTTCTGCCCAACCCGACACAGAGGTGCCTTTGTCAGTATAATTACCCTCCCCTTGTAGTAGAAATAGTTTGTTTAGAGCCTTATTTGCAGGTAGAGCTGGTATAAGCAGGAATTAGCATGCTAAAGAACCTGCCCCAGCACTGACTTGCGCTTATTTATCCGAATCTTTGACAATCAGGGTTGGTGGTTTGTTGGTTTTTTTGTGTTTTTTGTTTTTTTTCTTCCCTCCGTTGGTTTATTCAGTGAGATACTATCCGAGATTAAGAGCTTTAAGGTTATTAAAGAGACTGAAGATGGGAGCCAACTGGCTGTTGTGCGAGGGAGGCGCATGTCACGGTGTGTAGGATCTCCCAACAATTTCATGCCTGGCAGGTCTGCGCCTTGGCTGCCAGAATAAACTCGGGCGGATGATCCTTACAGCTTGCTGGGGATTGATTAAAACTCCTTTTGGCTTTCAGCACGTTGTCCACATCAAAAAGGTGCGAGAAGTAAAATAAATGTTTCTTTGGCTTTTCAAGATACTGTGGCCAATCTCCCCTAAGCCTTCCTAATTGGCCTAGGCTGGTTGCGGATGATTAACTTGAAGTTAAATGAGGCCTGCTTTTAAACATGCTTTCCCAGACTTTAAATGGAACGATGGGGGGAAACTTTAGACTGTTGCGATACTGGACCGGAGCCAAGCTGGGTTATTATTAAAGTGGATCCAAGTTTTAATCCAGGTTTTGTTTACACTGAGCCAACTAAGTTGATGGACATCCCTCCCTCTCTGCATACCTGAACGTATATTATTAGTGATATTAACAATATGCCATTTCTGCCCTGTGAAAAAGGGCCTTTTAATGAAGGGGGAGGAATATTAGCGGCTCGGCCTGAGTTAAGAGTTCCTCACATTTGGAGTTTATTGATTTCCGTAAGTTATTTTAACTATGTTGAGATATTTCAGAGTATGAAAAAAATGCGGAGGAAAAAATGTGCGCAGCGTTTAATGACAACATGGCAAAGAAAATAAAAGTAGTGTGCCCTGAGGGCAAAGGCAGCGAGGAGATTTGCTCTGAGGAAAAGCATGCTCTAAAAATAAACCTTTGAAGAAACCATGTCGGTCTGTGAATGTTTCGTTAGTGACTTTCGTAATTTTTCTGTGAGGTAAATACAGTGCAGACATTGGATCATTAAAAAGTTGAGTTTTCATACAAAACTTGGTAAAGCCCTAGTCTTTTCTTTTTATGTGAAGATCATAAGTAAATGGTAAAACGGGCTTCTGTTGCCCAGGAGAGGCCAGAATTCTTGTCTCTGGTGAATACAAAAGATTCACCTTCTCTGTGCCCTCAAGGTGAAGCTTACAGGCTTTCCAGGGAATTTTGACAGGAGAATCCATCACTTTGTTTGCCAGCTGATAACCCCGTTCAGCATGGGCGAACAGCGGAGTGGCTGCAAATTTGAGGTCCTTTATGGCGTTTTCCTTAGTGTACCCAGAAAGGCATAACGAGGACCAGCGACTGGCAGCATAAATCAGCCAAATCCAGCTGAGCAACAAGGAAAACGGTCTTAACAGCAGGAGTCGTTAACCTCCGAACGGAATGTCAGGGGCAGTGGTCAGTTCTTGGTCTGAAAGAATCAAGAAATAAGCTGAGAGTGCGTGGTGGAAGCAGCTGGGGTTGGAGCAGAGCCTGCTGCCCTCATCGCCTTCGGTACCTGAGTGCATGACACACAGAAGGCCTGACTAGAAGATCTAATGGCTGGTTTTAGATAAATCTTTATTTTCTCAGAGTCATTCTCTGACTACAAACTGCACTTCTTAGCATCTCCCGTGAACTGGCTCGCAGGACCTGGTTTTCCCATCACACGTCCTGCTCGCCCACCCCTGCCTTCCTCACTGAAAGGCAACTCTTCAGTTCTTCTGACACCTTGCAGCCCTTGCGTCTTCGCCTGATAGCCAGCATCCAAACTGGATAAGCACTGTATTTTAACTGCTGTTATAGTGCAAGCTTACAGATATGTCCAGCCATATCATTAGGTTTAATTAAATTTCTGTGGATATTAGCATCTCCCCTGTGAAACGTCTGGCACTGAGACGTGCCCTGGTAGGCCTGTGCACAAGAGAAGTGCACTAACAAGGGCACCCCAGGAGGGATCGTGGATGAACCTCAAGCAGTTTCACTACAACTCCACCCTCGCCTCAGAGAGAAGAGGCTTAGGCTCATCCTTGAACCATTTCTTTCTCAAGCTTGAAAGATTTTACCTATTTTCCAAAGCCACCTCCTTCCTCTCTGTGCCTTCCTGCTGGTCTCAGTCCTGGTGTGTTCAGGCTCTGGTGACCTCTGGATCTCCGTATTGAGGAAAGGCAGACTGCAAGTCCCTTTTGCTGTTGGAACATGGATATTATTTGGTATTTTATTTTGGTTGACCTCCTTTAGTGGCTTTTCTGCTTTTCCCCCTGCTTGAATAACAGTTGATTGCTTGCTGCTACCCCAAAACTTTCCTTGCCTGTTTGCCACTCGCTTAGTTCTGAAGCCAGCGATACTGCTGGTAACTTTGTTGGCTGGCCGTACCACTTACAAAATTGATAGCAAGGAAAATTTAACAGTAAGAGCTGAAACTTATTTGAAACAAAATGTATCCCAGATCACGCGTACTTCAAAAATCACAGCTAAATCATCCTGTTACTGGTCTGCAAAAGAGTTAGTGCTATGGTCCTACTCTCTTTCTTTCCCTCTTTCCCTCGATTTACGTTACATTATCAATTGCGATGTCTGCATAGGTGTATGGACTGGGCAGTGTTTTCCCTGAAGTATTTATTATAAGTGGGAATGAGAGGCGACAGACCTGTCCTGGGGCTCCATCTTCTTCAGACACATCCTAAACTCCCACTACAGGTGCATGGCTACAATGTCAGCTCTTTAAAATTCTGCAAAGGTGTTATCAGAGTTTACTCCAACACATAACATTTTCTCTATTACCAGCAAATAACTGCAGTACTAGGGAGTGAGGGAGAAAAAGCAGACAAGATAAATACAACGACAGAAATTACTGAACCAAGAAACAATACACAGACACTCTTCAGCAGGGTGAAATACATGGATCTCTCAAAAATTTGAGGGGAGAAATTGCTTTGCAACAAAACAAAACACCACCGTGTTGCTCTGTTCTCTGATATTCATAGTTCATCATGTTAAATTTGCTCATTCTCAAAACTTGTTCTCTTTTTCAACACAGGGTGCTAAGGCATGTTTTTTGCGTGACATCCCCTTCTCTGCCATTTATTTCCCCTGTTATGCTCATTTGAAAGCTTCATTTGCAAATGAAGATGGGAGGGTTAGCCCTGGAAATCTGCTCTTGGCTGGATCAATAGCTGGTAAGTCCCCAAATTTCTTTTTGCGTGACACTATATTGCACCTGCAGCGCAATAGTTATGGCAGTGAGACCTCTGAAAAGCTCAGAACTATACACAACTATACTGTATTTTGCAACCTTATGTCCAAATAACAGAAAGCTACGATGCTGTAGAGTGACTTGATGTTAAAAATAAATATACTGTAAGTTCCTGGTATAATCATAATGTTCAGAAGGCAAAAGAAAGGGAAAGATTTAAGTGCTGATGTTTTGTTATCATGTATCATCATTCCTTGTGAAGGTACTGGTGCTGGTTTTGGCTGTGTCTGGCTGACAGGTAAAGTTTTGTTGAAATGGTTTATAAATAAAATTGTGGCATTCATGAAATTCTTCATGATCAAAGGAATCTTGAATTCTGGTATATGGAGTCTATGGTGGTTGAACCCCAGTCAGCAACTAGGACCATGCAGCTTTCGCTCCCTCTCTCTCCACAGTAGGGTAGGGAGAAGAGGGAGAAAAGGAGGGGGAACGGCCAAAAAAAAACAACAAAAAAACCCACTGATGGGTTGAGATAAAGACAGTTTTATAGAACAGTAATGGAAGAGGTTGCCCAGAGAGGTGGTGGAAGCCCCATCCCTGGAAGTTTTTAAGGCCAGGCTGGATGGGGCTCTGAGCAACCTGATCTAGTGGGAGGTGTCCCTGCCCACGGCAGGGGGGTTGGAATTAGATTATCTTCAAGGTCCCTTCCAACCCAAACCATTCTATGATTCTGTGATTCTAAGAGGAAAATAATAATGGCAAAAGAAGATGCAAAATAAAGTGGTACAACGTAAGTCGCTCTCACCACACAATGATCAGTTGTGATCATGGATCCCTGCCTCCCAGCCAAGCCCCGTTTATATACTGAGCACGATGTCTGTGGTATGGAATATTCCTTTGGCCAGCTCGTCCTGTCTGTGCTCCCTCTCAGCTTCTATGGGAAGCTGAAAAAGTCCTTGACTAATTAACATTACTTAGCAACAACTAAACTCCTTAACTACTTGACTCCTTAACATTACTTAGCAACAACTAAACCAGTATGTGTTATCAACATTAGTCTCATACTAAATCCAAAACACAGCAGCTACTAGAAAGAAAATTAACTCTATCCCAGCTGAAAGCAGGACAGTCCAAAAGCTGTGCTGGCAGTACCGCTCTCCAAACAAAATGACATAACGTGACAAAATGATGACAATTACTTGCTACCCACAGTATCCCATGCAGTTACTTGGTTTCATGAGGATTTTACCCTTATTTTTGGTTTTTTTTTTTATATTAAACTAAAGAGAAAAGCTTGAAAACACTTCTGCTGTGCCACAGGTTGCTGATTCCTAGCATACCCAGATAGGAGAGAGGTGCTGAGTGTGATCCTGAGCACTTGCTTGTTTTCAGTCTGCTACGTAGTGGTTAGGAGAGCCAAATCATGCCTAACTTGTCCCAGATGCGTTTAACTTGAGTGTGCCAGAGCCTAAGGGAAAAGACAGAGACACGCTTTGTAGACTCAGCTTGCCTTTGCATCTGCTGCCTAGCTGGTCCCTGGCGCAGCACTCAGCTTCTACACCGAAGGGGGCCACCATTTGGTAGCTGCCTCCTGGAGAGGGCAGCTTGGGAGTCTTGTTCCTGCTGTGTCCACGGTTTTCCCTTCAGGAAACAAAGAAGCTTGAAAATTTGTGCAACGGGACCTTTGAGGGAGTGTGTAGCAAGCAGGAGGGCTCACATCAGCAGGTATTTCCATCGTGGTCATCGGGGACCGCTTGGTCTCTCCGAACTGCAGCCGAGTTCTTCCTCCAGCATGGCCCCTGACAGGGTGGTGACATGAAGCCAGTACAGATAGGTGGTTTAGCTATGTTTTGTGGTTTGATTTTAAGCTTTCTTCTCCCTGGGGAAACTGTTCTCAGTCAAGATTATACATGGGGCTGTGTCTCTTGAGGAGCAGGGACCTTTTATAGCCGGTATCTGGGCTTAGAATATAGCTAAGATCAGTCAGTTTGTCTTGTTGAAGCATATAGCTCTATATTCAGAAGCTCGTAGTCCAAAGAAATCAACCTGGCACTAAGGAAACCAGCTGTGTTCAGATGACTGGTGCTTAAAACCCCCTTGCCCTCTCCCCTCCTCCACCCCAAACCAGCCTCCAAGCCCCCCAACAGGAGCTTACAGCCAGCTTATTTCTCACCCATTTTAATGGAACAAAACAATTTTTGAACTTTAGATCATATTTACAGGTTTGAAACATAAGCTGGCATTTTTAAGCCAAGTCATTTCTTAGATTTTCCTATTTTTCTCTTTCTAGCCATTGTCAGGTGATTGCAGACTGAGATAACCGTCCCTTTGAAGTTCAGGCACAGAAGCAGTCTTTATTGTTGCTGATATGGCTTACCAAACTAGCTATAATGTGAATTTTATCCAGTGCTTCCTGTGAATCCCATCCTAGGTTAACTCTCATGAGCAAATTACAGTGTTAAAGGTACAACACTCATCGTGCTGTTTACCAAAACAAGGAATTTCTTTTATTGGGTACAAGTAAAATGTGGTAGGGGTGTATGTGTCCTCTCTGGTTTGCCACAAGAAAGTCAAGGGGAATATAAAACAAAACCCTCGCCACCTCTGAAACGCTGGCTCAGTCTCTGGGCTGATGTCTCTGCTCTGGCCGGGGATCTCACCCGATCATCAGACTTTGGATGTGTTTGTGAGCTCCCTCTGGGTGCGGGGAACTCCACCTTCCCACAGCCCGTGGTGCTGGGATGTTCAGCTGGGATGCTCAGACGCGCACCTGTGTCCTTTGCTTGTGCTGGGTATATTTTCTTCCTTTTCGTTGTTAGGGACACATGCAACATGCACGGCATCTAGCTTGATCTGCATCTGGCTTTCACTGTTCACCAGATGCCTCAACCTGTTGTGCCGTGGCATTTTCTGAGGAGATGATCTAATATCAGCTACAGGATTTCTCCTTAATTTGCTCCATCTGCCTATTGCCTCCATGAACTTCCTTCTTCTCCCCTCGCTCCTCTTTTTTATTGCCAGCTCCTGCTGTGCCATTTGTCTCATTTCCATTGTAATCTCCTCACGGCAGTGACCTGTAAATTTTTAGTAGTCTGTCAAGTCTTTTGTCCTGTACACGTAGCTCCTAAAAACAGGATTGGAAACATCTTGAACTGCAAAATATCCTCAGTAATAAAGAATAAGGAATAAGGAGATGGAAGTCAATGGGTAGTATGCAGAATTGTTTCTAAGTATGTCCTTTGGTTTTCCTTGAAAACACTTGGTTGGCTTTTGAAGGACAAAAGTCCGGCTTTAAATTGAAGGCTCAACCAATATCCTGGTGTGGGTAAGGCTAAGCAAAGAGGAATTTCAGCATTTCTGGAGTTCAGAAACCTTTACCGGGTTTTAGTCCTTGCCCGCCAGACTGACCACTGTGCAAGTTCAGCCTGTGCGTTATTTTGGGGGGTCCAGGAGAGGAGGGGGGGAGTTCTTAGTTCGGTGATACGCACATGCTTACATCTCTCAGAGCAGTCTGCAGGCAGGGTGCTCCGGTGCTTGAAGCCAGACCACGCTGGTTTGGACAGAAGTTGTTACAGAATTATTAAGCCTAAAAAAAAAAAAAGGCAAAGGAGATTTATGCATCTACATCTGACCAAGCTGGTTTGGAACAGATGCAGAATGGAAAAGTAATAAAACCATAAGAGACAGTGTCTTCTGGGTGCAGTCTCGGTGAGCTTTTTTTGGCCTTTTTTTTTCCTGAATTCTAAACATGGGCAGCCCCGGTTTGGATAGGAATGATTTTAGAAATGCCACCCATTGGTAACTTGGTATTTTTTGCTTTCAATTGATTATCTGCCAGGGTAAATTTAAATCTTCCTCCAAGTGTTCTGTGGAGGATGTCAGCTGTGGCTTTGCAGCTGAGCAATCTGCCGTTCCTAATGAGAAGAACGACCCTTTTTTTTTTTTAAACCTCAGCTCTCGTGCCTTGCTGAGCGTGCACGGCGTTAGCTGGTTCTTGGTGCCATCTCTGCGTGAGGGGCGGGGGGGTGTGTGTGTACAGGCTACTCTAGCACAGTGTGCAACCAGAATGCCAGGAACCACGGAGAGGCGTGAAAAGGAAAGGGAAAGACCGACCTCACCTCCAAAAACTTTGTGCTTATTAACTATGCAAGTTTCTGGTTAGCGCTGAAAAAATCTAGCCCGTGCCTCCCGGCTGGGCAGGAAGCATGTGATATGGTTGTTCCTCTAGGAGAAGCTCTCTCTGGGTGAAGCCACGTCCACAACAGCTTCCTCTTGTTGCTTGTTCTTCTCAGCTTCTGCTTAAATCAAACGTGGCCGGATTCTCCTGATGTAAGGATGGAAGGCACGGTTACCCTGGGGTAAACAAGGTGTGTAGCTTATGTGACGGGTCGGTGGTACCCCCCTGATGGTTTTTGTGCTGTGTGTAGGTATGCCTGCGGCCTCTCTGGTGACCCCTGCAGATGTGATCAAAACAAGGCTACAGGTGGCAGCCCGGGCAGGACAGACCACCTACAGTGGCGTTGTAGACTGCTTTGCCAAGATCCTTCGAGAGGAAGGTCCGAAGGCTCTGTGGAAAGGAGCAGGGGGTATGTAAAAAAGCTTTGATTACTAAGTGATTTCTGATTGTGGTTTTTGTCACTTAGGAACTCTTCTCTTTTCTTTCAAGCTCGTGTGTTTCGATCTTCCCCTCAGTTTGGTGTAACTCTGGTGACTTACGAGCTACTGCAGAGATGGTTTTACGTGGACTTTGGGGGAGTGTAAGTATGTGGTGTCTGAATCCGCCTGGGACCCTGAAACTGCACCGTGTGGGTCTTTGTACTCAGTATGTCAGGGTTTTGCTACTGCACTGGGCATGCTGCAAAGGCTTTGTGAATACTCGTTAAACCACACTACACTGGTGGAGGTTAGGATGATATTCCAGTACCTGTTTCACAGCAAGACGTTACCCCATTTTATAGCATTGTTTCAAGCTGGGGACCTGTGTTACTGTAAACAGAGACAGCGAGAGGCTAAATAACGGAGCGGGGATGTAACTGCAGGGGAAACGTGCCGCCTGCCAGGTCAGGATACGCTCTGCGTTAGTCCTCGTTAGTTTGGTGGAGGAGCTGTGCCCCTGATTAGGCAGGGCATTTGTCGTCCTAAAAAAGTCTATAGGTGTCACCAAGTCCAAGATGTATTTGTTGGAGCTTCAGCTCTGCCTCTTGACGATACAGATGGATGTGCATATAATGATCGTTTAGCGTGATCCCAGGAGCAGCTGCAGACCACTTTATGAGGCTTTGGGGACAGTAGTTTGAAAGCCACCACAAAAATGACTTAAACTCTTGGTTCCTGGATTGGTTGTGCACTGTAGCAGAGACTTACGAACCTCTGCTCCCCCACACTGCAGTTTTGGTGAATGCATTACAAATTTTATCTGGATTTGACCGTCCTCAATCAACATGCAGGCTCCTAATTGTTCTGGAAGGTTTTAAAACAGGGTATTTCTCATTACATTGCAGCATTTAATTTAGTTAGTTACTGGGAGGTACACTCGGATGTCTCATTCAGCTTACTTTATGGAGGAGATTTTTGTGAATACTGGTTATACTCTATGGAAATTAATGTATTATTTTTCTTATTTTGCAGAAAACCGGCTGGATCAGAGCCAGTTCCTAAATCTAGGATCACGCTCCCTGCTCCTAACCCTGACCATGTTGGTGGTTACAAATTGGCAGTTGCCACTTTTGCAGGGATTGAAAACAAGTTTGGACTTTACCTACCTCGGTTTAAGCCATCGCCACCTACCTCAAAGGCTGCTGCAGCAGTAGGACCCTAAGTTTATTGCTGTAGGTTTTTTGTTATTAGTTGGGAAAGAGCCACTTTTCTAATTGGTTAATACTTTGTTCCTTTAGCTTCTCATCATATAACAGTTTAGCTTCATTTGAGTTTTAAGGCAGTTTTCATCTTCAATGTAATCATTTGTCTTTGTGCTTCCTTAACCAGATCACTGTGAAATTCTTACCAGTTGTTTTAAGTTTGGGACCATGAATGTATTTGTCCACATCTGACATGTGCTTGTGTTGAGAAGACACTAATTTTAGGTTCCGTTTACTGGGGGGGGGGAAAGGGCTGGGTGAGAGCTGTGGACCAGATCATCTTACAGGCAATGCTCGGTTGCAGATTACCAGGGTGGATGTCGCACATCGTCACTCAAATGGAAAAACTCAGTGGATATCACGGTGCTCAAAGCGGAATGATCTTGACTGTACGTGTAAATTGGATATAATAAACTTAGTGCGTGTCTGTAGAGGTCAGCAAATACATACCCGGTACCTAAGTATGCCAGTACAGCTTCAACTTTTTAAATATGTACACGCACAAGTTCTGTTTCTGGATTGTATTATGAAGCTTTTATGTGGAACATGTTTTTGTAATGGAAACCACATTTATAAATGTTTAGCCGTTGTATTATGTTACTGGTATCAAAATGCTCAAAAGAAAGTGTTATTGTCCATAGTCTTTGCACTTTATGGCAGTACTTTTGGCATTCTACTACACATACAAGGAAATTTCATAACTAGGTGCCTATCTTGGGTTGCTGGTGTTTGGAATTCAGTTTGTATATGCACTTCTATAGTAAAACGCTGCTTGTTTAAATAACTGCAATAGAAAATTCATGCACTGTATCAATGGTACCTGCCTTAACTGCTGGCTTGTAATTGGCAAATAGGTGGTTTCAGATTCTTATTTACTTCATTGAGTCAAAAGAGATTAAAATACTCTAAAAGAAAAGATTTTACTTAATTTTTTGGTGCCTTGCACAGTCTTTAGAAAATTATGTATTTATTAAGATAGAAATAAACCTTTCAAACAGATGCACACATGGTATTCTGTTGTGGAAACAGAACAACGTCTTGTTCACCTTCAGTTATAAAGTCAGGTTAAGATAAAGTTGATATTTGGACATGTGGGCTACAAAAACACCTGCAGCTTGAGAACAAATGACCTGAATTGCTCCGTGTAGAAAAGACATCTGTTGGTGTAGGTGTCACTGAAAAAGCTACATTTTTCCTCAGTCGAAGACCAGGATTGGAGTAAGCTTTGCTATTTTGACCTTTACTTTTGGGGGAAGGTTAATGTGTTATGAAGAGTCTGACTACCTGCTCAGTTGAAGGTACCGTTGAGTGTCTTCTGTGATGCCTCTTAAGACCAGGAAGCATTTGGTCTTCCTTCTCTTCTCGGGGTGGGAGGTGGGTGCCTTCAGCCTTGGCTGTAGGCTGAGGGAAGGCGTAGGTGCAGCATCATGGCAGGCGAACGCGTTAGGGATGCGATGTCCCGTGGTTGTACTGTAACTTGTGGAAATACTGAAATGCAGATCACTCTGTGATTGTATTTGTGTTTGGGTCACCGTGAAAATCATGCTCTCAGACTCATTTGTATTTTGAAGTTACCACTGGCAGGAGCAGCACCTTGCAGTATCGTGCGCGTGAGGGCGAGGGCAGGAGATGACACCTACCTGCCGCTGCATCTTGGAGCCTGGCTAACCCAGTCTGCAGAGGCTGCCGGCCGCTGCCTCTCGGCCCTGTGTATCTGAGTCTCCCCCGGTGACGGACGGATCCTTCCTTTCAGAAATGGTGGCGGGGGGTGGAATCTGCCCCTTGTATTACTCCAAAATTAACTGTCAGGATTTTTAGTTAAGGCTTGTCATAAAGTTAAACTTTCTCACTGGAAGCTGCCTGTGCTTGACACTTGAGATTTTAGGCTGTTTAGGAGCTGCTTTTATGCTTCTTCCCTCACTTTTGCCTGGCCTACCTTGTCACGGGTTTCTGTGGAAAATGAGCAGCTTGGGAGGATGTCCGAGTACGGAGCTGCACGTTTTCCCCAGTCCGGGAGAGGAAGCGCCTGGCCACAAGCACGGGTCCAGCCAGGAGCTGCTCCCCCCGGCAGAGCCTGGGGAGGGACACCCGGCCTCACCGGCCAGAGCACGTCCCTCTGCCGCCGAACCCCGACACGGCCAGGGCCTCCCAGCCGGGAACGGAAGAGGAATTAGAGCGGGGTTATTGTGAGACTTGCGCAACTTCTTGGCTCCTGTGATAAAGACCGTTGCTTGTGTTTTACAAAACAAATCGTAACTCAGACCCATTCCCCTGCCTACTGCTGCCCCCTCTTTCCCAGGCCTGCCAGTATAAATGTGACTTGTCCCGTATCCCAGGGATGAAGGGACAAAACGCCCAGCCCAGGGACAAAGCTCAGGTGCAGCTCTCCTATGGCACGTCCATCTCAGAAGGCCACAGCCTTCATCTTCTCCCTGGCAGGCAGGCAAACAAGGCCGGACTGACTCTTCCCTCCCCATCCATGGTGGCCCTTCCCCATTAGCTGTCTTTTGGCATCTGCTCTGTCCTTCTGCCCTTCTTCTCAGGGCCAGCAGAGGATGGGGGCAGGGGCAGAAGGGTTGAAGAGCCAGCGACTGCTTCATCGACACCCAACCCAGTTCGAAACGTTTCAAAGCCTGCTACAGCCCTGCCCACAGATCTTGGGGAAGATCTGTGCCCACGGTCGGCTTCCTCCAGACACAAAAGGATGCATTCCTGCTCTGGCAAGCTTACCGGCCAAGAAATTGTCGGATTGCCTCGCAAACAAACAAAGGGCCCCGAGGACAATGTTTAGATGTTTGTCCTCTTCGGGTTTCTGGGTGAGTTATGCAAAGTGTGGGAGGAACGGGATAAGATGTAACCTCGCTTGCTTCCTGCAGTCCAGCTAACTCCCCTGGCAGGACTTGCAGGAAAAAGAAAGGATCAAACGTTGGCGATGTCACCTATCAGCGTGACAGTGGGCTGGGGGTGTCCCTGAAGCAGTCACCCCGTATTTGTGTTTCTCGGGCCGGCAGAAGCCGAGGGACGCTGTGCTGCCTGGTCCCCGGGGAATGGGCTGGGTTTAAGCTGACTTAATATTGACAGTTTGCAGGGACACTTTTGTGAGCAAACATACCACAGGCTTCAAAAATAACTTGGGCAGGTTTTTGTAAACCTGCTAAAAATACGAAACCCGACAAACCGCTCCGCGTCCTCCTTAGGAGAGGACAGCCTGCTCGGGAACGTCCCCGCTGTCTGCTCCACGACGTAGACACATGCCATTGCTGCTTCCTACAGAGCTCCTCAGCTCTCCAACGCACACGTGGAAGAGGGACAAACGGGAATCGTCCGACCCGGCTGTTTAAACACGGCTGTGAAAGTCAGACTCTTGTTTTTTGGTTGAAATATTTGCCATTTTTGCTTAAGCCGGAAGACTGTTTCCAGAGATGGTGATCATTTGTAAGTTATTTGATGGTTGAGAATATAGAAATCTCAAGACGTTTGTATTTTAAGTGTCTCCAGAGAGCTTCAAACACAGCAAATAACACAGAAACAGCCTGGGATGAGGGGGTTTCGTGAGCGCCACGTGCCCTAGGGCAGTCCTGTGTCCTGCGTGGTGGCAGTGGAGAGCTCGGGCTGAGCACGGGCAGCCTCTCCGGGCGCTGAGCGCGGGGATGGGTGTCCTCAAGGTGTCTGCTGCCCTTCAGGCAGAGACGGCATTCTAAGATGGGTATTCATCATTTGAACTGCTCCTTGCGCTATTCCTGATCGTCCTGGGAAGCAGTGCCATTGTTGGCAAGATTTGTTCCGTTTTTCCAGTTGCATTGCAAAGGGCTGCCTGGCCTCCCCCGTGCTCACTCACCCCCCGGGCCGTGCAGCCAGCGGCTCGGTGGTGCTGCTGCAGAAGTGAATTTCAAGGAGAACCAGTCCTGTAAGCTTCCTGAGGACAGGCTGCTGCTCCGGGAAGAGGCACCATTAGGTGCCAAGCCCTTCCTGAGGACTGATGCTGCCCTGGTGATAGCAGTCTCCTTTGCCAGTGGGGACAATCCCACTCTGCGTGGGATGCCATCTTGCTGTCTTCTGCTGCGTTTGATTGGTATATAAGGTTGCTAAAACTCTTGAGAGCTTTTCCCATATGTCTTTTGTGGAAGAACCTATTCCCAGTTGTTCCCATAGCACTAGAGATGCAGGCTGTCATTTGCAGTAAGAGCTCATGATCCAAGGACGTGGTGGGGGCTCCTATGTTTTCAGAAGCAGCAAATGCTGGGGGCGTTGGTTTTGAGAGCCAGGAGGAAGTACCTTTCATCTTGGAAGAGTCGCTGTGGAAAACGCTGCAGCTCCTGAATCACGGCGACCCAGCAGCGTTTGTCCCACGCGCCTTCTCTCCCTGAAGTAACGAGCTTGAGGCAACTCTGCTGAGCCTAACCTCAAGCAGCGAACCCTTGCACTGACAGCCTTTCCAGGGAGATGTCTGTGGTGCCCTCAGACGCGGGAGGTAGCCCGCTTCCTTTCCACCTTTCAAACATCCACTTGGTCCAAGTGCTATTATTTACATGGTGGGCCTGGCGTTCCAGCTCCACCTTCGGGTTTTATGTGTCCTGGCCAGGCTCCAGGTTGGCCAGTCCTGTGCACACACTCTTTCTGTGCGCCCTGGCCATCATCTTCTTCCTCTGTTACCTTGGGCTCTCTTGAGCAGGGCACATGTCATGAAGGTGAAGTAACCCTGCTTCCCCTTTCAGCTAATGCCTTCAGCTCCCACCCCCAGTGCCACCTGCCACGTCTCCCCGTGTCCTTTCGCAGCTCCTTTCAGAACAAACCCCAAGTCCGTGGCCACGCCGTTCGTCCGCCTCTCACTTGCGTTGGGGTGGCTTTGACCCTTGGCACTGAAACCAAGGGAGGCTCTGGGCTTGCCTTCATCGAGCCCAGGACAGTTGTCTCTTCCACATCCACCTCCCAGTCCTCTCCTCCGTCCTGACCCTCTATTCAGCCTTTCCCTTCTTAGCCCACGTTGCTCATCTTCACGTGCCACTTGCCGGCTTCTGCCCTGCTTGGGTTTGCTCTCCCTGACCCGCCTGGTTATGACGCACTCTCCAGCTCAGTCTCAGCAGATGGGTTTTGTCCTTCGCAGAAAGCTCACTTGCAATGACCCCGATGTAGAGCCAGGCTGTTTTCCAACTCATTCCATGCCTGGAGCAGGCATGGCAGCATCCCGCCGGTGCTAGAGCATGGGGCGTGCTCTTCATGCTCTTCCTTCTCTTCTCTGGATGTTTGTAGGCAAAAGAGCCTGGAGAAGATGCTTCCTCCTCGCTGAAAATAAAGGGTAATTTTGTATTTATTTCCCTGCTGGGCAGATTCTGAGGAACATCTTGACCTACGGGCTCTTTTGGAAAAGGCAGTAACGTGGAGCTATTTGTTTAGCTGCAAGAAAATCAATCAATCAATCAAACAAAAACTGTTGGAGATTCCTGGAAGGGCAGCAACAAGGGCTGGTGAGAAGCTCCAGCGCCTGGCAGTCGCGACCAGCCCAAGGGGAATAAATGCCTCTTGTTCTTGTTGGGTGCTCTTCCATCTGCTTCCGCTGCGTGTAACAGCCCTTTCATGCTCTTGCTCTGTATATACAAGGCTGGTCATTTCTGT
This sequence comes from Chroicocephalus ridibundus, assembly GCF_963924245.1. NCBI lineage: Eukaryota > Metazoa > Chordata > Aves > Charadriiformes > Laridae > Chroicocephalus > Chroicocephalus ridibundus. The sequence continues at coordinate 28,049,938 of NC_086285.1, read as the reverse complement.
GGAAAACCGGATCTTTTCCACGTTCCCTCTGTGTATGGCTGAGCCCCACTCAAAAAAAGGAGGAGAGAAAAATATAGAAAAGAGGGACTTTGGTCATATCCATTCCATTCGCACACAGCGGCAAACACTGAAGGTCTTCTGAGGCTGCTCTTAAAACCATTTTACAAGCTATTAATGCCATAAAGTAGGGAGAGCTTGGAAAGTGAACATGCAGCGTGTCCCCCCCCCCTCCCCCTTAGGTTCCCAAAAAGGAATGGTAATATGGGAAAAGTGGAAGCAAATTTGCCAACCATTTCTACTGCACTGGTTACGACGAATGGGAGACAACACCCTTCCCTTCCCACCGCGGCGTCCTCTCACACGGTGTCCCCACACTTAGCCATGTGGCTCTACTGCAGGGGGCTGAAGGGTAGGGAGCGTCCCACCTCTTCTCCTCAGGGACAGCCCTGGTTTGGTGTATATCTGCGTGTGTTCCTAATCGTGGGACCCACTAATGGCCAAAGCGGGCCTCCTCCCCTTCCGCTTTGCGCCGCACCTGCTTTGCCCACATACATGGAGAACCCTTACTTATGCTTTTTGAAAGGAAAACAGGGAGAAACTGGGGAAAAAAAAAAAACAGCTCAAAAAGGATGTCTAAACAGCTGCTTTACAGATATCTCACCTGGTTGTTTATTATTCTTCACCTTTCAGCTCCAGAAGTGCTGCGAGTGCTACACTGGCTCTGCAGGCCACCTCCCAGAGTACCCAGGGGAGCAGCAGGGACACAGGGCTCTGTGATGTGTCTCCAGTCTCATGGAGTCACCAGTGTATCTGTGCTCTGTGAATGAGTCCATGTGGGGGAAGACCCCGCGTGCCACAGACCAATGGGCCAGACGCCTCCATGGGCACCGGGCAACAGCTTCAGGTCCCATGTGCACAGGCACTGGGACATATCATGGACTCATAGTTTAGGCTGGAAGGGACCTTAAAGATCATCTGGTTCCAAACCCCTGCCATGGGCAGAGACACCTCCCACTAGACCAGGTTGCTCAGAGCCCCATTCAGCCTGGCCTTGAACACTCCCAGGGATGGGGCATCCACAACTTCTCGGGGCAACTTGTTCCGCTGTCTCACCACCTTCATAGTGAAAAGTTTCTTCCTGATATCTAATCTACATCTGCCCTCTTCCAGTTTGAAGACATTAACCCTCATCCTGTTGCTACATGCCCTTGTAAAAAGTCCCTCTCCAGCTTTCCTGTAGGCCCCCTTCAGACTCTGGAAGGTCTCCCCTGGGCCTTCTCTTCTCCAGGCTGAACAACCCCAACTCTCTCAGCCTGTCCCCACAGGAGAGGTGCTCCAGCCCTCTGATCATCTTTGTGGCCCTCCTCTGGACCTGCTCCAACAGGTCCATGTCTGTCCTGTGCTGAGGGCTCCAAAGCTGGACACAATACTCCAGGTGGGGTCTCACCAGAGCAGAGGGGTGGAATCACCTCTCTCAACCTGCTGGCCGTGCTTCTTCCGATGCAGCCCAGGATGTGGTTGGCTTTCTGGGCTGTGAGAGCACATTGACGGCTCATGTTGAGCTTCTCATCCACCAACACCCCCAAGTCCTTCCCCTCAGGGCTGCTCTCAATCCATCCATATCCATATCTTCAGGTCCCACCGTGAAGAAGAAACTAACCCATGCATTCTCACTGGGAGTTATTTCTATCAACCAAGAGGATAAGGGAAATCCAGGTTCTCCAAAGGATTCATTTTCTTAGTCTGCTCTGGCTTTTATCAGTGCAGAGACTTCCCACTGGTTCTGGGTTTGCCCATAGCTCTGAAGAGCACTAGATGACATATTCCTCAATGACTGCCCAAGGATGAGATGCAGTTCCCTGCAAACTGCATACAAAATCTTCCTTGCTGTCTGGCTTGAACGTTTCTTGCTGCCATGGCTCACCCGCCTGCCCCAGTGAGTGTGAACCACTGTTAAACCCAGGTGTCAGAGCCGTGCTCTGGCTCAGCACAATGTGATGAGAACGTAACCAGCAGCCTCACCACCGAGGTTAGCATTCACCAACGTGCTGGGCCACGGCACTCAGTGACATCAGTCTGCACCCTATTTCTTTACTCAAGCCACAGCAGTTTGCCATAAAGGAGAATATTCACTTGCCCCCTGTCCCAACCTGTCTCTCAAGACAGTTTGAGGAGGCCTTGTCTTTTCTATTTGTTCTCTTTTAGTGCATATGGCAGCACGGTACTGTTCTGCGTCTGCAAGCAAGCACGCGCAGCTAGGGACGAAGGGAAGAAATTAAAAATAAAAATCAAGCCTAGAAGCTGACACGGATTAGTGTCTGCTCATGTAAAATTTGTAGCAGGATTTGATGCACGCAAGTCCATTACTGGCCGGTCCCCGTAGCCGAAGGTATCTATTTACATAGCAGCTGCATGAGCATTCTGCGAGTCGGGGCGGTCACATTTTCCCAGCGCCTCGCCAGTGACCGGTAATGAACACGCTGAGCGCTGCTGGCACGGAAAGATTAACCACACTGCGACAGAACGGGCTCGATGCATTTTATTGGCAATACCAGTGTCATACTCGGGAACCACAACCCTTTGTCAGACTGTTAGTGTTAACTTGCATGACAAGTATCAGTGACCAACTGTATTTGAAATATAGTTAAAGTGCCTAGAAATAATAGGCATCTTGAAAAAAAAAAAAGGAAAGGAAACTCATTCCATCCACTCAAGCCAACCTTTATAGATCTTACATCTTAAGCACAACTGATGTACTGTAATTGTTATGTGGACTTTAATGTAACCTCTACAGCAGCACACAGACAATGCAGTTCTCTCATTATGCACATGCTTTAGGATCGTTTATTTTAATGCTTTCAAATAAATATGTTCCATGCAGCACACCGCAATAAATAAGGAGCAGCAACTTTCGTATAGTACATCCATTCATAATGTAAGTCACCATGTGAAACACCACATCTAAAGTCTTTGGCCCAGTCCCATACAGTGAAGCACACCACATCTGCACATAATCATATCTGGCTTCATATGGATTTAATAGGACTATGCCAGAAGGGCAATGTGAGCACAAGTTTAACCAGGGGTTCCTAGCTATTAAATACAGCTACTAAGTAGTTAAAAGGCAACAACTAAACCCATAAAGGGTTGATTTGTCTTTTCTTTCTTACTTTTCAGACAGAAATATAAAGTATGAAAATGCTCTGGATATTTTCAGCCTTGTGTAAAGCAGCGGGATTAATATGGAATGCTTCGAGCAATACTGGCACGTACACTGGCATCAAAAGCCGCAGCAAGACTGACTCTGACACTGAACACCGGCGTACTCGGCGGGGGAAAGCTGCTGTTCTGGCGACGGCGGGCGCTGCTTCTTCTCCTCCTCCTCCTCTTCCTCCTCCTCCTCTAGGCCGACAGCTCCACCGCCCCTTCCTCTTCACTGTCCGCTCGGTTGGCGCGGATTTCCACCAGGGTCCGAGCGAAGCGGGTCCATTCATCGTTGTGCGGAACAGCCAGCTGGAGGAGAAACCGACAGGGGATTAAGAGACGGCGTGGGGAGGCTGGATATCTCTCTGGCCCAAAATTGAGGCACCTCCTTTGAGCAGAGCCCCTATGGCAATCAGTGCGGTTGTGCGCGGAGAAGGACGGCGGCATGGACCTCACCAGCCCACCACGGGCTGGATACACTGTAAAGTGCCGCCGAGTTCCCTGGACAAATCCAGCAGCTTCTGTTCAGTAACAGCCAGAAGGAGCTTTTACAGCCAGTGGCAGAGAAAAAAAGAAAGCTTTATCTGCTTGATTTTAAGGAAAAGTTTCTTGCTGGGGTATTGTTGCAAAATCTACCCCTTGCTTAAGATATTTCAGGTTTTCCAAAACCTTGATCTCTACAAGTACATACACACCTATGTTGACCTTCACACCCGTGAGCTGCCCGTTTGAAGCCAGCGGGGCTGTGCCCAAGCGTAACTGTTTGCAGGACCGAGGCCAACGCGCGCAAGGTAGAAGAGTTTTTACAACGCTGGATTGAAACTATTTTCCTGAACTTCATTAAAGCTCCGAAGAGTAAAATAAATATATTGTGTTATTTTAGTTACCCTCCTCTATGTTAAGGAATTCACAATTACAAGAAATGCATTCTAATGCAAAGGTTATACCAACTGGATACTGCATTACTGGTCTGATTTTTTATATCATCGTGCAAGATCCATTCCCATTTAATACCACTGATGTTTCTAATGAAGAGCTCTTGAACCTTAGGCTTCCAGAGGGATGTGTAATCTAAATAGATAAACTTCCAGACAAAATGCTTTAGTGCTATGGCAAAATAATACTGCAGTCGTGTCCAGCTGGATCCAACACGGCAATTTCTGGAAGATAATGCAAGCTGGAATTGGGATAATTTAAAAAACAAAACAAAACAAAACAAACACCAAAAAACAAAAGCAAACCAAAGCAAACCAAAAAAACCCCACAACAAGCAGTTTTCTCAAACTTTGTTTTCATTAACGCAAATTCCAGAAAACAGCAACAAGCATCCAGATGAACCATGCACGTTTTTACTGCCTTCTTGAAGCCCTGTGATCATGTCCTGAATATAATATGAAAAAATATCTGTTCCAAGACATTATGCAGTGCTTGGTACTGAAGAAGGCAACTGTCTGGAAACTATGGGGCACACAATAAACTGCTGTCCACCTTAGCAAATGGGTGCCTTTGGACTAAAGAATGAGCGTGACCTTAGCTAATCCAGTTTCTGGTCCCAATATTCAATCTGTACTGACTTACTTCTTTCAAAACACCACCAAAAATGCCATGGAGATGGCTGGTAACTATGTCCATTTGGCACTAGCAGATTATAGGTGCACGCTGTATTGGAATACAGTCAAATTATTCTCCTCTCCCTACATCCCAACCGCGAGACATGTAACTGGAGACTACGAAAAGGATCTATCCCATGAACTATCAAGCCCAGCTGGGGAAAGAGCTGGTGTATGTGCCCAACATTAACCACGTCTGAAAGCTCCACATCCACAGCTGCATATTCAGCGTTAATCCTATGGACAGGAATTTGCAATAGCAGATCTAAATGTCTCCGTATCTCACTGGCACTGATGAGTTTTTCAACTATTTTGTATCTCGCTTCGCCTCTGCATCCAATATTTTGGGGAAAAACATAGCATGTGTTTTAAAGCTCCCCATGTAGAGTGCATATATATCAGTGACTCAGTTGTATTACGAAGGGCTGGTGTACAACAAGTTGGGTTTTCTGCCTGTTGAAACGCTGAGTACAGTACAGCTCAGCATTTGCTGAGGCTACAGACTGAGAAATGCAACCTGCGTGAAAGCCATCTTGGCCCTCAGTAATAGGTGTTGCTGCACTCTCTGGGTTTTCCCTTCTTTGTCTTCCATGTTTTGCATTTTTCTCCTTTACTTTTCCCAGGAACAGAGACCAGAGCGACAGGGGTAAATCACATGAGACAGCTGTCTCTCACGCCCACGTGCACAGATGTGGAGCTCTTACAGTCTTTGTTTGAAAGACAGCTCTGTTCTTTCAAAAACCTTCAGCAGAAGGAAACGTAACACCAGAACGGAGGTGAGTGCGCCAACGCGCAGGTACCCGTAGCACAGGTTCGGTCCCAGCCACGCACCTGTGCAAGGTGCTGTACAGCAAGGTAAGGGACGGCACGGAGATCCTTCTGTCACAGATGCAACCCAAACCAGCTGTGGAGCAATTTCCCTGTTACTTCGGCTTGCGTCCTAAAAGATTTGATTTCTTGCGATGTGTACAGCACTATCATTTATCAAACTCTTGAATGAAAACATGAAGTGAGTCTCACTAATTTCAAGTAGTAAAATCATTAAAGGGGAACGATATCCTAGGCAAAGGGCTTATTGAATTTATTAGAGCCTCATTCCTCCTTGTCTTTTAAAGTCCTAAACAGCATTACATTGTATTAAATGGATGAAGAGGACAATATGTCATCCTAAAGAAAAAAAATGAAATATATTTATGACATTGAGATAATTTAATGTCCTTTACTCCACAGCATGGCCACAGACAAATAAAATCAAAGTCCAGCCTATTAAAACAACTTGGTATCTTAAACTCGAAGGTCTCCCCGCAAATGTATGCATTACATGCATTACTGTTAGCTGACCACGTTAGCAAGATCTGGGCCGTTTTTAATGACTCAGTCACAAAACAATTAATGATTGAAGTGAATAACCTTTAGCGCAGAGATGAAAACATTCCGTGACCACACACAATCTAATTACTTAGAACTTCATCTTATTTTACCTTATTTAATCTCACGCACTGCATCATGCTTTCAAGGAGGGGCTAATCCTGCTAATAGACTGTTAGTAGAATAAACCTCTGTAATATAAATTCCTCAGGGATGCGGAGGGAAACCTTGGCAATACTGAAGTCAAAGGAAAAACTGACTTTTATTCCCACCCCACTTCTTTCTGTGAAGGCCCTAATACCGAACCACAACAGTTATACAGCAAAAGACCACAAATAAAACCAAAAGCATCCACAAACTCAAATTCAAATTCTTATCTGAATTAATGCTCCCCTTCCAGTCATTTTCCATTCAAGTTCCTTCAGCTGGGCACACAGACACCCACAAGTGCTGGAGGCCTGGGTCTATCTGTGGAATCTCCCTTTCAGCTTCTCTGCGCAAGTTTTTTCTGGAAATACCAGGGCAGGGGTGGAAGAAATGAGGAGACACTTCATAGAGGAAGAGCAGAGGTTTAGAGCTATCTGGGTGTTCCTCACTTGGTTGGCGTTTTTGCCATTTTTCCGACCACTTCCAGTTACTACAAAGCAGCACGTGTGGAGTCCCAGCAGTCATGACGTCGACGCAGGGTAGAAATGTTCACCAAAGCTTAATAACTTAATATAATATCTTATATTAACATTTGGGTCAGAAAGTTATTTGAATGAACTGACACTAAGGTACAGAGCAGAACAAGAAAATAAATGCTATTAAGTGCTCCCCTTTGATCCCTTCACAAAAGAAGGTAAGCACTACCCACACCTAATTAATTGACTGAATTACTCACACTGCTTTAACTTAAATCCCATGGTACATTTAGGTTGCATCAGATAATAATTCTAATGAGGAAAACAATTTTTTTCAAAGCAAGCTGGTGACTTTAGCCAAACTTTGTCTATTAAGCTGTTGGAAGATGGATACTTTGGTCTTCCGTCTGGCTTTTAAAATATCAGAAGAATTCAGGCTGCAAGCCTAGTGACCTGCAAGTGTGACTACAAGTTTAAGCATCCAAATAAATCCACTTCTGCTTGTGAAGTTACATGTGCTCAGCTGGTTAGAGGAGTAAGAATTTAGCACAGGAAAACATCTTCTCAAGATGTTAGGATGGTGACCCATTTTTAATTGGGTGAAGGCATTTAACTCAGGACAATTAGGGTCTCTCATTTATCAAAAAAAAATAATTAAAAAATCGAAGTTTTCTTTATATCACTATCAACTTTTTAGATCTCCTCCCCCAATTCACACTCAATAAAATATTCTTCCAAAAGCATTCAATATCTGTGAGTATCCAAGTGCTTCCTACATGATCAATAATGCACAACAAATAACAAAGACATGTAACACGCTAAATACTGGTCACATCTAAGATTTTATCATTTAAACTACTTTACAAACTGTTTTTCTTGCTGATATTAAAAAAACTGATTTACGTGATGCAAATGTCCCGAATTAATTTTCCCACCACCTCCATTACTATGATTTTAGACAAGCAGATTTTGGCTAAGAAAAACTCTCCAACACGCTCCTCCTGGCTGAACGGGGCAGCACAAACAACGTGGCTGGAAAAGGAAAGCCTCCTCGGGCCGGCAGCACCTCCCAGCCAGTCCTCAGCCCCCCCAGGCAAAGTGAGCTCCGGGGAGCCCCCAGGGCGGGCCTGGCTGCACACAAGGGCTGATGTGCAGCACCCACGATTGATATTAAGCACCGAAGAGGTGGATTGGTAATTTCAGGAAGCCCAGGGGCAGCCTCCAGATAATAACACTAAATGGATTTCTGCCTATTCCTGCGAGGCGCTACAGTTAGCAGTTTATCTTATTATAGGTAAACAACACTATACCTGTGTGAATCTTCCCCCTCCACCATACATACGCATACTAAGGGAAGGCAACTCTTGACTGGACAGAACAGAATACAAAGAGCCTAGAAAGTGAGATAACGGGATGCAACGGCAAAAGGCTTGTAAATTAGGAGCCGAGATCTCCCTGTCCTCTTGTTTTTCTCCTTCCCATCTGCTAGAGGTGGCTGGTTCCTGGCCAGCTAGAAGCCCCTTGTCTCTAGTATCATTCTCACCCTCTTCTCTTTTGGATGATAATGCGTGGAGCTGTGCTTTCAATGACTGGAGAGGATCTAAACGGCATCTAGATTTGGAAAGAAGGGATTTGTCTAGCTGGGCTACATAGGTCAACCGCAGCAGGTCCCCTCAGCTCATTTTTCAGAGTCATGGGGTTACAGCAGACTTTGAAGCAACAAGGCTTGTAAAGGTTAAAGGTAGGATTGTTCCAACTTGTGCCTATTTGCCACTGTGGATAAAGGATACAATAACCAGACACAAGGCAAATGACCACCAGGATCTTCCTGAGAAGCACCAGGCTTTGCCTTGCTGACATGTCACAGTTCTACATGATTTATGCAGTGCACAACAAAACTATATCTCACGGTGCCACCACAGAGTCCTTGGATTTTTAAACCTTCTGAAGCTTCTCTGTGTTTCTTGAGCGATCGCTCTAGCCAAGCTGATGCTCATACTGACCAAGGAGATGGTTTATGTGCATCTGGTAAGAGAGTAACCGAGTCCTTTTCCCCTGGGGCTCACCAGGCCAGCTAGTCACAGGTAGCAGCATGAACGTGAGTTTCACCAGGAACATCCTCCTCCATCTTCTCATCAAGACAGAGATTTCCTCTGTGTGCAGAGCTTCCAGTCCATACGCCAGAGATTTTACAAACACAAACTGTATTTCCCATGTTTCCCCAGAAACTGTGCTATTAGCAACTTCACTGAACACTACTACTCTTAAAACTGTCAAGACAGAACTCAGGCAAAAGAGATGCTCTGACCAGACACCTCTCGATGTCCAGACCAGACAACCATTTGTGTCAGCTACTGCTGGGCTCCTCAAGCAAGCAGAAAGGTAACAAAAAAAACAGTGCCTGAAGACACAAATCAACATAAATTCCTTTTCTTTTTCAGATCATTTAACACCTTCTAGTAATATTTGCTCTTTTAAGTTAGGTCTATTAAAAAAAGAAAAGAAAAAGGAGTGATTTTGAGACCAAAAAAAAAAAGAAGTTTTAAATGTTGCTTTTAAAGGAATCTATGCAGAAAGTTGAAATAAGATATTACAACATATTTCAAGATTTTCTTATATTCCCCTCCTATCCATCTTTTTTATGGCTGAGAGTGTTTCAGCTCAATTTGTCCAAATCTCTGTATAGCTTCAGTTTCCCTGAAAAACCACTTTCCAGCAAATGAATTATTCATTGAGGATATTTCACTTTATTCCTGGCTCCTCGCCTTCCCTGGAGCCTGTAAATCTTTGGGATGGGAGCAGACAAACTCTTCCTGCCTTCATCCCTCCCTGCTCTTGTCCAGCACAGCTCTCCTCTGAGGGCTGGGGACCCTCCTGAGGAGGAGATAAAATGCAATTTCAGCAGCAGCAGCCTCCGCTTTGGAGGAACCAGCGTCCCAGAGGCTCAAAGGGAGCACAGTCATCCATGTTCAACCTACTGCATTTCCTTCTAATGACTGTACTCCGTGGGTCAATCTACCTGTCACAGAGACACTGGTTCATAACCCGCAGCACTGGTGGAAGTATCGCGCAATCCCAATCACCAGGTTAATAATCACATTATTTTTCATCTTCACCTAGAGTTCAGACGCCTCGAAGTAAAAATAGCCATGGGAAGAACTTCCTCAGCCTTGTCTCTGACTGAGGGGTTGTGCTGAAGGGGTGAATTTTTCCAACCAGAAAGGTCTATAATCGCTTCTAACACACACGTCCCGTGGACACAGGTGTAAAAGGAGAATCTGAAAATGAACCGTTACACCACGACTTGGAACGATCTGCCAAAGTATGTGGTCTGCAGCCGGCCTGCGCAACCGTATTGCCACACACTGTTTTCAATTAGACGTTTGCAGACAAGCCTGCATGGTGGTCCAAGATACACTCTAAGGGTGACAGCGGTTCCCAAGTCAAAAATCTGTGACCCATTCAAACACATTTTGTAGAAGCACAATGCTTTCATATTTTTGTATATAGAAAACCTTGTTCTGATCTAAGTTGATGGGTTTCTATAGCTAGTCACCATGGTCCTAGAGACCAGAAACTTTCCAATTAACACGCATCTTTTATTAGTTGCATTTGGGTTTGTTGCTGTTTGGAGGCAAAGGCTGGTCTTATTTTAGACAATCCTGTTTACTTGTCTCCACTTCAACACAGCCGTATTCGCAGAAAAAAATCTCATATCCAGCAGGGAAAATAAAAACTACATGAAAATTAATGTTCCTCTAATCTCTAAAATACTCTGTTGCTATTATAACTTTTGAGAAGGGCAAGTTAAGCACTCTTTGAAGAGATAGCTAATTAAAGCTTAGAAAATATTCAGATTACTTTGAGTTTGCGGAAAACAGCAAGTCTGGTAAACTAACTTTAATGTCTAAAATCTCAGACTTCACACTAAGTTATTTGTGTATGTGGTTTATCACCATTTTTATATTCTTTCAATTTAATGGCATCATCAAATACATGTAGCTTCAGGCGAATATCATTTTAGCTATTTTCTCTAAGCAGAATTTTTGTCAACCTATGTTGTCCATATCACCCTCTAAAATTAAGTGCTGTATTGAAAAGAAATGCTGCAAATACTTTGTGCAATGGATTAACATCTGAATGCAGTTATGACATTGTAGGTAAAAATAGTTTTAACAATTATAAAATATAACTACTTCAGCTTGATGTTTTCCAAAAAGTAGAACAGACAATCGATCTAATTTTCCAGGTAAAAGAGAGCACTTGTAGAATGAGGATCGTAATATTTACAAATGAAAAACAAGAATTATAGTTCCACTTTAAGTAACGGATCCTATCTTCCAGAGTTCAACCGATGTTTTATCACTATCATTGGAGTGAAAACAGATATGTAAAGGTAAATATTAAGTATCTTGATACGCACACACAGGGCAGTCAGGCATGCACCTATTCTGGCCCTGGTCTTGCCCCCCAGAATCAATTACAGACCGCCTTTGATATTTTTCTCAACCTATATGGATTTTTTTATTTTTTTTTCCTGAAAAAGCCTATATTTTTCCAGGCAACACCCTATGCCACACACATGGATGGAAACAAAGTGGGAGGTAATATGCAACGAAATGGCCACCAAAGTAACCAAGAGCACCCTTTTCACATAACTATAGCACCACTGTATTTAACTCTTGGGAGAGCCGAGCATCACTGTTAACAATGGATGAAACCACTGGCAGGAACTCAAACCCCACATACTGCATGCAGATGATTTTAATAAGATACAGTGTTTAGACCACAAAGGATACACTCCAGAGTAGCTCTATATATATTTGTTTACTTAATTGAAGGGGTGGAATACCATAGGCAGCCTAAATACTGCATTTATTCTATGCACAGCAGTCAGTCTAGTGTCACAGACACAGTATACACCACCCTTCTATGAAGTTAATTACTTAGCCCTCATCTAGATTAATGTCTGTTGTGATTTATTTCTTTGCAATTCACCAGCAGGGTCTGATTTAACTAGTGCTGCCATAGTAAAAAGAAGACAAAATATTAGCTTATATGACAAAAAAAAAAAGCTTAATCTCAAACAGAAACTGAATCCATTTCCAGCAAACTTCCGCTTTTTCTCCTAAGGAGAACAGTAGCTGCTGAATTGTTACATAGTTAATGGTAAATTATGTTTTGAATACCAAGCAAACAATGGTGTTATTTTAATAATTTATGTGTAATGTGCAAAGATACACTGTATAAAGGGCCTACATAGGAACTCAAGCATTTGAATGCCCATTAATTCTTTTCTAAACTTAGTCCTCTTTGTCTGCAGCAGTCATCTCGATGCCAGTCTAACAGGAGAACAGACTAAAGTGTAGTCCATAAATTATGCATACATGACACACAAATGCATGTTAACAGAACATTAAGGCTGCAGACTGTAACACTTCAAAGATAGGAAATGTCAGAGTTAAAGCTAACTCGCTCAATTTGAGCATGTTATTCATTTTGTGTTACGATACTGTCTTTAATCTTTAAAAAAAAAAAAAAAGGAAGAAACAACAAAACCTGTGCTGGAAGCAAACACCAATTATGGAAAACTTCAGCCTGAAGGATTAAAACTTGACAGAGCATATGGAAAAGAAAACAAGGCAGTGGAAAGTATCTTTTAATTGTAGACAATGCTACTGTTCCACCTATATCGGAGTTGGCTCAGGCTCTCCTGAATTAACCAGAAAGAATGATATCCAAGCTATCAAACAGATTACGGGTCCCTCAATAATGTATCAAAATCCTGCACTTGATATTGACTACAGAGAATAAAATATTGAGTAACTACCAGTCATCTTGAAAGATGACTGAAAGTTTAAATCTAGATTACTTTTCTTCTTAGATCACCCCTTATTTTTAAAATACAAACGTTAAGATATAAGCTTATAGCCTGTTCTTAAGCACACCAGAGTGCTTTCACCAGCCACATTGTGGGGATCCTCTGCTACGGATCTCTTCAAGTGATACTTTCAATGGCAGAGACTATTGGCCTGTTTCAGTCCTTGGAAATAAAAGAGATTTAATATAATTAATCAGCTACAGGAGCAGAAAGAGCATCTGCCATGCTTCAGAAAAGCTAACAATTTTGCTTCAAAAGAGCAGTTTGCTTCAAAGTTCTTGCAGTTCCTACCTTTCTACCACTTCTGTAATGCTATCAATTTACAGGTTGATTAAGAACAACAGTGAGGGACGTTGCCTGCCAGTCATCTCCCATGGGGATCTCACTCCTGCTTTGATTGCCATTTCTCAAAGTCATTGAAAACCTCTTGTAATTTTTTTTTTTTTTTGCGTAAGTTTCAGGACATTTAATGCTTGGATCTAAGGGATCAGGTGAATTCCTCCTCTACCAAATTATGTTATCAGTTCTCAACATTGCACTAGAAAGCCTAAAAGTACCAACTGGATCAAAACAACAAGGTAAGGAACCTTCAACCTATTGCTCTTCCCAATATCTACATTTTTTTTTTCTGACAACTACATTGATTGGAAGAACTGTCCCATCATTTTCACTCGAAATACTAGAGCTTCAGCCTGTTAGGTAGCTGCACTGGCAAAGGTGCTCCCCTGGAAGTTCAGCTGAGTGAAGGACTATTGCCTCAGGGAAGAAATAAATCATGGTGTCTTCAGCTCAGCTTGCTTCCTTTCCAAACCAAGTCGGCCATGTCCACGCCATGATTCATGCCAGGAAATCTGGCAGAACAGGAACTGTAAAGGACTTTTGCCACAGCTTTCTGGCTCCCAGTTGGCAAACAGACTCTCACCAAAAGTAGCTTATGAACCGCTCAAAGATTTTGGTTTGCAGGAAAGTTGCTGCCTTCCCTGAGATTTTGCACACATTCCATTATGTGCAAAAGCTCATCCATGAAACAGCAGGGGTTTTTGTTTTGTTGTGTTTTTTTTTTTTTATTTCATTTCAGACAGACTTTTCCATCACTCTAGGCACTGGAGGATACATTTCACATTTAAATTGAACACTGAATATGGAATTTTAGCAACCGAATAGGATGTATCAATGCCCAGAGTTATCCTCAGTTTATATTTTACGCTTAACCGTTACTTTCCAAGTCATGAATTAAATATTTTTTCATGTTCAAAATACAGAACATTTTGCCAACCATAAAAAAAGACTGAAAATGTAGTTAAGGATTGTCAAAATGAAAACTGCTACTGGATGTGACAGGTTGAAACCACAGAAGCATCATGAAGAAAATTAATTATACAAAGCAGCTCTTGTTTCAGAAGTGTTTTAACACCACAATGATAACACATGAATTTCAATGAAATTTGCAAATTGCTGCACAGAAACTGAGATTAAACTAAATTTTGCACTTGATACTTTCCCCCTTCCACACTTTCTGTTACTTAAAGCTATGAACATTTTTTAGTAACATTTCTTTTTACATCAGAAAGGGGGTAAAAACTTTCAGAGGAAATACCACCCAACAGACTAACTAGATATTTAAAATACATATTCTGTGACACTATTAACATGCATTGACTTCAGCTCTGTCTCCCACTGGTGTTCCAGGATGCAGGGTCAGGACAGGGCAGACCAGCTAAAGCACTCACTCAGCTTCCACTGCCTCACCTACAACTACCATGGAAAGCTTGGACCCAGATGATCTTTTCCTCTTGAAAGGTTTTTAGGAGAAGCAGTAACTGAGGAGCTAGTAGTGAAGCCACCAGTAGCGCCAATGTGCTAAACATACAGTGGACGGACTGGTAGGTCCAATCTGGAGCCTGCCTTTGTCCTTTCTCTCTTGCCCTTTACAGTGTTTCCCAGCCCAGCAGGAAAATACCGGCAGGAAGATTGTCATACACAGCTCTCCCTTCTCCCCCTCCTGCAGGCTTTCCTGTGCAGAAAGGGAATGATCTCTTACAGCTTCTCTTCTGCTGCTCTCATCACTTCGTTATCTGAGTGCCTTCTAATAGTGCATTAAGCTACATGATTAACTCCTGTCACATGTGGCTTGTTCTCTCTGATCCTCTCTGCAGGGGGAGGATCTGGGCCTTTGCAAGGGAAAAGGAAACATACGTCAGCTTTAAAAGTAGTGTGCAAATGAATAAAAAGGACTGGAGCCAGATTTTTCTTGGTTGGTTGACTGGTTTTCTTAAGCTTTTTTATTTCATATCATGAGGAGTGGAGGAATTCTTATAGAAGATACTTGTATCACATTGGAAACTTATGTCCTTTTACCCTATGAAATTCTGCAGGGAGCTAGTAAGCTATCACTGGAGAACTACTGAAATATTCCATCAGAAGCAAGTGGAAGGTAAGGATAAATAATCAATTTCATTTTTAGGATGACTGTTTAACCCCCCCACCCTTACTTTCTGTCAGTTTTCACTAATGCTCATTTAATTCCACTGTCTAATCAACAAATGAGAGAAAGGGTATCTTCATTAAAAATCTGGTACTTCCTCCTTTAGTTTTAACAAGTAATATTCTAGTAGTAAAACAAAAGTGGAATTTCATATTCATTTATATATATAGCGAAACAGAATAAACTCTGTTGTTACCAAGAACAAACATACATCATGGCGTAGGCAGGAGAGTGACCCTGTACGCCAGGTGTGACCCACTGCTGTATCACACACAAGCACATCACAAAATCCTGTTGAGGGGCTCTACTTCCAGAGGCTGTTTGTCCCACTGTCCCTACCCACTCTGGAATTTCAGCATTCTGAGAGTTAAAAATATTCTTCTAATTTTTGACTTAAATGAATACATGGCCATCTTGCAGCCACATGCACTGGTGGCAGCATGTCCTCAGTTTCACTAGTTCTCTCCCTCTGGCCTCAAGTACTCCTATCTCTGTAAGTACATGAACCATCTATATTGCCACCAGGCTCACACTTCTTGGCTAAGTCACACCAAGTTCTTCAGACTCTTCCTACAGGCTACTCTCCTCTCCCGGTAGCCCAGATCCAAATCTCTCCCTGATACATTTCAAGCGTTCTTTTAAAAAACACAGATTTTTTAAAAAGAGGGGAAATTATTTTGAGGTCATCTTTTAAACAACACCGGGTTTATTTAAGCTGCTTTGTAAGTCAGAAGGCCATGAGGAAGGTGACCGAGAAGGGCATGATGCGCAAGAGGTGGCAGGGAAAGGGCAATGCAAGGCCCTGAACTGGCACTGGAGATAAACAGCTCCAACCCCCAGAAACCAGCCCTGGGTAAGTCAGAATAGTTAGATCACGGCTCAGTTTCCCCCTTGAGAAGTAATCCTTACTAAAGATTGCTATTAGGAACACAAGCCTCCATTCCAGCTTATTTAAGTACCAAAACAGACTGAAAGAACAAGGTAACTCATATCCTTCTCCATTTCTTATCAGACTAGTACGACTGTACTGACAAGCACGCAGTCATGAATAGGGAGTGTATAGTGGTACTCACAAGCATAATCATATGCATTTCTATGTCTGGATGTAGCCAAGCCTCATTTTAAACTGTAAAAGTATATAAATGCTTGGTTTTAACTTATCAACATAACAACATTGTTTTTCTACAGGAGAATAAACCAGTGCTTACATAAAGACCTCAAAGCATTCACAGTAAGCTAAAGTAATGAATATTGTAATGAGAAACACAAGTATTTAGGGTGATAATGACTGGACTTTGCTCTACTTAGATCGGCTCACCCCCTATGGAGGCTACCAAAGCTTAAAGATTTTATCACCCTAGTAATCAGCAATGGGTAATGGCCTTCATAAAACACAGTAATTAAATTGACTGATTTCAAACTAGTGCATTTTTTTCATTAGGGAGTTCTTATTTAACCTACTTCAAAAATCCCTTTGTGAATACTGGCTATATCAGTCAAAATTCAAATGATGAGGGACGAAGAGCTCGTTCTGTTCAATATTTCAGATAGTATTCAAGTAAAACGCTGGAGTTCTAGTATGCTGTCATTCTCTTTTTTTTGTTGTTTTTGGTTTGGGTTTTTTTTGGTCATCTCTAAGAGCTTCCAGTTTTAAAAGTCTCTCAAGACAGAATATTATAAAACTGGGGGCAGAGGGGAAGCAAATCAAAACCTTAGCTCTTTACATTTTCCAACAACTCTTAAGAGATTCTGCTTTGTTAAAACATGCTTCTAAAATTTTCCGAGGCCAGCATTCCAACCTCCCTAGCAAAAATATCAATGGTGAAATTCAGGCACTGCCTCACAATCCACTTAATTATCCTTTATGCCTGGATTGTGTGTGTGTTGTTGTAACTACTGTATCTTACTTGATCTTTGAATGCCTTTAAATAAAACTTGGTTGTAAGCACAACCCCTTATTATTGCTCAAATTTGCCTTCACGATGTGTGTGTGAGCCATTTATCTGTGTTCCAAGAATACTTGTAACTCAACACAGATTTTGAAATAAAATATTTCATGGCGAGTCTCAACTCCACTTTTGTGGCAAGAACACTTCCTAACTCAATATATGCTCTACAGGAGCTTTACGATAGCAAAAGTAAACCTACTGGAAAATCTACCTGGATAACTACATGATACAAAACCTAGTTTCATATTTCTCTCTCTAGGCTACAGCAGTTTTTAACTGCATGAAAGAGATGCTGGATTTGTTTTCCGTATGAAATCTATAGTGAAACACAGGGACCTCAAGACAGGCGTACAAAGTACCAACCCTTCCCCGCTCTACCCAGAAAAAATAAGTGACTCAATAGCCCTGCTGAAATGTGAGAGTTGGTCACAAAGATGCATTTCTCACCATCTAGAACACTGAGAATCTCTGAGCAGCTGTTAAAGGCTGGTGAAATCAAAGGAAATTATTTTATAGGCACCAGTGGGATATTCCTTACTGTACCACTTCATCCACATACTTCAGGCTGTTGCCAGCTCCTCCCTCCCTGGTCATGTGCTTGAAAATGAGATATGGGAGCAAATGGGGAAGTACCCAACCAACCTGATGCAGCAGGCCTAAAAGGGCTTAAGGAGATATTAACTCTGAAACCTAACAAAGTCACAAAAACAGCAATATGATTCCGGTTTCACTGCAAGGAAACGAGGACAGAGGTAGTAACTGTAAAGAATCCCAGGTAACTGCTTTCTTTGGGAGACTGGATGGTCCAGGGAAAGACATTTTCTTACTTTTCTCCAGTTCCACCTGTTTAAAGCCGCCCTTTAAAAACATGACTAGAATCAACTGTCTGAAAGACCACCAAACAGATGCAATAGTTTGTCCTGTAACTAGTTTAATAAAATAATGTACATAATAAGCTCCTTGTGATTACAGTTTCAAACTCTCCAATCCTGTTCTGCAAACTTACTTTATATTTTACTACAATCAAATAATAAATCATTGATTTACAGTTTCTATCTATTTATTCACCGTGTAAGCAGAATATGACCTGGAAGAGATTAATGGGGGGGGGGGGGGGGGGAAAGGAAATAATGGAAAGTGGATGAGAAGCTGCTTCTTTTGCAACCAAATGCGCAAAGAGCATTCTCAATAAGCCAGGTAAGCAACAAATGTGGTTGTTAGAGAATATTTATGACAGCGGCAACTGTGTAACATCACTGAAGCATGCACAATGGGAGCAAGCTTTCTAGAAAATATATCTACAAAAGAGACATGCAGTTAGGTCTGACTATCAATCATCTGGACATGTGAATAAATCTATAGTCAGCGGTCCATGTTCTGTTAAAATCAACTTCTACCATACAGAAAACTTGCTGCCCAGTAAATAAGCTGTAAGAGCACAGAAGCTAAAGTACGTTATACATACTATCACAATAATAATATCTCAACTACTAGATCAGCAAAAGTGTTAATATTTTGATCTTACAGAGAGTAAAGTGTATTTACAATGACTGGTTATATTCTCCGGTTAAGTTATATAGGTTTAACATCTATCACACTGAAACAATCAGATTTTTGTGTGTTTGTTTGGGTTTTTATTTAATTTTATAATTCACGTTCTTTAAATCAGTGGCTACTGATCCACAAGAGCACATCTATATGGACTATTTAAGTCTCCTCTCCCCTGGAAGTGTGTGTATAACTCCCATTAATGCTAATGGGCATAAAGCACACGCATTGAGGAGAAAATAGACCCCTCACTGTGAAAATAAATGTGTTCAGTTATTTTCAGACACGATGCTGAAATCAAACAACTAAAAGTACATACTCTAAGGAGATAACATTATATAGCCTAACTGAAAATGTCACCATTATTTTTAACTCCCTGGTCATGGACCCTGCCGCGTTCTTCATGTTTCTGCCATTTCTTGTGTCATAAAGAAATATGACTGGACAGCATATCAAAAAGGGCCAAATCCTAAATTCTTACACAAGTGAAACAGCCCTGATCTCACCCTCCTTGCCTTCACAAAGGATAAAAAGTTGGGCCTCGTGCCTTACATTTTCACTTAGGTCATATAATGTTTTCTCTTTATACCACATGGGTTAATAGCAGCAGTAAACTTTACTGTTCTCTAGAATAGTTCCTTAAATCTGTGATGAATCTACCAAAGTAAAATTTCTATTGCTTAATTTTTTTCCTTAATGATTTGATATCCTGATGTTTTCTGCTCAGATCAAAATTCATGGAGTCAATTCTGTCCGTTCAAACAGGTAAGAAAATTGCTTATATAGTAATGTGACATTTAAAGACACTGTGTTTTATTATAATACAATCACAGTTTTTTTCTGATGGAACCAATGTTTTATGAATTTATAGCTGATCTAATGTGATATTTGGAACAGTCATAAAAAAAGAAAGGTTTTAAAAAGGGTGTAGTATAAGTGGAGCATTAATGTTTTTGGTGAGTGTATTTAGGGTCTTTGTAAAGTCGCCTGCTGACTTTCTAATGCGCGTAATCACACCCATCTTCCCAAATCAGAGAGATGCACCTTCAAATAAGTGGACGCTACTGAGTTATCAGTCAGGCAGGCATGAGTTCTTCCAGCGATGAGGCCTTCTCAGAAGCTGATGCTGCAGGAGAAGGGTAGAGTGCTATTGCTAAGAAGTCAGGCCTTGCAATACTGCTGGGTCAAATATGAAAGCTAGGTGCTGCCAGGCGCTGTAGGGCCCAGCTCCCAGCCACTCCCCTCAGCCACGTGCTCCCTCATCTACTCTCACACTGAGTCAGTTCATGGAGAAAAATACCACAAGGAAAACAAAACAAAAAAATAAAGAAATCAATACTTCTCTGCTGATCTATCTCCCTCCCCACAATGGAGGTGACAAGCACTACTACTGGCCCAAAAATTCGACAATGAGGGATATGCCTAGAGTTAGCTGGCTGGCAGGGGGAGAAGGACTGCCCCTTTTAAACTGTCAGACCAGCCCCATCGTATCCCAGAATCAAACCCATGCAAACAGGACAGTCAAAGGAGGACTCCAGCTGAGCCAAGGATCTGGCCGGTGTCTGCACACTGAAGTAAAGAGAGCAGCTTGCTTCTGCCAGACGCTTCCAAAAGTGCATGTGCACACTGTGAATCCCCTGTGCGTCATGCCTGAGGACAGCTTAGCACGGAATAACTCATCAGAGAGCTCTTTATGGACTGGCACAGTGGCTTAGTGGCCGAAGAAGCCGTTATCCACTGTACAAAGCTGTGGGTTCCAGGCTCTTGAGCTGCAAAGTATTTCTGTATCTCACTTAAGGCTTTATAGTGAGAAGAGTTGTGCTGGAGAATATATGAGCAATCTTCTTTTTTAAACCAGAAAAAGCCATGAAAAACACAGCAGCCCTGGTAGTGTCTGAAGCTGTTGCAGCCCAGACCACCTCTCCTAAATTTGGTACAAGAATTACTGCAGAGACTGATACTGCCAAAATGAACCAGGCAACAAATTAATGAGCTCCTTCATTCATTAAGGAAGAGGAGGAGGGGTGGCAGTGGCTCATGACCTGTCAGCAGCCATGTGGATGGACATCCATCTGTTTGCCCAAGTGTGCATGGAGCTGAGCCGGAGACGCCAGGGCTCTGCACGAGCAGTGCATGCAATAGCCGTGAAGCAGAGCACTCCATGTAACACTGATCTGGACTCACACAAATAAATACTGTTGAATGACTCCCTTTCCTTTTGTCCTTTTCAGGTAATAGAAGCCTGTCTTTCTTTTTGATCCGAGTGTATCACTGTGACTCATTTTGCAAGTTGAAGTCTGATTATACAGAGGAAAGGCCAAAAACTTAAATATTACTTCTTCTGCATAGAACACTAAATCTATTTTCTCCTGGGTGAGCTTGCAGGGATAAACAATCCTATGAATGATTTGGTGTACGATATGCAAAAAGAGACATTTCTACAGCCTGTCTAGACTCCCAGACAAGATCAGTCTGCGCTGTCATCAAAGACATTTCCATAGCCTGTCGTATCACTTGGAAGACAGAAAAAACACCTTTTCGGAACAGTCATGCAAAAATGAAAAATAAATAAAAACAGCCTGAGCTGCCAGTGTCATAGTGGAAACCTGAATGCAGTAACCTTAGACAATTTAGAAATTACGCTAACAATACGGCAAGAAGTTTCAGCAAACATTTGTGAGGAAAGGCAACTCCTGCACAAGTGAATGGAATCCAAAAATATGAGTCATGCACAAGCAATTTTGCTATGGGCTATAAAATCACTTTATGAGAGTTACAGATAATTCTGTATGTATTCTGTAATGTTTCCCTACTGTGTAGAGATGGATATCTCAGTATCCTATCACAGATAACGATGGAAAACAAATTCTCTACATAAAAGCTGATTGCTCAGGGATTCACCCTTAACTGTTCCAAAGGAGTATAATGCTGACAGAACACTTTATACCGTATTCATCAACAAAGAGGTAGATTCCATCAGTGCCAAACACACTGCAGTTTAGATGTTTTTTATAAGATGTAGCAGGGTGAATAGAGACCAGCCTTAGACACAGAATACGCATCCTGCTATTTCTCAGCACCTACATACTGTTTATTACACATGCACCCACCATCCTCCACAATGACACCTCTCATTTCCTCCTGTTAGTACTTTTGCATATATTCAAACATATTCAGCATTATTCAGTATTAAAAGAACAGATGTGTTCTGTACATGTCATGCTGAGAAAAGTCTACAGAATTAAGCCAGTAATGAAATAAGAGATCCTGGAGTATAAAGGGTGAACCCTTTAGGACCAACTTCAGAACAACACAGCTTCTTTTTGTACATCTATTTTCCTCTTTATGTTCCTTTGTAACTTTTTCCAACTGTACCCACAGAACCATTAAAAAAAAAGTTTTAAAAACACTGAAAACTTTCAAGAAGGACTTCTCACACGAGACTTTAACTAGTTAACTATTTTGCAAGGTAGCTTTATGACTAACACACTGTTGGCAACCCAAAATCAACACTGAAAGAAATCTGGCTTAGTCTTTGGAGGTGTCCTACTCATGTGTTACGATACGTGATCTTTTCTCAAACTTGGATGTGGCATTCTCCAGGAGTCAAGCTTTAAAAAAACACCCAAAACAACAATAATACCTCTCCAACATCATAGATCCATATGCGACCTTCTGAATCACCAACTGCCACCTCCTTCCCAGCCTGGGCCCAGCGGACACGGTTGAGGGCAGAAGCTCCTTCTATGGTGACGCTGGCTGTGGGAACCTGTCGGAAGAATAGGAACAGGAAGGACAATAAAATCACGCTGCCTGCGAACCCGGGAGGTCAGTTTTGAATGTCCTGCTTAGCTGGGTGAGTCACAAGTCCCTTGGCATTGCTGGAAGTAACATACAACCCTCGTCAGGGGGAGAAAAAAAAGGGTTCATTGTTTCTTCGATCACATGTATTAAAAAGAGGAAAGAGTAAGAGATTGCTTGGAATGAGTAGGGAAGACTTTTCCACAGTAAAGGGCAGTACATGAGACAGTTTTTTCCCCTTAACCTTGGAGACATGCAAAACCACATCTGCTTCTTTCGCAAAAGTCACTGACTTATGACCAAAAACCAACTGAGAGTACGACTTGGCTTCAGACCTGCCCTGGCTTCTGGCCTCTGACTTGGACCCAGATAACCTGACGGTTGGCAGACACATCCCTGAATTCATGCTGACACATCCTTTAAATCCAAACTCACCTCTGCGGCTAGATGCAGAGGTTGAAACTTAGGTATTACGTCAGAAAAGTCCTGAGCTAATCACTTCAGAGCGAGGACATGGCAGAAATGAGAACAGCTGAGCTGACATTTAGGAACTCCTACAATATATTCCCACAATTCTCTTTTACATCCCCAGGAGATGACTTCTGCTTTAAATACACCTGGATGCTGTCTAATTTCCAACCCCCCCTCCCCACCCCAAGTCAACCAACTTAACAGGTGATCCACAAGAATACATAAAGATTCTGGTTAATGAGTGGGATGAATAAAGCAATGAAGACGATTTTAGGAGAAGTATTTGTAATCTACGCTGGAATGAGGGCATCAGAAGATGCTGCAGGAGGAAGGAACTGTGTGGGTGTTTGTCCCAGATAGGTAGATCACTCAGTTGATTTAGGTCACCTCATAAGACAAATGACGGTAACCTGCAAGTCTGCTAATGCTCCACCCAGCCACCTTTAATAGGAGAACCTGCCTGAGCAAGGAGCCTGTAGCTTGGCATGACAGTCTTCCAAACAAGGCTTTTTAGCTTTAATGCTTTTTAGGTCAGGACAAATGGGATAGGATTGCTGCAAAAGCAGCTCCTCCACCAGATCCATCTGTTGGAACAGGCCTCGGTCACACAGTGAGATAGGGACAAGGGGGTGTCCTGGAATCTATAAATGGACATGGAATTGCAGAGCAGTCCAGGCAAGAAGAGGTAGTTGGACAGGAACCAGAGTCCGGGCTACCTCCGGAGGAGTGACATACAGGTACTCCTTCTGTCCTCATTGTCAGCACAATGCAACAGAAGCAGGAAGAAAGCAGCCTGAAGGTGGTATGAAAGCCTGGTCTGAACATTGACAAACTGACAAGATTAACAAAACCAATATTTTGCTGCCTTCATCTCGGTTCTCTGACTGTAGCTGTATATTGTACTGGTGAGATAGGTCCAAAGATCCAGGAGAAAAATAATTTAAAAACAAACGTTGTATAATTCCCATGCCAGTCTCCTCCTCCTCAGCTCTAACGCCTTCACTGTGTCACATAAGATGAGTGACGGTAGGAAGCTGAACCTTTGCAGACTTCCCGACTCTGGTTACGGCCACAGTGTTTGCACAGCCATGACAGCAGCAGCAGGAGGACTGGGAAGCAGGGCTGCTTGCCTTGCCCCTCTCCCCCTGGAGACTCCCTGCTCCTCCTCCTCCTCACCGACCCTGACACAAGGCGCCACCTCGACCACAAGAATTGGCAAAGCTAAAGCATCACCTCCGCAAAGGGCTTCATGGTAGCGCCCTGAGCCCCCCACATCTGAAATGCAAGAGGATTTTGTTTGCAGAATGATGTAGAAATAATGCTGGATAGCAATCAGAAAGCAGATACCATCCTACCCCCACTCCTTTAAGAAATCATTCAAATGCAAATAAGCTACTGGGCTCATCTCCCCATTGTGCAAGGACTAGGTCCCGTCCAAGGCAGCATTACCCAAAAACACTGGCACGCTCTAACCCCTCATCCCAAGTCTGCTCCTGCTTAGTGGGTAACAGTCAAACAGTCAATGGCCTAAATCTGACAGGGGGTCATTGATCCATGATAAAATCACAATAGAAAACAAGCAAGTTTTACTTCTGTGATCACTGATTTCTTAAAAAAAAGAAAAAAAAAAAAGGAAAAAAAAAAGGCACTATTTTAATTCCTGCCAAAATTAATTTCATAACATTTGGAAATGGGTTTCTTCAAACAACAGTTAAATGCCACATTTTAGAGGACTAATCCACTAACCAGCTACGTTTCTCAGAAAACTGTAGATCAAAGATATTTGTTTCATACACAAATATATACTGCGTATATTTAAGGCACTGAATTTTCCCGAAGTCTTTCAGAAGGCTGAAATACATAACTCTAGAGCT
Source organism: Chroicocephalus ridibundus (assembly GCF_963924245.1). Lineage (NCBI taxonomy): Eukaryota > Metazoa > Chordata > Aves > Charadriiformes > Laridae > Chroicocephalus > Chroicocephalus ridibundus. Next base: position 28,025,124 of record NC_086285.1, on the reverse strand, counting down.
GGGGTTTTTTGTTAATACAGCATTCTTTCAGTGTTCCACATAAAAATAAGCAGCATGCATGCCGCAGACACAAGACACAACCCATGCTTTTTTCCAAAACCCGATGGTTTTGTAAAATCCTGTTACTATTCCACAAAGCTATCTAACAAAATAAAAAGCAATAATGAAACAGTCTTTAAAAATCTAAATAGAAAGCCTTTTCTCCAGTGATACGGAGAGAAATACAGTCAAACCGTAGTATCTTAAAATAGATTCGTCTGCTTTCAATAGTGATAGGTTAAATTACACATGCCTATTTTAGATTTCAAAGATAAGAGTTTATCTTATAATGGTAGCATTATGTTTTTAAAATCACATTTGAAATACTTCATAAATTCTCTGAAGTTGGCGCTTGTTAGATTTTTAACAATTTTGAAATGAGGTTTGAACAGGTAACAGATTAAGAAGGATGCAGTCAGGAAAACCCGCATGATAAGAATATACCTTTTATTGTTCTTAATTTTATTGCTTACGTAGTGTCAAAACCTGCTTGCAAATACATCTATTATCTGTTTCTAGAAATAGACACCATCTTCACGCTTTCAAAGCTAAGATACGGCACGCAAAAAAAACCCAACAAACATTTGAATGGAATGTAACACAGCAGAAATAAGCGATTTTGCAAGTCAATTTACTATCAGTTCATAGATAAATAAGACTCATCAACAACCTAGAGACCTTCTCCGATCTTGATCAAAAAAGAAACGTTACAGGCACATAGGTAAGAAATCGGCATTTGGTATCCTGAAACTATCTGCAAACCTCACTATACTGATCCATAAAAATAATATTCAGTTTGCAAAAGAATGAGGCAGTGGGTAAGGATATTTTGCTTTTTAAGGTTTTTTTATATTCATTTATCAAATATAAAATAAAACATGATGACTTTCATTGCTATTACAAAAACAGTTTCTGGTATCCACAGATCAACATGAAGCACACAAACACCCTTGTTACTTTACACTGAGATTTTGAGAATAATTAGATTGATTAAATCCATGGTACAGTCAAATGATTTTAGTTATTTTGATCAGAAAGCATCTAGCTCTCAGGGGAAATGTTTTTAATAGATACGGGGAGTAACACTAGTGGAAACTGTGTTACAGTTCAAAAATTTGAAAGCAGCGTATTGTAACTAAAACCAGGTATTTTCTTAATTGATTTACAAAATAATACCTAAATAAAAATGCGTCTTATTTCCCAAATTAAACAAAACCAGGTCTCCTTAATAACAATCATATCTAGTTCTTACACAGAGATTTTTAGCTATAGCTGGCAGTTAAACACATTAAAATACCTGTCATTTTTCTGCTGTCTTCACAAATACTTTGACATCACGTATCTCACATCTAAAAGTAATAATGATCTAAAAAATAGGTGTTTCAAGATTTCTTCTTACAAAGGCGAAAGTGCTGACAAGGACTTTTTCTTAGCAAATAGCAGTGCAGACTTAAACAGCACAATCAATTGCAGAAATCTTGAAAATTATAAACTAATTATGACCTACCAGATAGAGGGTAAAAGCAAACAATGATCACTTTCAGTTACGATGTTTGAAAGAACTGCTTACAGTTTTTTCACTGGTACTTTTGCTGCTTCTCTCGCATAACAAAACCTCGCATCTATTCAGAATCTGCCAGTTTATCATTTCTACAAATTTTTTAATTTGTTTTGTCAGTGCTTAGTAAGGAAACCAAATGGTATTTCTGCCTCCGGAGACCCTAATTTGATTCTGATAAAAATACAAAGCTCGGAAATAATTCCAGTCTGATCCTTACATGAGAGCTGATTTTGACCTCTCAGAATGGAAATCATTTGTGAAATCAGGGGTGGCCTTGCATGCAGAAGAAAAGCAGGATCAAGCTTGAAATTAATTTTTTTTTCTGATGTTCTTCTGTATTTATGTGTAAACACACGGAAAATATATCAGCAGTTTTCTACGTACAGACTTATTATTGATGGGAATGGGATCAAGCGGTCCATACTAATTTTTTGGAAAGAAATTACAGTCTCATTGAGTTAAATGGCAAAACATCAGTTGATTTCAAGCAGAGCAGGATTTCAGCCCTGGTATTTGGGGGGAAAGGGTTATTTTTTTTTTTTCCTTTTTAAAGTGCTGGGGTTTATGCTCTGTGTTTAAGCCTGCATTAATGAGAACACCTGAAGGATATGTCCCTCCCTTCCCAAAATAAATTCTGAGGAGACTCCTCCTGTATATCCTCCAGCTGTATGTGCTCTAATTAAAAAGGCTGTGCTGCTTCCTGCTCAGTGCACTTCAAAAGGCCTCACTGCTCCCCTTGACAATGCAGCGCCCGGTGCTGGTTCCTCTTACCTGTCCATGCTTATTTATGGCAAGCACCACTCACTGGAAGCCATAAACTGTGCCCGTATTTTACTTCGGCTGAAACGTACAGCATGTTTATGTGAAAGGAGTATTAACGATCAAACTGATCTCAAAAAAAAACCCCAAAATCAAAAAAAGTAGGGTGTATGGGGGCGAAATACTGCTAGTTTTTCTTCGGTCCTCTCTTTTTTGGAAATAAAAAGAAACTGCCAGTTAATATGTGACCCTTTTTTCATAGTCTGTTTATTCTTAATTTTACATGGCATTAAGTAAAAATACGCAAGGCTTCAGTTGTGGAAAAATATTTCGATTCTTGTGCTGAATACTGATTGCTGGCCATTCTAAGACTGGCCTCAAGCAACAGGACAGGTTCTCTCAAAATCATTTCTGGGGGAAATTCGAATCCAGAAAAAAATAGTATTAACATCAGTCTGCAGCATTTCTTACAATCTGAAATAACAGGAGGGAAAAGGGCTGTTTGGCACGTTTAAAAAATGACTTTTAAAAAATTACAGTATTGACCATTACAAATATTTGCAAAAAGCTCTCTGATTAATCCCGTCTCATCAGTGAAATTCCAAGGTGTGATGTCTCCTCCCCAATGGCCCCTGCTACTTAAATAGCGATGAAAACAAAACTAGTTATTTTTCATTTGCGTTTGTGCCTTTAAGTTTCAGAGCGAATTTTGAAGAGGGAAAAAAAGTGATGGTGTAAAATCACAAATAGCACGTGAGCGAGATGCCCTGTGCTTAAAAAAACAACCTCAAGTGGAGTCGCTGGGGGCTCAGAAAGGCGGGAAGGAAGGCACCGGGTTTGTGACAGGCTGGGGGCACTGGCAGGGGTTTTGCGCGTTAAAATCTCCAGAGGATTTGGAGAAGGGACAGGAGGGATGGGACACGAAGTCTCCCACCCCAACGCCAAGCAACTCCCAGCCGCGGGAGGCTGGCGAGGGGCTGCCCGGCGCCATGGGTCCAGGCCGCAGGCCTGTGGCCGGGCTGCCGAGGTGTGACCGCCTCAGCGAGGGCAGGCGCCCACAGCGTGCCAGAAACGGGGAGATAAGTAAATAATAATAAAAAAACCCCAAAAAACTACCAAACGGGCGCGGTTTATAAGCGCACAGAGAGAGGGGAAGGAGGCTCCTTCCCGAGCCGGCACCGCGGCTACTTATTAGTGCTGGCTTTCTGCCGGGGGTGCCGGAGCCGGCCCTCCCTACCCGCGACAGGTAGCCGGGAGCCGCGGCCCCGCCGCCGGGAGAGGCGGGCGGGAAGGAGGGCGGGGCAGGGAGACCTGCCCTCCCCGCCACCGCCGCCGGGCTCCCCGCGCCCTGAGGGAGCCGGGCGCCCCCGCAGACCCCCAGCAGGGTGGGTGAGGGGGTGGCCGCGCCGCCGGCCCTCACAGGGTTAAGGTCTGTCCCGGCGCCCCGCCGCCCGCCCTCGGCTCGCCGCCGCCGCCTCACCTCGGTGTCGTTATTCAGGTTCCACAGATCCAGGCGCCCCATCCCGTCCACGCAGGCGAAGAGCGCGGGATGCACTGGCGACCACATGACATCGTAGACATAGTCGGCATTGTCTTCAAAGGAGTAGAGCGGCTTGTTGTGCTGTAAAGCAGAGAGAAGCATGAAGACTTCGTGGCGCTAGTGCTGCCTGGGGCTGTCTGGCGAGTCTAATTAAAAACTTTGCACATTTACAAAGTGTCATAAAACTTCCCCAGATGAAAGGTCCTCGCGAAGGGTGGGGACTGCACTTTAATGGGACAACAACTGTCCGGTGGGATAAATGAGATGCCCGGCGTGAGGGCTGTGGGACGCGCGGGGGGAGCGCCCGCGGTCTCTCCCGCTCCGGGGCGGCGGAGGAGCGGGGGGGATGCGGGAGGCAGGCGGGCACCGCCGCGCCCGCCCGGGCCAACCGCGCTTGCGGTCGCCCCCGATAAGGATCGTGAGAGCGGCGGGGAGCCGCGGGGCCCTCCGCGCCCCTCCGCGCACCGCGGGCGGCGCCTGCCACCTAGCGGCGGGACCGGAGACCGCCCGCGGCGACCCCCGCGGGGCGGCGGGTCCACGGCCCGGCCCGGCGCGGGCCGCCGGCGGAGGCTGTCATCTCCCCGCAGGAAGTCGGAGGGAAGTTCGGAAGTACACCGGGAATAAAGCGTTAATTGTCCTCCATGAATTATTCATCGCGTCGGGCTCGTGTAAATTTTTTTTCTTTTTTTTCTTTTCGTAATGGCTTCGCTAATCCCCGATCAATTAATGGAAAATGAAATTTGAATGATAATGAAAACTCCAGAGATGAAAGGAATTAAGTATTCTCACGGCTTGTGACAGAAATCTAAACAATGGGGCTTCTCGGAGGGTCTCCCTCCTTGTCTCCCTCCCTCTTTCCCTCCCTCCGCCGCCAGCTGCCTCCCGCCGCCCTCCCCCCCGCAAGCGGGACACGGCGGGACGAGGGCCCGCAGCCCCCGCCGGCCTCCCACGGAGGCTTCTGCCAGCGGTAAACCATCGCCGAAGGTGCTGCTGTCATTCCGAAGGCACATCTGTAGAATACCTGGGTCAGGTCCCTCCAGAATGCACCCCCCTTCATCCCACGAAAGGCACAATATCGGGAACCCCTCAACGCATTGCATAACCCATGCATTATTTTTTCCCAAAGCAGAACGACTGATCACGATTATTATATCACTTTTCCCTTGTATATTATTAGTTTAGAGCAATAAAGCAGTCGGTTTAATCTCTGCTTACATCTGGGTCCTGGCCAGTTCTAGCTTTGCTCCTCCTGCACTACGTGGTGCTTCGTCGGATGTCACGGCTCAGCAAGTGGACGCGTGTGCACCCGCATGCCTATCCCTATACATCCCTATACAAGGCTTTGTCTTTTGAAAAAAACCTAGAAATACAAAGCGATTGATTCTATAGGCTAGTTTTCCCTCTACTTGAATTAATGAAAGACTCTTTGAATGATTTACAGGATCAGGTCCCCAGTTTTCATAACTGGCCTAGTGGCTTTTTGTGCATTTCCTAAGAATAGCAAAGATTTTGTTTTGCGTGACAATAAAATGAAATTAGAGTTGAGCTTATTACCTCAAATTTATACATTTTTATTTCTTTTCCAAAGCTGGAGTTTTGCAAACGAAAAGGGAAAATATCACAAGAATATTTTCTTACCTAAACAAGGTCTTGTTCTCCAAACACATATGTATCTGCTTAGTATATTATCAGTACCAGTGGAGTTACTTACACGTGTTAATGGAATTACTTACATGCCTGTGCTAAAGCATTTGCAGGGGTGAGGGCCAAATGAAGACCAAGCTTTTGAAGTAGCAGAGGTATTTCATAGGAAATTTCAAAGTGAATCCTTACAGCGGTGAGCTGGAAAACAGCATTTAGAGTGGGCCATACACACCCACAACGTCTATCTGCTATATTCTGTATTTTCACTGAGAACACCTAATTTAGGTTTAAATACATCAACTGTTTAAATGCTGGAAAAATGAACGCAATAGTATACTGAAGCGAAAGGGAATCTGGTCATCTGCTGGGTGGCTGGTATTTTTCTTATTCATGGGAAATGTGCCACGCATATAGCACTTTAACATTCAATGTCATGGGAGAACTAAAAAAATTCCACAGAATAAGAGGACTATTAAGATATCAGTCAATCCAGGGCAGATTTCAATCAGCATTTCCTTCTTGTCAACATATCAAAACCTGTTTTCATCTTATTTTGAGTGTGACACTTTTTTAATGCACTTTTTAGTTCTGCCAGATTATTTTCCCATTCATGCCTAAAGACCAAGGCATTAGAAGGAAGGGTCAGGAGATTTGGTTCTAATCTGTCTCCTGCTGTTTACGTGCTGTGTAGTCTCTGGCAAATAGCGTTAGCTGATGTGCCTCAGTTTCCCTGTTAGCAAAATAAAAACACTGTTGGAGTGCTGGTATTTGAGGTGAAAAGCATAGCAGATATGCAGTGTGCATTTCTTTTACCATAACAGTGGAAATAGTTAGATAGGAAGTCAGTGGGAAAATCTGGACAACAGGAATAATACGGCTTTTGAGAAAGATCTCAGACATGCAAGGAATGACACACAAATGGACAGAGATGAATAGGGAGTGGAGCACTGTAAGGGAATAAGAAATTGCAGCCATGTGAGTAGCCCAAGCAAAAGGCAAGATCAACTGCAGTGTGGTTGGAGAAACAGGGAGAAAGGCCCACAGTCCGGCACCACCAGGCAGTGGTGGTGGAGCTGAGCTACAGCCTTCACAGTGCTCCCAAGTATATCTGCCCGCCCAGCTTGAATCGCCTGCAATGGGGAAGAATAAAGTATTTCCTATGCTATATCTTATCGTCCCACACCCTCTAACTAGAGAAGAACCTAACAACTGCACCAGGCTCTTGCTTAGCATCCCGTCTTCAGTAGTAAGAGCGAGTGACCTTCCTTAAAAGCTGACATTTCATCCTGGTCTGATTTTGCCCACTGAGAGCAGTTATGTTGATTTCATTGTGCAGGCTCGATTTGAAGGCTAAGTGTGTATGTAAATGTTTGCAGGGCTTCCTTACTGTAAGCCTGCTAACTAAGGGCCCAGGCCTGCAGATTCTTTTAATGTAAGGATTTATGAGTAAGGACCGATACCGACCGCTTTTAGAGAATGTTGAAATGTGGAACCATGTAAAGGTCACTTTAAAGCAGTTTTAAATTACCCAAACTTCAGACTTACACAATCTGTAACTAACATATGGCTATTATTATAAAACAACTGAAATTTAAACTTGATGAGCTTTCATTCTTAAATATCAACCCACTCTGTTATTCAATAGAGCAGAAGAAATAGTTTAAAGCAGTATCTTCAGACAAACTTGGGCCAAATCTACTTATTACTGAAAAAGGGAGTTTGGGGTGAAAATGTGTCCCTACTGAATCAATGGAGTTTTGCCATTGATTTCAATGGGACAGGATTTGAGTATTTAGTGGGAAAAGTGAAAAAGCCAATTCCAAGACACGTGGTTTTGTCTCATTTATTTAAGCATGTCGTCATAACCTATTGTTCATCCTCAGTGTTTGCATACGGGCATTGTTTAAAAGAACAATGCAGAGGGAACATTTTAAATACATGGGAGCTGTCTAGGAATTAGCACTTGTCCATGAAATAAGAAACTCACCTAAATAAATACTACATATTTCTATAAAAGAGGTCTTTTTTTTCCACATATAAATTTGACCAGTCTATTCCACTTCTTATTTGCATAGAAGAATTTTCTTTAATCCAGGAGGCGCCACACATAAAGTAGCTAATTATCCATATAAAGGAATGTATACATATCCACAGGTTTTAACTAGCATCTGACTTCTGAAAAGCCATGGAAAAAGCTATTGGCTTTGCCTCTTTCATGAAAGGAGCATTTTACAGAGTTGGCACCGTTTGTGTGGGTGTCAGCTCCACCTAAAGGTTCTTCCCTAGACCGTACCTTCAGCAGTAGAGATGTATGGTGACACCACATACTCTGTTGGTTGTCTCCCTTTCTTTCTTTCTTTCCACTCCATTGTCTTCCATTCTAAAGACAATAAGCCAAATCTGCACTTCTGGCTCAGGCTGTATTAACAGCAGCCATGAGTGTTGTGCAGTATTGTAAGTTGATTCAAGCTAATTTAATTTTTCTAGGTGTGCAGCAAATATGACAGATTCATTAGTCCTTGGCATAGAAACTTTCCAAACAAGCTGATGTGTTTGTTTAGGCTCAATCTCTGGCTCTCGGGCACTTGGAAAGAGACGAGGCAGAGCGGTCCTGAGCAGAGGTGCTGCTCTCATTTCTGGCCCTTGAACAAACCCAGAAATAGAGGGTTGGAACTAGATGATCTTTAAGGTCCCTTCCAACCCAAACCATTCTATGATTCTATGAATTTGGCCCCATAGGACCAAATATTGTATAAATACCTTTTATTCTTTAAAAAAACCCAGAAAACCTACAAAATGGTGTCAAAGGAAGACATCTCCTCCAGCATATATAACACACAGGGAAGTGAAACCCTGCTGTCTTTATTTAACGCAAGTGTTATGGCATCACACTGACCAGAGGGATGCAAAAGAAACTGGGACAGGACATAAGGCATGGGACTTCCACACAGGTTAGGATCGGGGCTCTTTTCACTGTTTTGTAGACCCTAGCTGCTAGGCCCAGTCTTCTCCACCTTGAGAGAGACATCTTACTGCTTTGCTGAATCCAGGCTCATCTTTTCCTTTCTTACCCTGACACTTAGCCAGGCCAACCCAAGAGGTGCAGACAATATAGGCAGAAACTAAAAGCTGCTGGGAATTTTGAGGCGAATACTCCTCAAATCAGCTTTACCCTGGTCTTGACCTTTCGTCCTTCAGTGGTCTCCTTCCTGGGACACCAGCTGTTAGCTGTCTGGGATTACTTGTGCATACCTCTTGTGGTGGGGAGTAAATCCTCCGCTGTGTCTAAGGCTCTACTACTCTTGTAAGCCGTCATGTTCTCTAATTTGTATGGAGTCAACGAGGCCTCGGTTTTTATTCAGACTGATTGATCTCCATGGGAATTTTGCGAGTTCTGGACTGCCATGTTTCTCCTAAATCTGTTTTCTAATAGTTATGATAATTTAGAATAATCCAATAGTTTCTACTTTAATGCTATACTTATGGCACTTAGTTCAGATTATGCTACCTTTTAAAAGCTACAGCAATCCCAGGAACTGTTACGAGGTGCCATAAATCAGAGGCGCCTGTTACAGGTACATCACTGATGGCTCAGCAAAGCCTGTCTGCATTCTCCCTGAAGGGTATCATTATCTCACAGACCTTGATACTATACAACTCACAACTTGCAGTCTGCTCCACCTTTTCCAGGACTAGCCAGACCTTCAAGGATGGCAATGGGAAAGCAAAAGGGGGATGTTTATGCTCTTCAGCTTTTGCCACCCAATGTCACTGGCTAACTGAGGTGCCCTAAATTGAGTTGCATGAGTAACTTTATGTGTCTTTAAATTCCTTCTGGCAGTGAGATTCAGTGCTGATTCACAGATGAGCCTCTGGGGCTCAACGGACATTTCACTGGGCTATGACCTGCATACATGTTGTGTTATCTCACTGTCAGATGATTATTAGGTCACTGAATCTGCATTTTTGGGCACGGGATCAGGCTTCATTTTTAGATTCAGTAACAACAGGGGGAAAGAACTGAGTGTGGAAGTGATCCCTAAACTCTTCACAGCCCTGTTTTATTTAAGTACTATAGTATTACTATGCTGATTGATTTTTGGCATCCTGAAAGTTGCAGAAAGTCAAGGCAGAAAACTGTTCACTTTTAGACATTATTGTTCTTGCAGAGATGCTGAAACTGTTGCCTCTCTTAATTGCCAATAATAAAAGAAAGTCCAATATTTTTGCATAAACATGTGGGAATTATTATAGATGGAGGAGGGGACGAAGGGTGAAACTGAAAGGAAAGGGGCTCTGAGAACAGACCAAGTCTGGAGATAACATGATGATTACATTTTTGTGGTTTCCTTCAAAGTCAAAGCGTCACGGGTGAGCATACAAGAAGGAAGCAAAGGAAAAACGGTCTGATGATTGGCACAGGCGGTTTTAATGAGAACCGATCTTAATGTCTCATACTGTGGCATGGAGGAAAAAAATAAAAGAACCTGGGAAGTCAGACATCACCTGACTTTCAGGAGCATCAGAAAGTCAGACAGCAGAGCTCTCGGGGTCTGTGGAGATAGCCTGGAAGCTACACTCACAGGTAAACTGCTTATTTGGTTAATCCTCCTTAACCGTTTTAAGTCCTCTGCAGAGATGCGACACCTTCAGGCTGTGCTGCTAGACTTCAGTTGTTCGCTTTGGTCTTCCAGCTCTCTTCTACCCTGCTTTTCCACTTACTCAATGGAAAAAGACCTTTTTATTTTTTGAGGACACAAAGCAGAAAGCATGGCATTCCTTTTCACCGGTGCATATTAGCTGAGGAACTATTTTCAGTGAGTTTGATAGAAATGTGTATTACTTGATGTTGAATGTAAATTTAAATGAATTAATAATAAGATATCTGCTTGCCACAGATGAACTTTACAAACATCAGAAACAGAACAGGCTTAAGAAGGATTTAATGAAGAAGCTGATGTGCAGACTGGGTTATAGTGAGGCACCACGGAGGACAGTGCGCCCCAGCTCACTTTTCCCCCCAGCTCATACTGGCCAGACTGGTGTATACTTGTTTTAGATCATCCAGCTTCATTCCCAGTCTGGGGCCCCTCTTACTCCACACTTGCAAGAGTTGTGCCTACAGGTTTCCACTGCTGGAGGTTTAATACCTTCTGCTTCACTCGCCCACACCAAACTGGATGTAGGAATGGCAACAGTGGAGAAGCCTGTACAGGTATTTGCCATTTGTTCTGTATTTCCTTGGATTGCTGACTTCATCGCTAAATGTTAATCAAGTTTTCCACCTCTTATTTAAAACATGCTTTAAACAAGCCAGCACTTCTTTCTATCCTACTATGCATTTCAGTCACGAGATTTCTTTAGAAATACTATCATTTTCTTTTGGATTTTCTACCTCCTTCTAAAGATGGCTCAATTTCTTCTTTTAAAAAATCTCAAAACACTATAGAAAGTCGTATTGCCCCTGCCTAGCAAACTGATTCACAGTTTCTGTAGCTCATAACCTTTATATTACTATATTCCTGGATTTTTTTCAGAGAAGCATTCAGGGGACTTGCTGAGAAATATAAGCCGGGTATGGTTTTCCTAGACTGCCAGAAGAATCACCAGATCCTGGTCAGATGGAAACGCTGAACAGAGTGAAACACTGAAGAAGGTCGGATTTAGTCTTCTACCTCCAGTTGTCACTCCCTGTTTATATCCCACATAGGCGGGATCTGGAAGCAGAGCTGGAGAGTGAGTGGGATGCTTTGGGAGAAGCTAGATCACTGTGCTGGTGCTCTCCCGTCATGCAGCTCCCGTCATGCAGGAGACGCACCAGCAGGCGTGCACTTATGTCCTGAGCCTGCTCCTGTTGGAGTCAATGAGACCGGTCTCCCTGCTTCAGGCCTCAAGGTGTTAAAGAGAGGTAGTTTAGCTCAAATTGCGAGGCGAGGAGGGGAGCGAGATAATGTAGCTGTGGTTTCAGGGGGTTGTTTCCTACCCCTGTGACTCCGACAGGAACATTCAGTATGAGGCCCCTGAAAATTCAATTTTTCTTTTTAATCGAAAATGCCGCTTCATGACAGGGTACCTGGCCCAGAATTGCATGTGGAGTTGGCGAATTACTAGGCTTTCAAGTGACTCTGCTGCTGCGATTCCAGCTGCCAGGAAGTACAGGCAGGAGCATGGGGAATGTTGCAGGACAGCTGACGCGGGCTGATGTTACAGCACCGTCTGCCAAACAGTCAAGATTAGTATTTGTAGCTGCTGCCACCAGGATGCCCACAGAGCTTTCATGGGTCAGCAAGCAATGATTTTGAGGCTAATTATTATTGAAGAGAACTCCATCTTGTAGGATTTTGAATACGCTTCCTTTTTTCTTACTGATGACAAAAGTCTCTCACATAGCAGAGAAAGGATGGCTTGCAAGGAGCAGGTGGGAGAAAATTTCCTGGACTTTATATATTGATAATTTTCCTGAAATGTTTCACTATTACATGCAAGCCTGATCCTCCAGTGTAATTCTGCAACAGAACAGTCAGTGGGAGGTTTGCATTTTGATTTCAGGGGAAAAAAGGAATCACGACTTTGTTTTGTACAAGATTATATGAGCTCCAGAAATCCAATTCTGCTTTCCATGTGCAAATAAAGCTTTCACTGGATCCACTTTACAGCTGGATTTATATTCGGGTTTTCTGAAATAGAGTTTAGCCCAGTGAGTTTTTCAGAACAGCCTCGGTATTTTAGATGACTGTTTTATTTTTATGTGTGTGTGCATGCCATTCTTTACGAAATGTTTCACAAACCAGCAGCATGGTTCGCGTGAGTAAATGAAGTATGTCGGCCAGCTGAAGAATATTTTCCTATCGCTTTTCAAATATGGCTACACTGAAAACCAAAATCATGAGAAACATTTCATGTGAAGAACTTGGGGCTGATTTCAAGCCACCTGACTTCACTTTGGTTTTGCTCTTTAAAATTACCTAGAAAATACCATAATCTTCTTTTTTGTGCAGCTGGATGAGAGCCAGACCTCTGTCTCCAGAGGTAAAGGGCAAAAACTAAAAAAATCCTGTCTGAACAGGCAACTCCACCCTCTTCTCCAAGTCAGCTTGGCCTTTTGACAGAAAGTGAGCTCTGAAGCAAATTCATTCATTGCCTTGTTTTTGGACAAAACTCAAAATTCTGAACTCACACCACAAAGAGACCATTTCCATGAAATCCAGCACGCTATTTTATCACCCTTTGTCTTTCCCTATAATCAGACAAAATTAGCATTTGGACACTGATTAATCAGATTAATCATTTTAATTGCTTTTATCAAAGAGAAAAGCCTGCACTGGAAATGAAGTGTTGTCAAAGGAAGGTGATTGCCTTATGAACAGAGTCAAGAAGGAGTTCCGTGTTGTGATGCAGCAGTGAGGGGGACAGTTCTAGCCAGGTATCCAAAATAAGAGGGGTTAAATCATCCCCTGAGCTAGATGGTTGAGCCCCACCAAACTCAATGGGAGGGAGGAATTAGTAAAAGATTTAATGGAGACAAGAAACTAGGCAGAACTGTCTTTATTCAGTCCACCTACTCCCAAAATAGACTGAAGTTTTGGTCTCCCACATAGCACATATTGTTTCTTTTCCTCTTTTTCTTCTTGATGTTATTCCTTATGCCTCCCTAAACTCTCTGGGCCCTTTTGAGATCACCCACCACGGCACCAGAGACAGATGCAGGTTGCATCCAGATTCAGTGGGCTCGTAGGTGCAGAAAGCCAGAGGTCCTGACACCCCTATAGTTTGGTTTAGCATCTGGTTAGAGCACACTCTGGCTTTCTTCTGCTTGTATCAGCTTTTCTGGCTGCAGAATCAAGGTACACACTCTGTGTGTGTGCCGTGGGATAAAGAGGCTGATTCCTTCCTGGTAGTGGTTTGGGAGAAGCCAGAATAAAAAGACAGATCCAGGAGCTCAGATGAGCCGCCACATCTGCTAGTTTAGATACAACCTGAGGCTGTCCAGATGCAAGAAAGCCAAGAAAAGCTACAACAACTGATTATTTGCCAGACTTGGGCTCCTGTATAGTCAGTGGTGGGAAGTAATGGTGGTAGCTCCAAGAGATGTCTGATGTATGCGTTGCAATTTCTTTTTTCCAATGTCTGCATAAGAAACCGAAGTATGGAAGCCCAAAATGATAAAGGATCCAGGAGCATCAAACTTCATATGTAGTAAGAGTCATCTAAAATGCTTCATGTGCTAATGTGAGAAGACTGAAGGATTTAGGAAAGCTTAGAGAATAACATTAAGAATGAACAGCTTCAAGACTGAAAGTAGTGATACTCCCTAAATTTTGCTAAGTCCAGCTCTCATCTACGCTTAAGTGTATGCAAGATAAGGCACATGAGTAACCTCTGCATTTCACCAGTCCATTTTACTGCTGGAGACCAGTCTGATCCTGCCACAAACTGGAGAAGTAGGGCTGGCCTCAAGTGGACAAAACTGGTTTTCTTCAGGAAGCGTCAGCACATTAAAATCAAAGCTTTACTCTGAGAAGATCCTGCTTTCTGTGAAACCAGAGATGTTCATAGGCACAAGACACAGCTCGGAGCAAAATGGCAAGATCATCACAGCATTTCCTCCCCTTAGGGAAGACACATGTTCCAGTCCTACTCAGGCAGACCTTTGCAGTGTGGCTTGGTGCCCAAACCACGGGCCTACAGGATACTCTCGTGGAGCTCCTACACTCTTCATAAATAACTGCGTGTTCACTGGAATAGGAACATCTTCCATAAGGCAGGGAAGTGCTATATATCATTACCTACTAACATCGGTGTCTCTAATCTGCGATCCACTCTAATCACCTGCCATGGGGCCTCACTAAATCAAGTCACTGACTCTGGCATTTCCAATTACAGTTAAACAGTTTTCATGAGGGAGAATTCACCAAGTTGTAATAGTTTAATACGTTTACTGTCCTTTTATCATGACTCTATGTCTGACTACACTTCTATTTGGATTTTTAACTTCAGGCAATGCTATCTATAACACAAGAGGCTCTCACTCACCCACTTAAGGTGATTGAAATTATACTAGAAAAAAATCTGAGCCAGTAACCAGGTATCTTGATACGTGGTATTTGTAAAAAATGGTAAGTAAGTCCTTAATTTAAAAAAATAAAAGTGATGACCTGACCCTGTTATTTTAGTAAACATTCAAAATTGCCCATTTTTGAGTGCATTGTTTTCTTAGTGACTGATCCACACAATCATGTAATGCTCTGATTCATTCTGCTACACCATTTTCCATCACAGTAAGTTTGGTTTATCAAGTTCATCCTATCAGATGCTACCAGCCAGGTTTTTGGGGAAAGGGACTGAGGGGGTAGAGGTATCTTTAGCAACACCACCACCACCACCACATGCTTCTTTGTATTGTTCTAGTGATAGACTTCAGCTTGACCTCTGAGGAGACATCATTCAACCTCTAGACCAAATTAAAACCAGTGGAGTTTGAAGTTATGAGCTAATATGAAGGCATGAAAGTGCAAGGTAAAAAAATTAACTCCAAGAGTCAGGAGGACTGGGTCTTACCAAGATAATCAGCAAACAGATGGGCATAAAATATTGAAGGTACAGAAAGGCGTGTAGCATAAAAATGTGAATTTTTGCTTTTTGAAATGTGGTTTCTCAAAAAGAACAACAGACTGCAGTCTGGAACAACACAGGACACCAAAAAAAGATGAGCATCATGTGAAGAGCATAAGAAAGAGAAGACAAAGGAGAGGGAGTAGGAAGGAGCTACCATTGATGCACATGTTAGTAAGGCAAAACTGAACAGGGACACAAAAGTAGGTAGTCTATCACTCAAGGCGCACATATCCTCTGGCTCAATTAGTCCTTGCTAATGGTTATGTGGTGGTCCTACTACCAGTTTACTCACCTCTGTTCCTTCTTCTGAGTATGGCACTCACCGCCATTACTTAAACATTAGGCAAAGAGGGAGATAAGCATGGATGGGGATACAGCAATGCTGTTACTATTATTCCAGTCTCTCTTCTAGTCAACTGCCCATCCGAGCACGACTTAGCCATAGATGCAAGAGGAGAAAAACACAGTCATTAGCACCTCCCCTCAATGGAAGGATAAGAGATAAAGGAGACATATGAAGGATGAAAGAGCTACCAAAATCCAACTCTCTATGCAGATCTTTAGTAGCTCCCTCAGCAGCAAACAAGCCATCTTCTAGGCTTTAGCTGAAACTAGCCTATGCTTTGCTATGCTTTAACAATTCCAAAGTCGCTCCTGTCCCTTGACACAATATCTAAAAGTTCGCACTCCAAACGGCAATTGCTGTAGTAATAACAATACTTACATTTCATTATTTAACCTCATGCTATTTGTTCATGAGGATTAGTGCTTAATTAATTAACAACACTTAGCATTTTCACTTAGCACTTTACCTCTTCAAAACATTACAGACAATACCTAATTAAGGGCAGAGTTCCGCAGACACTTCACATCAGAACTTCCCTTTGACAGCGCTGCATCCAAGACTTGCTCACATGGTGTAACATGAATTCAAGTTGAAAGCCCTATTGACTTCACCGGGAACCAAGTAATGCCCTGGCTATTAGGCAGACTATCTTTGCAACTTCCTTTTTTTTTCCTGTTGCTTCTGGTTGCTTACTATTCACTCAAGGATCTAATTATTGGCTAATGTGACGGGTGATAATATGAACCTTGTATTAGTGCTATCTACAAAACCTTCATTCTTCAGTTAGTGAAAACTTTATTCCCAGTTACCTGGCTGTACTGCCTTTGGATAGAAAATGTGTTAACCACAAAAACAGATTATAAAATGTCAGGCCAGAGTTTTTAAGAGATATGGTGCTTTCAATCCATCAGTCAAATGCCTGCTATGAAAGTGCCTTTCTTGTAAGCACCCCAGGGTGCTAGACAACATCAATAGACAATATAAACACAGAGCTTTTATGGTTCACTTTACAATTGGTCATTGACTCTGAACCTGTGAAACAGAAAGGAATTGAATTTCATGACCAAAGAGGATAATGTGCACAGGATTAAGTAGACAACACTGGTAGAAGCACGAAAGCAGTACAGCATTGCTATCATAGAGAGATTAAATTTACAAATAAGAAACCAAAGGAATAAACCAATCCTGAGTAAACTCTCATAAACCAGCAGTAGCACTCAATGCTTTGTATCAATCCACTACCTTTTTCAGAGAATCAAACATGCTGATGAGTTTATTCAAAGCTGGCCGATTGATCGGGCCCTGACTATGGGAACTGAACAAAGAAAGCCCTAAATATGTAATAGCTCCAGCCAAGAGCTGTATGGAAAGAAACTTCCATCCAGACAGTATGGAAAGAAACTTCTGCTGGAGTCAAATTGGAAGAAAAAGAAAACATTCATCACCGTTCAAGAACTTGTCCAGTGTCTCAGAGGATGTGTTCACAGGGCAGTGGCTGGCAGTGCAGCAGCTTGGGGCTGCTGATGCTCAAACCTGCTCCAGAAGGAAAGAAGTGATCCAATACAGCAACGCGGCTTCCAGCTCCAAGTGGTGCTGTGGTGTGTCACATGCACGTCACAGCTCACATCAGCTAGGTCAAACAGCTTTCTCAGGAAGCCCCTCTGGATAATCAAGCCACAGCTTGATAGATATTAGAAATGTAAATGGTTTGGTTCTTTGAAAACTGACTGTATTGAACAGAATCTGACCTAACCATTTTGGCACTGAATTCTTCCACAAGGATAACTGTGTACTGCTAACTGCAGTGTCTTTGTGCCCAAAATATGCTGCGTTAGTGTTACTGCTAACTTGTAAAATCCCAGGAGTTTAAAATAAAAAGCAGGCCTTATTATCCCTTAATATAATTTAATTTAAGCTGCAGATGGATAAGACCCTTATTGCCATATTCATCCTCAAGCTGAGGGTCAGATACTTATCCTATACTTTTCTGGACACGTATGTGTGGAATTCAGTACCTGCCTTTCATCTTCCCCACAGTCCCCACAAATTCTTTTCCCCTTCCTCAGCTTCAACTTAAACCCTCCAATATTCCCTTGCCACCAGTTACCACCGTCCAGGACTCCCTCATCTCAGACACCAAACACCCTAGCCAGCCCCAACCAGCTGAACACCTAAGCTCTCCATCACTTGGTTATCCTGCAGCCCTTTCTAACGTTTACCACCTAGGACCCATCCCAGACCCATTCCAGGCTGCCCACGACCACTCTCCAGGACCAATTCTGCATCGGTTAAGGCTGGGTCCACAGCTGTATATGGTTACATGTGAATTAGGTAAATCATGCACCCCTCTTATAATGAGTTTCCTAAAATGTAATGCTCAAGACAAAACCATCAGCTGTGGTCACTGTTGATTAGGAAAAGATCCCTGTGAATTAGCACGCATATTGGATCACGCCATCAACAAATGCATTGTGAAGCTACTATGGAGGCTGTTTCAAATTACTATCTAGGTAACTGTGCTTCTGTTTCCAGCACAAGGCTGTCACATGAACCCTTCTGATCACTTTTGTATCTACATTTGCTGTGCATCTGTCCCAGCATCTCTAAAGCCTGATGTCTTGGAGGAACACACACTGAGAAACTTCCTGACTGGGGTCAACTTCCAGTACTGGAACTATGATGGGTGCAGCTCAAGATGTGAACCAAATGCAGGCATAAAACCATGGTTAAGACAAAAGCCTGGCCTTTGGAAGGCAGTTCTCTACTCTGGTGCATGACAAAAATAACTGTTAGATGACTTACATAATTAGGATTTTCCCTCTCATTCTCCTGTTTTACTCAGCCTGTACAATGAAACAGGTTGGTCTGTTTAGTCTGTCTCACAGTTTTTACTCATGCTATCATTCCCCTCTATTCATACCGTTCTAAAGGGTGTTGGGGTTTTAAAGCTTCACAGGATTGTGTAATCAGTGCTCTCCCTGTAAGAAGTCACGTCACGGTGACATGTCCATAAAGTAGTCAGCAGCGTATCCACAGTGGTCATGAATGTGAGTTCCAGCATGTATTTCCTCCCCGCTTACAGCCAGCAGTGTCTAATGTTATTGGGACAATGTATACTTTTTGGCTATTACGGACTCCTACAGCAATGAATTTCAGGAGTGATATTGCTTGCATTAAGTCTTACATGTGCTTCCCCTATTGCTTCATCAGACGAAAGTGTTTCTGCTGCACTAGCACCATGGTGCATAGTATTAGCCTGCACAGGGAGTGCTGGATGGATCGTTTGATGACTTGCAGTGCAAGATACCTCCTTGCTAGTGAAATTGCTCATCACTAGGGTTAATACTGAAGTGCCAGCCAGCTGAAGCTACCTTTAAAGGGCAGGGTATGCTCCAGGGCAAATATGGTTGACACAGTTACACTAGGTATATATTTTACTTATAATTTTACCACTACGCTTATTCTAAGCACAGCCTTTCAATTAATTAACTCTTAGGACTTGATACAGACTATATTGAAAAAGTTATGACAAAGGCATTTTCATAAGTAGCATTACCCATCTCATCCCAGCTCAGATTTCTCACCTTTGTGGTCCACAACTTGACTGTCCAGTCAAATGATGATGTGACAAAGAGATGGGAAAAGTCAATTGGACCCACTGCCATGTGACAATTGATTCCTGTGACGGGTCCTTGGTGGCCTTCAAAAATTTCACCAATGCCAGCTTTACTGCAGGAAGAAGAGACATTTGCATTCAGAGAGTGATTTAACATCATTTTTCTTTACTTTTAGGTTCCTGTTTCCTTTTAAAGTTCCATTCAATCTGTAAATCTCTCTCCCTTCAGGAAGACCTTTGCCTGCAGAGCTTTACTGCTGGGGCACAATTAATGCTCAGGATCCAGCACAGGGAGACTTTCTCTTACTTCTGAGAACTTGCCTTACTCACTTTTACATACACTGTCTACTACTGTAGCTTGAAATAACATTTATGTATAATTATAAAATAATTCAAAATTATAATTATACTATAGCATATGCCTCCGAGTAAGCTATTATCACAAGGAATAACCATTAAAATAAAAATGCAAATATGTTAATGACGTATCACGAGCAATTCTTTTTCTCTTAAATACCTAAAATAACTTTCCACAGCAATCAATCAAGTCACTAGGAAGCAAATCCTTTTTCACAAAAAGCGAAGGAACTCTTCCTGTGATCAGGTATCATACAGTCATTACTTTGAACAAGGGGAGATGTGCATTTCATCGGCCTGAGGCTAGAATAGCTATTAGGAAGGAAAAATACAAGGCTGTGTAAGAGAGAATGTGCGCAGTTTTCTTCTTCCTGGAAGCAAATGACACCAGATCAGTTGTCAGTCCCGTCTCACAGTGTATACAGAAAGGGGAGTCATGAAATTACCCTTTTAGTTACATTATAGAAAAATAGCTGATGGAAGAAAATACATTAAAAATTGGCACAGCTGACAAGGCTGCCGGCCCTGTGCCAGTGTGAATACAGCATACCCAAAGAGATGAGGAGCTGCACTGGAGGAAATTGGTCCCTTGTATTGCTAGCATGGTGTCCTCTCACCTCTCCTGTTGACCATGACAGTGTAGCCTTCCTTAGGCTCCCCTGCCAGCCCTCGCAGCACGTGCTGGAGCCGGGGCTGAGTTCTGCGGTGCCTCTGCAGTGCTGGGTACAAATTACACCTCTGATTTTATCCCCATCTGGCTGCCATGTAGTTGGCGGGATAAGGGCAGTTCTGAAATGGTGAGAACACCTTGTGTATCTGCTGTGCTTTGACACACCTTTTTCCAGAATAACATTTGGGTCTCCACTGTGCCGGGCTGAAGGACACGGGACCCTCTGGAAATAAAATGGGGATGACAGCAAAGAGCTCTAGGAAAAAGACAGGCATGAGAGGAAAAGAAGGGCATTTTTCGATGGTCAGCAGAAGGTTTGCTAAAAAGGTGGGCTAACAAGAGGGTCTGGCACCTTCCCGCTGTTGTGAGGGACAAACCAGACATATCTGAAAGATCAGAAGTGAGAAATGCCCTTGGGCACGCTTCATTTATCCTAGCAGCCCAAGACTAATTCAAACCATCAGCCGCCACGCAGCCTACCAGTATAATGCCTAAATAGATATAATTTTGCAATACTGTCAGCCATCAGGCTAAAATAAAAATATTTAAAAATAAAAAATATATTGAACAAAATATATGTAAAACAGTATTTACACCAAATTAGGAATGTGTAAGAGAAGCCCTACAATCTTAAACCAGTGTATCAATGTCTATTTCATCAACAGAAACACAGAATACAATAAAATATGAATTCAGAGAATATTGCAAACTATTGAAGCGTGGGTTGAGCTTTAAATCTATGAATGAAAAAAGTTTGTTCTCTACAAAAGCCTTTCAAGCATCCCAGAGGATGAAAATACTACCAGAAGCTAACAGAGCATGCTAGCAACCTGCAGATTTATAGGGTGCAAAATAAGGAACTTGCAGTATTAAACTCCAGCCCGGGTTATGCGAGGAAGGGATACGCCCACCGTGTGGGAGAGAGCAGAGGGTACCCGTCCTGGGAGCGGGTCAGCCAAGCACACAGCGGCTACGTCCGTGTTGGCAAATAAACCAGGCAGCAGCCCAGACTGAGG
The DNA here is from genome assembly GCF_963924245.1 of Chroicocephalus ridibundus. Classification (NCBI taxonomy): domain Eukaryota; kingdom Metazoa; phylum Chordata; class Aves; order Charadriiformes; family Laridae; genus Chroicocephalus; species Chroicocephalus ridibundus. The sequence continues at coordinate 28,003,961 of NC_086285.1, read as the reverse complement.
GCAAACGGTGTGCTCTGTCTTCTGGCTGTACAACAAAACCCTCCCGCCCCCCTGAAGAGGGTGGGCACGTCCAAACTGCCCACCGAAGAGCGGAGGCCAGCAGGGTTCTAGCCTGGCTGTGCAGATGCAGCCTGCAGAGCTGCGCGGGAATACCCGGCGCTGGATGGCCACGCATCGGGACACGCGTGCTCTGTCTCTTACATGCACATGTGCCCGTGGTGGCTTTTCTCTGATATATGCCCATGGAGACTGAAGACGGAGCTGAGGATGGTAAAAAATAAAGTGGATTACCATCTCTTATGAGTGGTTTAGGCCTGATTACCCTGCAACAACACTGTCTCCTAGGGCCTGATTCAACCTGCCCAGACGTAGATACCTACATCTCAGCTAGCTGTCTAGACCTCTGTCTCACCTCATGGGTGAGAAAGAGGCATTTCTTAGGTCCCAGTCATCTCCTTCAGGGAGATGTCTGAAAAAGGTAAAGAAGGTAATCAAACCCTAATAGCAGTCATTGCTCCCCACCCAGTACATAGGGAGCCTGGGGCAGCTACCCCAGGACTACAGGCTGTAGCACAGATGCTGAAAGTCAGACGACTCCTATCCTAGTCGTGCGAAGTAGTACAGACACCATGGATCCAAGAGAAAAAACATGAAACACTCTTCACACGCACTTGGCTACCTCACACCAATACAGGTACACAATGTCATTTAAGTACAAAATGTTGAACATCACCTTCCATGACGACAGGCTGTGTAGACTGTTCCCTCTTCACTGCCAACGACAAAGTTATTGACATCTCCGGTTGGGAAAGCCATTCCTGTAACTGCCACTGGTTTGGACTTATTGTACACCAGCTCCATGCTCTCCTACAAAAACGGGTCTTTGTTATTACTATTCTGCAGTTGTCCTTTTGTTTGAGTGGGTATTTTTGGTTTTGGTTTGTTTTTTGTTTTTTTCCTAATTCATTTCTAAGTGTTACACAGGGTAGCAGGAGAGGAAGAAGAAATCATTTGACCCAGCCACAAGACTTTAGTTTCTATATAGGATGTTGCGAGAAGATGCAATGTCACAAATACGCAATGTCACAAACTAGGATGCAGTGCTCCTGCCATCCCCGCCTGTGTCTGTCACACGTTTGAGAGTGGCTGCAAAGCACTGGTCTTTGCTACATCGTCCTACATCAGGCAGAGATGACAGGTGAGAATTTAAAATCTAATGGTGCAGAAACTAAAGATAATACATTAATGGTTACACTTGCCAGCCCCAGGCTCTAATAAAACGTGCAATACCCTTCTATTTACAAACATTTTTGAAATCCGTTGTTTGTCATGACGTGTAATATTGTGTGCACCTGAGGCATTTATCAGACTGTGCCATTTGACCCTTTGCAGAACAAAATTAAAAAGTTGGGGTCCTGCCACTACCACTATTCTAAGCATTGTTTTTCAGGGATTTTTCTGAGGTAACCATAAACATTCCCTCTAGACTCCACCATCAAGCTAAAACTAGCAAGCATATTTTCTTTTTTTATTTGCTAGCTATATTTCAAAGTAAATCAGCATGCCCATTTTTGCTATTGCAAGTACAACCAGCATGAACAGTTTGTGGCCGTTGCAAGATGCATATGCTTTGAACAGATTTTGCTCAACTCTAAACTTTTTGGTTGTTCAGCCTAAATGATGTAACCCAAGATCCACAAAGGGGCTGAATGATTTAGCAATTTTCATTTTTAGCTATTTAAGTGGGTATGTTTTCTATGTTTAAAATGCCTAAGCTGCTAAGCTTCTAGGGCCAAAGCCTGTAGTGTTTTTCTCAGAAGGGAGTTTTGCTGTAGCTAAAGAAAGTGGACGTCCCTGTGAGAGGAGAGGGCTGCAAATCCATAGGGAAATACTTTTGCTTGATTTATACTTTTCTTTGAAATACAGTTGGTTCTATTAAAAAGGCAAAACAAGACCTGGAAAACACATTGGCAGAGCACCTGTGGACCATATATTTCTGTGAAAATCTTCTGGGTTGAGATCATCATTTAGTCTTTCTGTGGAGACACGGCCAGATACCGTGGTGGACTCTCTCCTCCCAGCACCTACACCATGGCTGTACACGAGTGCTCTGGTTCTGTGTCTTCAGAAAGTTTCAGACTGACACACATCAGCAACACTCTGCTCCTCCCAATTTAAAGCTATGGCATGTAGCTTGGCGTCAAGTCCTGTGCCTTTCTTTCCTAGATCACCATGAACCATGCGCCAAACTTCAGTGTAATGTGGGGTGTGTTCCCATCCTTGTTGAAAGCCAATTTTGGAGCTGGGAAATTCCATCTGAGTGATGAAGTACTGAAACGGAGATGTTCACAAATCTCTGCTTCAGAATGTAGTATTCCAGTAAATGAACACATAAGGGTGGGATTCATCTTCTTGATGTTTAAGTGAGAAACTAGAGAAGGGATTCGGGTGCCTAAACATAGATGTTGGCCATTTTAGATGCCTCCATTTCTATTCCAGAAGAGCACTGTTTTTTTATAGTCCCAGGACACAACTACCAGACCCATATTGTTGCCTCAGATGAGCATGAGCAACATGATCTAACTTTGAAGTTGGCCTCACTCTGAGTAGGGCATTAGAGGGGATGACTTCCAGAAGCCCCCTCCATACTAAGATTTGACAGTTCTATACCCCAGGGTATCTGCAATGGCATTTCACGCTGGGATGGGATGAGTTGTCCTCCAGAACTGCCCAGTCTTTCTCTACATTAACTGTAAAAGGAACTCAAATCATTAACAGACTTGACATGGATGTAACTTTCAGGTGGCTAAGGTTAGGATGGAGGTGTCCCACTTCTTGTGTCAACACTGAAAAGCAAATAATTCAATAGTAATTGCACATTAATGCATAATTAATGGATGATTAATGGAATCATTAAGAAGAGTTTCTATGCAGTATTTTGAAACAAGATCAGATCCCATGATGCTTAGCAAAAATAATATTTTTTTTTCCCTAAGAAATTATGTATAAAAAATGAGTGATGGATTGGCATAGACGGTGTACTACTCCAGAAGATAACACTTAAAAGATGCTTTCCATAGACCTTTTTCAGCATCAGATTCTTTGTTTAGTTTCCATTATTATAATCACTAGTGGTTTGGACAATTTGCCTGGATTTCCTTTCATTTACTGATACAAAGAAGAGGATGAGGGGGGTTAGAGAGACAATAGTAGCAAACAGTCCAGAGTGGGGGGAATTAGTCCTAAAACTTTTGATCTGCATTGTTTTTTTTCTTTGGCTACTGAAGGCAGGCAGCAAAGTAAGCTTTCTGACTGTGTGCCTTGGAAACCCGTAGTGCCTAGGGTGTGTTCAGCAGCAGTGCAATCTAGTCCATATTTGTTAAACAATGCTGTAGAGTAAGTACAATTTATACCACAGGCGACTTCTGTAATTACCATGCTTTAAAATGTATTATTTCATTTTCACTTGAAACTGACCTATGTATTAACGTATTACAATAATTACATGATTTGTGGTAAAGGAAATGGGTTTTGGCTCTTAGCAGAGACTGCTGGAAGCGAGCTGTACTCTTTCAAGTGCATCCATGGGTTTTAGTTTGTATAGGACGTGAGGGTTTGGCTTTTAGGAGCTACGTTCCATTAAGCAGGTATCTTGCTTTACCGAAGGTGCTTTTTCTCCTGTATAGGTGAAAACAAACCCACCTGTGGAGTTGAGAGCATGTCCAGGCTCCAGGAGCACATTTTGCCATCCGTAGAGACGGTAATGAGATTGTGCGCGTTCTGGGTTCCAACGACATTCACACAATAGACAGGATGCTGAAAACACATTAACACTGGAAATCAGAGAGCCATTCTGACATCTTCACAAATTCCTAATACCTTTTCCTAATGTTATTTTAAAGAATGATTAAGTAGTCACATAATGCCTGGAAAATACAGGACTCGGCTTTTGCCAGATAGGAATTGTTTTGTGATATTTTTTTTAATTTAAATTTTAAGAGGTACATTATGGATGTGGAAATGTTTTCAAAGTTTCATTTTCCTCATAATAAAACAACCCAGCTGAGTAATGCTGTGAAAATACTGAATTATGTGGATGAGATTTCACCCACGGGGACATGTATCATTCTACTGATGGCTTTTGACACTGAAAATAACCAGCAGAAAGAGGCAAATAGTCCAAATGGAATCAAAATGAAAACTTTATTCAAGAAAACAGCTGCATAAAACTCGAACTTTTCCAGAATTTGGCTTGCATGCTAAATATTTGCAAATGTACTCCAGTAGAAAAACGTGAACAAGTCCATCAGTGTTCTCCAGCACTGGCCAATATACCCTTTTAGATCTGTCATTCTAAGTGTGGAGTGACTAAATTTGGGGTGTTACACCTGGTTCACCATAGTATAGTCATTCCATGGAGGCTGAGTTCCACTTAGTATGCAATAATGAAACTTGGCCTTTTCCTTTTCCAAGGAACCTGGTAACATTTTGAGCCTGAAGTGTCATCTGATATCTGATGGTGACATATGAGGGATGGTTCACATTCAGCAATCTCCAGAGTGAAAAATCAGTCAGACTGAACAATAAGATTTAATTTCCTTTGACCAGTACAAATGATACTGCTGAATTAAGGGTAAGCCGTATACACAAGTCAAGCAAAGAAAAATTGTATTTGTACGCCTCTTTTGCTGATGAATAGAAGACCCGTGTCCCCAGGAAAAAAAAGGTGCTTTTCACTAATACTTTCCTTACTTTAAGAAAAATAGGACCAAACTTACAAGAGACCCCTATAGAGCTTCTAAGCCAACTCCATGTATGGTTAGAAACCTAGCATTTGCTCCTGCTGAAAGGAATGGCAGAACTACCACTTATTTTAGACTGCTTTAAGATCCAGTCACCTACCCAGTCGGCAGGGAAAGGCAGAAATCTTCAGAGCACTGGCTAGCTCTCAGGTTCGGTACCTGGGCGGGCTCAGTAAATGCCCCCCCTCAAGGGCAAAAGGGCAGCATCTGAATGCACAGTGTGCGTGTGCACACACCGAAAATGGACTCAGCAATTGCTGCTGAAATGGTACCTTGTGCTCGGAGGCCATCTGTACACACCAGTAAGTTGCAAAGTCCATTCTGATGCTGACTTTTCTCTTTTTTTTCAAGGTTGTCAGGCACGTGGTTTCCCCCAGATCATCAAATGAACCCCAATTTGTCCCTCAGATGTTTCTTATGCTATTACTCTCATAGAATGGACCTTCTTCCTGCTCAGAGGTGAGCTAACGACCACAGTGCTAAACATGATTAGTACATACGAGTGTGTGAAATAAGTACAGTCCTATTTTTTAACGGGTGTTTGACCTCCAGTAGTCCAAATGGACAGGTACAGAGGGGGTGGGAGGAAGCTAAAGCAAGCCGTGGCGTATCTAGGATACGTAGGGGGAAGGGAAAGAGTGAGCCGCGTTGTTCCAGCAGCACCTCAGTGTGCCAGGTCTGGCTTTAATCAGGGTTACCAGCCATCAATTTCATGCACAATAAAACTCACGGCCGAAATGAAAAAACGTAAGGAAAAATGGATGAAAAAGACAACCAAATGTATGTAACAGAAAGTCTAACCAGGCTCCTTCCTTTCAAAGGGTCGCTGCCAGCTTGCTTTTATTTATTTTGGAAATGAAATCATCATGCAAAAGGGTTTTGTCTTAATTAAAATTTCCTGTTGTCCCAAGTGCAGATGTGTGGTGGGTGTGAAAGGAAATTAGTGAGTAAGCTGTGGGTAGAATTCTCTTTCCTGGTGAATCCAGGCGGCAATCAGTGATACTAAACTTCAGGAAGGTTTAAGTCAATGATAACAACACACTCTATCTGTTTCAAATAAACAAAGCAAGAGAAAGAAAAGAGAAAAATCCTTTTTTCACATATGGCATAAGTTCAAATTAAAAAATGACTGTTCAACTCACGTATCTAGCAGTACATAAAGTAACATTGCTACAGTAGAGTTGTCTTAATTTAATCTTTTTTTTTTTTTTCCCTTGGCAGCTAGGATTCAAGCCAGCCTTTTGCAACCAAGACTTCGTTTACAGTTTATGTAAGTGATTCCTGTATATGAACATAAAGTAAGCACTCTTTTATTGTAAAATCTGATCACTTCTTAAAAACATCATACTTCCTCATGTTAGACTGTGTAAACGCTTATTTATACCAACCCATGACAGCACATAAAGTGGCCATCCACAACCGAAAGTCATTTATTTATATTTGTCAAAAGCAAAACATCACTTATTGTTCTATTGCAATAATAAAACTAGTTTAATATATAATTCCAGGAGGTACAATTTTGTCTTAAACGTTTTTTTGAGTGTAAACAAATTACTTCCCATTAATCTTTTTTTTTTCCACTAGATTTTGAGTCCCAGTTGTTCAATTTTCAATGATAGTCAGCTTCTTGCCACTAGTTTTCTGGTCCGCTACATCTCTAAATTGCACTTCCAGGAGAGACTGGCTTTTTTTCATGCAGATTGAACAACATTGCTGGTGACAAAATGAGCAAAACCACTAGGGAAATGAAAAGCAATGTTGAAGTTGCAACCTATGGCACAGATCATTAGATTATTACATCAACGTTCATGATAGCGGAAATTTAGGGAACAATATTTGTACTGCCTGGCCCACTAAGCATGTCTGTGCACACCTGTCATTTTTTAATATAAGAGATTTGCCATCATAATACTGGCCCCATGCTGATTCTTTTGTATTAATTCATACGGTATGGCTTCCAGAGTTGTCTTTTAACTCCAGGGATTATGTTGTCACAGTCAACTAAAAGCTGAACCTTGATCTGCAAATTCCAAAGATAAGAATCACAGAGTTGTAAAAGCTGGAGGTGCAAAAGACCTATCACTTTGTCTGATCCTTGCTCTGCTAGAACAAGATGTTTATCTTTCTTACCTCTCAGAGTGCTCTGTGTAGTTCAGTTTCTTTCCTTTCAGGAAATCAGCATTTTTCTGCATTCTCATATCATACTATTACATTTTTCTCCTTTCAGCCTGCATTTTCTTTTCCGCTTCCCACTCAGGAATGGTCCCAAGCCCACTCCCAAGATGAGATATGTTTACCATCCACAGAGTACATCTTCCATCTCTTATGGAGAGTCCGCCTGAGCCCAAACTCTGGAAGAGGAGAGCTCAAGAATGCACAACATCTTAGTGCAGGATGGACTGGAAGTCAGCGCCATAGCACAGTCCTCAAGGACACTTTAGCAGGCAATCCAGGCTTGTCTCTTCCTCCAGCACAACATGAGTACTTTGCAACGTAAGAGAGTCTTCTACCACAGACATCATCTCTGTATCACAGAGAAACTCTTCACTCTCAGGCGTTTTGTGCTACTGCTCTGCCCGGACATCGCCAGAGCCCTGTGGCACTGCCACTATATCTGCAGGTGTCTGTGTGTGTCAGCAAAATGCTCTTCCACATCATTCTATTGAAACAAACTTCCTCTCACTGTGGAAGCTCTGCCCTGTGGCCCTGTCAGAAGTAGGAGACCACGACAGGCATTTACATATTGCTCTGTTGGAAAACGGAAGCACACTGCCCCATGCTCTTCAAGGGCACCAGTGTCTACTTACAGGACTCCGCCGAGACCACCGTAGGTGCCTAATCTGTTTCAAAAGAGAAACTTGTGTACAACAAGCCAACAATAAATGATTCAAATTGCCTGCTATGCTGGACTGACAGACACACAGTCACCATAGTGACCTGGCTTTCTTTACACGCAATGGAGAGCAAGTGTCACAGTGCCACTGTGCTGGCACAAAGGTGCCTCACTCAAGAGTTGTAATTAATCCTGCCCTCTTCCTTGGAAAGGAGGATAATCTCCTGACTTGACTGGACAAAGTGTGATGGTAAAGCACTTACAGGAGGTGGTTGTAACTCTATCTCACCTATTTCTTTCCCTTCAAGGGCCACACTTATGTTTTCATCTGAGTAGCAATCAGCACCGTAGACACAACTAGACAGGTCATCTTCCCTGCTGAACCTTTCCTCTGAGGGAATAAGGAGATGATTTTTATCCTTACCGTGTGAGCAGCAGCAGATAAGGGGGTTCTCTGAACTGGAGTGCGCCTGTGACTGCGATTATCCCACAAGACAATTTGGCCAGAGTATGTTCCACCAACGACCAGGTTTGGGTGAAAGCGAGCAAAACAGACAGACATCACAGAGGACTGGAGTAAAACAGGTAGAGAAGAAGAGAGGGGTTACATGGCCAGTCATCTTCAATTATCTCCTTAAGGAAACATATTGTAATTAACATTTTGTATTTTAGAAATCACTGTATGAGCTGTATTCATATTCCTTGCACACCAGTAATTCTGCTGAAGCCAATAGGACGCATGCAAAGAGCTAATTTTGACCCTAAAATGTATAGTTCCATTGGTCCTAGGGAAAATATGCACCACAGGATGAGTCTTAGCGTGGTGCTAAAAACCTGAGATAACCTTTCAGGTTCTCAGATGGGAAAATGCTTAATTCCATTTCCAAAAGTGAGAACTTCAAGTAACCAGATGCCAACCCAACAGAGGTTGGCATCCTGGCCCATGATTTCCCATCAGGGAGAAGAGCTCTTCCTTTATTGCTCCTCTAGCTTTTAACTCTCAAACAATTTCAGGTGAGTTTGCGAGAGACCTTCCAAGGTTCACCTCAAGGTGCGTTGCCTTGAGAGCATCAGCTGACAAGCCATGTCTCATTGTTGAATCAATGACTGGTTTCTCTGCTACAGAGAGGTCCTCTTTCTTCTAACAGCAGAGGGAATCACACTTTCCCTTACACTGAGCAGAAATGGGTTTTTCCTCTTTTTAATGACAGCTGGGTTGCCTTTGTACATTTTCTCTAGCTGGGGATGCTGAGGAGTCAGACTGGTGTAACGGTTACTCTGGCTATCTGGTAGCGTGCCCCACAAGCCAGGATGGAGATGGGTATCTATCCCAACTACTATTTTTCTCTTTAAAATAACATACAACATCTGAAGTCCTCAAGGGAACAGTCCCCAGAACCTTCATGTGCCAACAAGCTACAACCAAGAGCAACAAGCTCTAACTCTTTCAAGTCCTCCATCCTCTTCCTAAAGAATTATTTCCCATTTTTCTGTAATTGGTCCTGGGTGTTATGTCTTTGTTTTATGCAAATTGGAAAGCAAAAGTTACAGCATTCACATAATTTCCTGAGAATTCACATACTAATAAAGAAAGTTTGCAAACAGAAGCAAATGTCATTTTTTCATGGACAGTTTTTGTGATGCTTACAAGCCACAGAGCAAGACTTGAACTGCTGCAGCAATTACAGGCAGAAAGTTGAATTGAGTGTTAGTGGCTGCATTCTTAAAAATTCATTTTCTGGCTGTTTCCAATGAGTTTTGGTAACAAATCTTTATTATAGTTTAATGACTGGATATTTTGAAGTGGCGATGTTCCTATGTGTGAACCCCTTTTACAAAGGGTTCACTAAATTACCTTATTTCAGTTGCATAAAAAGCATTGCAGACATTTAAGTAAACTTTGTTGAATTGGGAACACAGGAGGTGCCAAGCTGAACTAGACCTAATGTCTACCTAGCAGACGACCCTGTCTCTGGCAGGAGTGGATGGAGTTGTAAAAACTCTCGTGTGGGCAGATGTGTTTTCTGTCCTTACTGCTCCTCATCCTGATTTCTAGTAGCTACAGACTGGTTTGAACTCCTACACCAAAGAGTTAAACCCCCTCCTGATAGGGCTAGAAATAATTATGCTGGCTCTTCATGTCTATAACTAGGTTAATAAGAATAAATAAAAATGTGAATTTTAAATAGATTTTACTGAATTCATGTGGGTGCCTGATATCTATTGTTTAGAGACAGATTATATGCTAAATTAACTTAGTAGACATAGCATACATCAGTAAATTCAATACTGGTTTTTTCCACCTAAGAAGATCACCAAAACAATGAAATATGCTGCCACTGCCTTCTTTCTTCCCCATTCTCTCTGGATTCTCATGGCTTTGAACTCTTACCTTCTCGACTAAAGCTTTTGGATACGTTTCTCTGATGTTATATAGTCTAGCATCTAATGACTAGATGATTAGTATACGTAATTGCCTACTTTAGTCCATATCTTTTTAAGCGCTTGAACATAATAATTACACTACGGTCAGTCGTAGCAACAAAAGATAGCTTCGAAACACCATTTCCAAAGGACCTATTAGCTTTACAGATAAGAAAACCCACCTCTGAGTAACAGGGCTTCGGTACTGCTAAGAGGGGCTTAAAACTCAGCTACAAAGCAGCTGCCATCCGGTTTCCACAGATCCCCCATACATTATAATTAAACCGACCCTACAGCACATGTTCTACATTTTATCTCTTTGTTTAATGGCTTCATGAGTTGTTTTAATCAACCCCTCTCATTCCTTAAAACTAAGCTGACAGATATTCTTACATGAAGTGAAATAGCCAGATGATTTTAAAATAGTACGGCTCCACCACTGTATACACCCCACAGCAGCTACAAGGCTCCACATGTATTTTAAGAAACCCCAATTCAAACAGTCATTCCACAACAAAGTTCTCAGTTTGTCCGAAACAAACTTGGGAGGCTCTGAAGCAGGGCAAAGAAGCCAAGTGGACAGTGTATTTTTAAATGTTGTGTTTTCATGGTTAGCGTGTTTTTGAATTCAGAATCCCAGAATACAGTTGAATGGTCCAGATATAAACTGCTAAAGTGTGTTTTTCATAAAGTTCAAAAATAACCTACAGACATGACACGGACTTAAGCCCTCTGCACTGCTTCTAGTTTTACGTATCGCTCTGAAGTTACTTGCGTTCTTCAACCAATGAAATGTTCACATCCTTTTAATCATGTCAATAGTATTTTTCTACCAAGGAAAAACTTCCGTCAAAAATTAGAATTTAACAATTTAAGGACTCCACTCCATAGCACTTAATATAGTGATTATTTTCTTAAAGTTAATGGCAGTACTCAGATGAGTAAGGGCTGTAAGATCCAGCCCATTCATTTAACAACTTTAAAAGCATTCATTTCTTAGCCTTAATGGGAGAGAGCGGCAGACAGGTCTCCAGTCTGTCTGAACGGCTCTGTGCTCAAGGAGAGCAGCAGAAACCATTCCCTGTGAGCCTCTTCTGCCTCCAGGCTGCCTCTCATTTGCCGATTCAAGCAGTCTTGCTCCTCTAAAACAGTTTTGCCACTGACTTCAAAGGGGGAGGAACCAGCGCATGGTCACGTCTTAAAATAACAGCGTATCCCTCTTCGCACGTCTACCCCACCTTTCTAGGGAAATCTCACAGCACTTTCCAATAACGACAGTAAAGCTTCCCAGTTTTTCAGTTAGGCATATTTTATATGCTGTAGGTGCTTAGTTACCCATTGCAGAGGACAGAAGCAGGTAGTTTCGTAGGGTATGGCAACAGTGCATAAAGAAATGTAAGAGGGATCACGGCAGAAGGCAATTCCACAGGGAGTTTAGTGTCTACAGTACAAAAGCGGCATTTAGAATAGGAGGTTCCCAGCGTTATCTTTTTATGGGTGCTGGCAGAGTATCTGTGTCTGCAAGTTGTCGGGACCTGCAAGAGACAGGCAAACCCCAGTCTTTGGTCACCTTCGTTTCTCTCAGTTGCTCTGTGCATTGAATCATTTCATTAGTCACTTCAGCTTAATGCTCTGGTGCTTTCTCCCTCCATGCAAATACAGTCTACTGGATTTAGCTTTCTCCGTCTCTCCTTAGCTTTCTCAGCAACCCCACTGAAGTATTGCGGGTACTTCTGGCTTTGTGATCTTCCCCCCTGATTTTCTGCTCCTGTGTCTTGGCGATGGCTTTCTGATGGTGTTCCTGCCTCACAACCCGGCGTGCTCTGCCTGTCCGTGGGGGTGAGCACCTCCCTAAGGGCTCTCAGATGAGCCACCGAGCCTCTATTCGCTCCAGGTGGGGAGCACAGCCCAGGCCAAAGGGAGGGCTGGGCCCAAGGCTGCTAAACCAGGGACTTGTGTCCAGCAAATGGGCAATCCCGCTCCTGGATGTTGCAAGAACCACTCTGAAAATGTAACTAAGGAACAAAGCATGCAATGTCTGTGCTCTTGTCACGGCAATGAAGAGGCCTGGCCCCTCGGAGAGGCCTGCAGTGGCAGGGCGGAGGGCAGCACCCCCAGCCCCTGTACTGGGAGCTGCTGGCCCATCTCAGGCGATACGGGGGGGCGAGTGCTCAGCCGCCGCCGCCTCCTCCTCCCTCCCCGCTGATGCACGCCACTCCAACAGGCCCCGAGCCCTCTTCAAGTGGCTGGCAGAGCTGGTTTTCATTTTAGCAGCTTAATCCGGCCCAGATTTGGATTAATGGTGGCGTATCCCTTCAACCACAGATGCACATGCTCGGGACAGACAGTCATTTAGATTCTCCTTACTGAGAAGCCTGACCTCAGTACCCACATCTGATGTGTGTGAGGCCCCAGAGACTCAGCTGTCTGTGCTCATGTCCGTAGATGCGGATGGCACTCTGCCCAGCCACCAGTTGAACAAGTTCACAAAGACCTGGGTGCTAAACAATAATGACTTTCAATAGGCAACGACTACTGCGTTCAGCGAGACCTCTTCTGCAGGAAACCACCCCCGTAGGCAGTGCTGCCATACTGGTGCCATATGCCTACACTTTACACCAGATGGATCTCAAAACAATACTTTGTCAGTGGGAAGAAGCGATCTGAGGAGTTCACAGGCATTTCTAGGCTCTAAAATACCAGGTTAGATTGCAGCAGGCACTCAGGAAACTCCTGGGTAGATTTTCTCGCTGAGCAAACACATGTGAAGAAGCACTATGGTCTGGGGCACGCTACTATAGGTCAGTCTAACACAGACAACAACGGGCAATAAAATTAACTGCAGCTGAGATGAAGAGGCAGATCCTTTTCCATGCTTGAGGGAATTGGTTCAGAGGGACTGAGAGCAGAGAGACAAAGCTATGGTACTGCCGCTTAGCTAGAACCACGAAAAGGTGCCAAACTCATAGTCCTTTATCCATAGGAACTGAAGAATAGGGACTGGTTCTCTGATCACTTGTGCCTGCCCTCCTGAGGCATAAATAAATAAAGACAAAGGCCAAAAGTACACGTACAATTTACTCATAACCTTTTGCTCTCATTCCTGCTCATTAAGAGCAGTGTTTAAAGAATCTAAGCAACCCAGTCCCTCTGAGAACTTCCTTACTTTCTTCTGGCCAGGCAATCAGGAGACCATCTCCTCATGCTTGCATTGCTACACACACTAATATGTGGCCCAGAACAGATATGGATGATGTACCTCAACTGCAAACGTGGATGAAAATCATTGTCTAGAAACAAAACAGCAACTGAGTTACTAAATTAAGCCCTTTTTTCCTGCCAGAACAAGGACTGAACATCAGCATGGAAAGCAGCGGTATCAGATTTGAACACTGGTTTGTCTGGTTTAGTGCCCGATTACATCTTTTTTGCACCACAAAAGAAGGTGTGAGATACCTTGAATGAGGAAATTCTAGGGTGACTTTGCCCTGGCTACTGAGATATCTGGATTTATACGCTGAAATAGAGACTATGTTCCTTCCAAGAGTCCTGCTTATTTTTAGTATCATCTGTTATAAATCTGGATATTTCTGTGTTTCATGTAAATGTCTTCATATAATTAATAGTAATAAGCAAACGGCACAGAGGATAGCAACAGAATTACAACTGTTTTTCCCAATTAAATTTCAAAAGGTACCTAAAACATGATTTACATGTATGGAAACCTTTACCAAAGAGGTTAACCCTTAGTTCTAATAGCTTTAAATGCCAAGACTTCTGTATTGCTCCCCCCAACTCTCTTCCAATTCAACTACGAAATAGCATTTAAAATATTTTGTGCTAGAGATTATTTGTGGTACCATTCGTCTTCTACTAAAAATAAAATAAAAGCAGTTGACATCCTTCACGTATTAAAAAAAAATAAATAAACCCAAACAAACACTTCTTCAAACCAAATGGCAGAATCCTGTTTAATTAAAAAAAGGAAGTTTATACTTGGTTATGGTGTGTGTCGACATCTATCCCTTTGATTTACAAGAGTATGGACTGGAAAGAACAGATTGCTTTATTCAAGAGAAAGAAAGGAGGGAGGGGGGCCCAGTGTGACAGGAAAGAGTGTAGGCTGTATTAACTTCAGTGCTTGTTAAAACATGAAAGATTAATGGTAGAAAGGGAGGGAAGAATTGTGAATGTCTCCAGTTTAGGATCTTCAAAAATGTTTGGGGATTCTAAGAATGTCTCACCCGACCACATGAAAGCTGCACAGAGAGACTCAGCCACACGACTGCTCTAAATCCAAAGCTGGTATTGCTCCACTTATACCATCAAACCAATGGAGCTGAAATGTAGCCACAAATTAAATTTATTTTTATTGAAAAAGTACTAAGTCCTTAAAAAGAAGGAAAAAGAGTATGTCAGGAAACACAGCTCGCTCTTAGCTGAATTTACAGGGTAGGTAACTCTGACATCTAACCTCAATGCTGACATCGGAGTGTTGCAGCAGAATCAGAGTGCTCTGCCCAAGTCTGCAGAAAGGCAATATCCAGCCTCATGCCTTCATTTCAAGCAGGGCAAAAATCTGAAGCTTTCTACTTTCCTCTCGGTAAGTGCAGGTTCAGCCTGTTTAACTACAAGAATAAAATAATCAGAAGAAAGTCCACAAGCTGCCTTGCCAAAAGGGAATCTGCACTTCAGCCCTTTTGGAAAGTGCATTTGCCAATATTATTAGTTTGGTGGTGGTGTGATGAGTCAGAAAAGCAGCAAAACTGCTTGCTCTATTGCAAAAGCAGATAAACACGATACTTCTCAAATGCGATATGGGGAGATCCTGACTGCCTTTATCCACAACTGCAACAACAAATCAATTTGGTAATCCTGAATTACTACACATAAGTGCAAGCCTAGGAATACAATTTTTGCTGAATATCCTACTTTTTTTGTTAGACTGAGGATGAGAAAATTAAAACCTGGAGAAATAAGGAACAATTTCATAACAAGAGCACATCAAATCAAGTTTTCTTTCCATCCAACAGCTTACATGCCAAGTTCCCAAACTCATCCGTTTTCTCTGATTAGGACCTGGCTGTTTATCAAATTGCAGGGTCAGAGCCTTAATGTCCGTGTGCCTGCGTGTTGGAGAAGCTAGCACTTCCTTGGTTTGTCTGTTTTATTTAGGTCATGATACTCAGTTACACAAGAGCACTCTTAATTGTTTTGACAAAATTATTCACAAGCCTGAGGTGAGGGGTCTGCACCACCCTTGCAGACCTGGAGCTTTAGGGCTTGTGTCTGCAGGTGAAGCGCGGAGACCTTCTGCCATCCCTGCTTATACCTCAGGCTGGCCAGAATTTGGAGCAGATAGTAGGTGTCAGATTGGGCAATGGTGCTCTAGCACTCTGCTTGCACACAGCAGGGCACAGTTGTTAGCCAAAGGCTTCCATTAGCCAAAGAGCTGCTATACACATAGCCATCTCAGGGCATGGGTAATGGTGTCACTGCCTGCCACCACCCATAACTGCAGCTGCAAGTTCTTTGGGACAAAGACTGCTTTGTTACAATGGGTTTGTACCAAATTTCTTTCAAAGGCATCTGTCTGGTTGAGGCCTCTAGGATCGACCAAATAATAACATTACATAAAAAATTTACCTGGCACACAGGTCAGAAATGCCATTAAATAAGAAGTGGTCCTTACACTGGAGTGTTCGCTTGCTTTCTGAAAATACAGGGCTGGTGGCAGAACATTCCTACCCACTATCGGAAATCCTTTAGAAATAAGTAATTACCTACATGGGACATGACAAAACAGAAGTTGCCCAGCATGTTTCTACTGACACTTTTGACTCTGTTAACTAGTGGTTGCCATTTTCACACAGAGGGAAATTCCAAGAGATTTTAAAAGTTAAAATATTTGGTGAATTGCAGCCTGAATAATTTTCTAGTGATGAAACCTCTTTAACTTTCTGCACACATTTACATTTAGTCACTTTGACTTCTATTTTAAAAAGCATCTCAAACACAAAAGGTGTCCATCCACAGACTGGCTCGTTGGTGAGACAAAGGTATTTAGGTGCTGCAAAATGCATTGGCAAATTCCATTGCCTGCCTTTCTCTTCATTTTGAGGCAGCTAAACACATTTATAAATCTAGCTCAACATCATCAGAACATAAATTAATGTCTTAACAGTTTCGGTCTGCCAGAAGTCAAAATTCAGATTCAGCAATAATCAGTTCCCAACTGTATTTCATTGCTAATTCAGGGCAAATGCAAGTCCTCTATTTTCAGTTTGTGCACTGTTTCCTATGGAGAATGTATACAGTTTTCCTTTTGACAGTAAGTAATGTCAGGTTGCAATTGTCGCCTCTCTTTTTTTTTTCTTTCTTTTTTTTTTTTTTTTTTGGCAGAAAGGGCTTATTGGACTGGACTTCTAATATTAAATGGCTGTCTAACACAGATAGTTATCCCAAATAACTCAAACCTCAACCAAACCATGACTTCCATCTTGCTGTAGTGTGACCACCCTCCTGTGGAAGCGGTCATGCAATCTGGATGTTAGCTTAGTTGTGTTTGGGCTTCATCTGGGCTCAGAAAATCAGTAAGATAAGTTACAACGAACTGTCTGCAGTAATTCATGAAGGGACAATAACTGAAGAGATTTTACATTTAACTTTTCAGCTCTATTGAAATGCCTAATTCTCCATTCCCTACAGACTCTAAAGAAATATGCTTAAGGACACAGTCTTTGCAGAATTTTAGGGATGGTTTAACTAAGACACCAAGAATTGCTGTGGCAAATAGCCCTAATGCTATGCACTAAGCCCTGTGCATAGTCTGCTGCGTATATATTAAATCTACTGTAAGTACATGCTGATAATATAATAAAGAATGAAAACTGTTGCTTGCCTACTCCTTTTTCATTCTCTTTAGCACTCATTTTGGCAAGCAGGGCAGAGATTGCAGCATTCAGTGCCAGAAGGTCCTGAAAAAGGCAGAGTATTTCATATAAGACAGGTTTTCAAAAGGCATCTCCATCGGCATGGCCTTAAAGCACTGTTTACATCTGCATGCATTATTATCCATGCGTGAGGATGGCAGAATAGAGATAACAAGATTAGAGTCCATAGTAAAAAAAAAGAGGAAGAATTCAGTATAGCTTGTTTTGGTCAATCTAGTCATCATCATATCTCTGCATTCCTACAGGTTTGGGGGGGCGGGGGGGAATATTTTAAGCACTGCAAAATGGAAGATAGGACTTGAGAAGCACATACGCAAAACATCAGGCAAACCAAAGCCCTCTCTAAGTCAGGCAACTCCAGGCAAATGCATCTGTGAAGGTGAAGCCACTTCTATCTAGCAAATGCCTGGGGACCCTGGCTGGGACGGACAAGTCCAGGAGTTCTGGTCTCATTTTCTGAATTACTTCTGTATATTCTTTGGTATTATCTAATATAAAATACAGATATAGTCTTGTCAGCTCAGCCCCATGCTCACAAAGCACCCCAGCCAGTGGGATAAGGACATAAGCTTCTTGTTGCTGCACATCTCTTCTCCTGGCAGAGTCTGCTTTCTGCTGGAACCACAACATGCCCTCAGGAGCGAGGCTGAGAGTTCCTATCCAGGGTGGTCCCCAGTTAGCACTATGCAAAAGCAGAAGAGATCCCCCGGAGAGTGAGGTATGGGCTAGGCTTGCCTGGCATCCTGGTCCTGGACTCTTTTCCTCACAGAGAAATCAAACCAGATGATGTCACATTCTGGAAATATCAGAGTTGGACTTTACAGAGTACACAGAGATAGCAAATTCCAGACTTGGAGAACAGGAATAGAAACACGAGTTCTTGAGCTGTGGTGGTAGCTTGGTGGTTTCTATGGCAGCAGTTCCCCAAACCATGCGTTTAATCAGTCAAACGATATGAAGCCAGAGATGAATTAGAAGCCAGTACAGATGCTGCAAGAACAATTATCTACAACTCAGCCTGTGAAGTTGGGCATAGTGGTCACAGCTGCTTATAGAGGAGTTGCAGATAAATCTCAAGTGTGGTGCTCAATCCAAACCCCACTAATAAACGCACAGGCCATGAGAACCCAAGCAGAGTCAGAAGACTGAACATATCAGACCAAGAACACCTAAGACCCCAGCTGAGGAAAGAACTTATCTTTTCTCAGAAGGATGTTTGTCCATGAACTTAATTGTAGGTAATTCTTCCAAGTCCCTCATGACTTCAGTGACTCAAGAGCCATTCTCACAGCCAAGCAAATTGCCTTAACAGGCTTTCTTGATGTAGGACTTCTGGGAAATAGTGATCTCCTTTCAGAGAGGAAGGAAGGAGGCCCTCATGTTCAGCTGATACTGGGAAGACTCTGTAGAATCAGAGACAGTCATGGCCCAGCTGCCTTCTGCATAACCTCAGAATTGCAGGGAAAGGAAACGGAGCATGAAGTGTCAGAGACAGACGCACTGAATTGCCAAGATTGGAAAGCACCTCTGGAGATTATCTAGTCTAACCCATTGCTCAGAGCTGGGTCAGCTGGAGCAGATTGCTCAGGACTGTGTCCAGTTGGGTTTTGAGTATCTCCTTGGATGGAGACCCCATGACCTCTCTGAGGAACCTATGCCAGTGCTCAATCACCCTCACATTAAAAGAGTTTTTTCTTATGTTTGAATGCAATTTCCTGTATTTCTAATTTTGCCCATTGCCTCTTGTCCTGTCACTGGGTGCCGCTTAAAATAGCCTGGCTCCATCCTCTTTCCTCCCCCATCAGATAGTGGTACACATTGAGAAGATCCCCCTGAGACTTCTCTAGACTGAGCAGTCCCAGCCCTCTCAGCCTCTCCTCATATGGGAGATGATCCAGTCCTTAAATCATCTTAGAGGCCCTTTGCTGGACTTGCTCCAGTATGTCCAAGTCTCTCTTGCACTGGGGAGCCCAGAACTGAACGAATCTCTGCTTGCTGGACCCCTCTTTACTTATCAAGGATTTTGACTGAATGGAGCTTTGCCTGATCTTGGAGATAAGTCACTTGATTTTTCAGATTAACGCTATGAGGTGACTTCTGCAGGAAGTCCTATGGGAGCAAAGGGACAATGGTATATCTTATTTTACTTGTTTCTAAGCTATTGGCATTTTGTACTGTGTAGTCTGTGTCATTTGGGCAAACTTCTATCAGTTCACTGTCAAAATAATTACAGTAATCTTTTCTTATCTTTTTGATTTAATTGTAGCTTCTAGTGAAGACTGACAGGCTATTATATTTGCCCAAATCCATCACTTTCACTGATGTATCATTTATAAATAGTGTCACTACATCATTGGAAATAATTGAAAATTAATTAAACATTGCACATAGATACGAGGATTGAGAGAGTGAAAGGCACAGATAAACAGCTATCATCTAGTGGAAATGCAGAAGATAACACAGGCAAGTCTGTATTAAGAATGAGGGCAAGAACACGAGTTGCCTTTGCACTGTTCATGTCTCCTACAGTAAATGACTGTACAAATTCTGATACAAGTAGCCTGGCTCTGCACCCATAGAGCGTTATGGAGTAGCTAAGGCCATGCAGGAATACTTCCCATTACAGGGGGATTTTTAATCCCCCTTTCTCCAGACAAACCTTAGTTTCCTGAAATTTCACATCCCGCTTTCCTCACCTGCAAGGTTCTGCAGTTTGGTTTCTGCTATTTTTCCCATGAGTAGTCTTGGAAGGGAGGAAGGAATGAGATAAGTGTTTTTCCAGTCTCTGGGTCAAAGTCTTAGTTACAATAAATCAGCATAGTTATGCCAGCTTCCATTTTCTGACCCCTGGAGTAACAGAGGACCACATCTTGCTCAAAAACAGCTCACCTGGGTCATCCACTCTCACCAGTGATGGGGCATTTTATAAAGCATCACTATCCTGCCAGGAAGAATGGATTTACCCCAGACAGCTCATGGCAAACGGCAATTCTGCACGACTCCTGTACATTATTAACTCAGTTAAAATTGATCTTAGTCTATTTATTTACAGATGTAAACATGAGATAGCAAATGTTCAGCATGTTCTTCTCCACATGAAAAGACTGATGATTCAGTGTATGTTCATGATCAATATGGAACTGAAGTGGAATTGATATTTATCTTAGCTACAAAAATACTAAATGTTTTTATAAGAGCAATCGAAATGAATTAATCATAGATCCTAATGTACCCTGGCGCATTTTGTTGTAGAGATAATGAAAACACTCTGATCTCTTCAATATGACAAGTTTTTAAAAGTGTATCGCTTTTTGTATGTAGGACATTTGCTTGTCATCTTACACTAAAATAAATGTACTTTAACTTTTCTTCTCTGTACTTTTCATGATATAGACAATCCTGTTTTAATAAAATTTCATGAGAAAGATCTGCTTTGTGAAAGTTAAATCTATGGTATTTGTGATCATTTGTATTCTGTTATTATGATTATATAATGGATCATGAAATTTTTGCAAAACACTACGAATGACTTCATATGGGCACTTATTACTAACAAAGGCTCACTTTTTATAATCATCATTACAGTGACAGCAAATATGATATCATTATGCAGAGTAGTGCTCGTACAGTAAGAATTCCTGGGCAGTCTCTAAGTGAGCTGACAGAGACTCCCCTTTTTGCCACTTCCCAGAAGACCCTCTGCCCCACATGGGAAACGTCTTCCAAGGATAATATCAGTATCTCAGCCAGTCAGCACGTGCTTCTGCTTTCCCTTTGTGGGAAGCAGGGAGTGTTAATCATCATTAAATCAATGTTGCCCGTATACAAAAGTTCTTTTCAGGGAAGTGCTTGTCAGTCATCCAGCCGTGGGGGCAGGGGGCGGAAAACTGTTGATTTTAGACCTAAGGCAGAGGACAGTTGTATCCTGGGCTGTAATGATGGATTCGTTGCTTTCTGGGGCCTTTTACAGCACTTTAGAAGAGTAACTGGTTTATATTTTGTGCCAGGTGACACAGAAAGAGGCTTCACTCCTCACATAGAGCTCCCACAGAGAGAAAACTCATGAGGTGAAAATAATTTTCTCGAATTTGGACCAAATGTACTCTCCATTGCAAGTCGTTTGCACTGAGAACGGTTCCATAACCCAAACAGAAAAGTCATGCCTATGGCTGTTTATCCATCATTTGCAGTGTGGCTAGGGAATTGCGTGGTATTTTATATCCTTTATGGAAAACAATTCTGTGGAAGGATCCCAATGACTTATTGATTTCACATCTGATCCTGCATTTCATATTCACCCAAAACCCTTTTAGCACTGGGAGTTTCAGATATACAAAAAAAAAAAATGGAAAACGTAATGTTCACATCAACAAAGGAAAGTTATGGTCTTTTTTCCCTTCCTTCTTCCCTTTTTCTTAAACTATTTTATACTAGGTCATGTTGAAACGTAACCAAATCAACAACTACTAACCTATAAAACACCCTCAAGAACAATTGCGGGATTTGGCAATTTTTTTCTCTGCGATTTTGGGATAGTTTGACAAATCTGCATTTTTTATCAACAGAGTTTTTCAAAATTCTGAGTCGGACGAATAATGTCATGTGTTTATAAGTATCAATAATCTAAGCCATCTGCAAAGGAATGGTTTTGCAAAGGCATCTCTTTCAGGACACTCTGTGGATTTTGTCACTGCTTGAGGTTTTGGCAAACCATCAATATCACTATAATTTTCTCTTATGAAATATAGTTTTTGACTGAGATCTTTTTTTTTCCTTAGCTAGCTAAAGTTTAAAAATACTGCATGTCTAACTCCAGAAATTCAAAGGTTAGGTTTTCTCCAAATTGCATTATTTGCATATTGCATATTAGATGCCAGTAATTCATAAAGGTACAATGTAAGTTATCGGTGAAACAAAGAAATTTAAAAAAACCCAAAAAGAATGCCTGCCGTATTGAGTGGCCAACATATTCTTTATATTTGTTCTGCAAAGAAGAATATGTGAACTTTAAGAAGAGAAACAGCACCTTTAAGTACAGATTCATTACAAATCACTATTTTAACACCTACAAAAAGCAAAATGCTACTGCTAGTAGTGACAGCATATCATTTAAGCGTATGATAATCTACCCCCTCCAAAAAAGGCTTAGAAGCAGGAACCGCCTAAAATTTTCTACCCAACACAAGGAAATCTGTCACTTCCTAATTCTTTGATTCATAATTGAAATCTCAGTTTCAAATGAGGAAGATGATCTGTGTTAAGCATTGCTCTGAGCAAAGGAGCATTCTGTTGCTAGCAGACTTTGCATGTATAAACACAGTCCTGGAGTAATTCAGGATGGTAATTACTAACAGGGAAACTGCACCCACCTTTTGTATGAGCAGTCATTTCACAGACTGCTGGGTATGGCATACAATTTTGCTATTACAGTGTGCACATTGGCTTTGATGGGTGCATTGCTCTTCAGGGTTCTGCACAAGAGAGCAATAGATACGAGTCATCATGGCAAAGTCAGCTTTTCTAAGGGTTAGGAAAGATACAGGTAAGCCCAAGGGAAAGCATACAATGTGTGGATCCAATTGACATCCCTTCAGTCTAAATAATGATGCGTAGTTTCTCTCCAACCTTGCCTGGAAGAAGGTTTCCTTCTCCCACTCCTGTTAGGAAAAAATATTTTGACTCGATTTTGTGTGGAAATAAAATAAGTTTTAAGAGATTTTAGGACTGAAAGGCTATGTGAAAAGCACGGCATACTTTTTCTTGATCTGCAGATGCTAGCAGATGACACATAAATAGCTGTGGCATTTCAGCAATAAAGGATCACTTGGGGCAATTCATACTGGTGATTTCAGGACTGTGTAAGACACTGTAGCACCCAAGACAGAATACACATTTCCACATTTTCAGTGCCTTTTCTGTCCTCCCCCATTGACGCCTCTGAGTTCAGTAGTAGCCAGGAGACAGGAGATTTTGCCTCCTGAATATTTGGTCCTCTTTGGTCTCCCCTTCTACAACTCTGCTGCAGGCAACTCTCTCCTCTCATCTAAGGCACCAAAAATCATTTTCCAAATACTATATTCAGCCTTCGGATGTGTGGGTGTAACTTCTACTGAGTCACACACAATCTCTCCACAAGTATTGGAGCACTAATCTTAGGCCAAATGATAGTTATTTTTAATCACCAAAGGCAGAAGTGGTGTAAAGTCCAATAAGAGGAGAAAAAAAAAAGACAGCAGTTATCAGCTGAGAATAGAGGAAGAATCTAAACCCAAAACCTACGAGGCAAAACATGGTCTTTTGTTTACTGAAATCTTCACAGCACAAACTGTGCTCTGTGTTTCTATGTTCCAGCCTGGACAAACACAACAGGACAGAGGAAAACAATTTTAAAATAAGAACAGAACAAGTATGTCCTTCTATCACAAGCCACAGCTGAAACTGTTCTCCACCCCCAGTAGCACAGTTGGAAATTATCCCAATTTTTAATTTAAAATGGTGCACCTATACATCTGCATGAATTATTGCAGTGTGACAAATGACCACGTAGTCACAAAAGTAACAGCAACAAAGTGACCTGAAGAACAGGCACAGAAGAGCTTTACACAGTTCCACAATGATCAACCAACCAACGAGGCACAGCAGGAAATGAAACAGAAATGAAAACAAAACAACCTCTGTATCTATGAAGAAGTCCTACCTGATTCATTTTACAACATTTTGGTATGTGTTACAGAAATTCTGAAAAAAATTTGGGTCCCTGGGTACCAGAGCATTCCCTGTATGGGAGCTGCCCCAGCACCTTCAAAGGCAGATGTTCAGAGGTCCACTTACCACAGAACTGCTACAAAACCAGGCAGAATCTGATTCATGTCCAGGATCATAGGATCTCAGGACAATTCAGGTTGGAACAGACCTCAGATCTCTAGTCCAACCTCCTGTTCAAAGCAGGGCCATCTGTAAGCTTATCACTCTCTACAACTACCTGAAAGGAGGTTGTAGCGAGGTGGGGGTCAGCCTTTTTTCTGAAGTAACAGGCGACAGAACAAGAGGAAATGGCCTCAAGTTGTGCCAGGGAAAGTTTAGACTGGATATTAGGAAAAGTTTTTACACTGAAAGGGTTATTAAGCATTGGAACAGGCTGCCCATTGGAACAGGAAGTGGTTGAGACACCATCGCTGGAGGTATTTAAAAGACGGGTAGACATAGTGCTTAGAGATATGGTTTAGTGATGGTTTTTGTCAGAGTTAGGTTGATGGTTGGAACAGATGATCTGAAAGGTCCCTTCCATCCTAGGCAATTCTATGATTCTATGGTTCTATGATTAGACGAGGTTGCTTAGGGCTTCATCAAGCCTGTCTTGAAAAGACGATGATGGAGGCTGTGCAATCTGCCTGCACAACCTGCTTCAATGCTTGACTCTCCTCATGGGGAGAAGCCTTTTCCTTCCATGTGGTCTGAATTTCTCTTCCTCCAGTGTCTTTTGTTCTCCCACCGTCCACCAAGCTTTAGTGGTTACCCATACTTACCTTCTGTTGACCAGTTCTATTTTAACAACTGGACACTTTTTGATGAAAAAGTCTTTTACAAAGTTGAGGTTTTTTTAGAAAATTTGCAGTGAGCTCAGAGCCACATGTCTTCTCTGAGATGTGCAGCACTTTAAAGACCAACCACAGGAGCGCCCTCTCGCTAGAAAATAAGGAACTAGACAAGTCAGCTCTGGGACTGGATATGCTGCTGGTTCTTCAATTGGTTTTACTTATGAAATTCTGGGAATCTTGGGGGGAGCTTAGGGGTCACTTCTTTTATGCCTCTGAAGAGCTGAATGCTTACTTGAAACTTAGATAGCAGCAACAAAGTGAGGAAGCCTTTGTGGAAACACACCCATATGATTACCAAAGAAAATTTTCTTTATTTTTTAAGTATTCCAAGCGTACTTTCTTGACAATTAAACTTGTTGTAGTCCTTCTTTTCTTTTAAAGTTCTGGGACTGAGCTCTGGTTTGGCTTCCACAGTGAAGGAAACTCAAGGACAAGAGGAAAAGGAGGATATTAGTCATTCATGCTGTTACCTCAGCCTGCTCTGCACTCAAGTCTCATGGATTTGGGTGCTCAGCACCTTTAGAAGGCAGACTTCTGGAGCCAAAAGCACATCTGAAGGAATTTATGTTGATTTTGAAAGAGCAGACAACAACAAAGGAACCAAATCAGGAAAAAAAAGGCAACTCCGGCCAATATCAGCCACTAAATATAGCCCTTCCCTTACCTCAGTGCATCTAATTCTAAGATATGCATTTCTGACTCCATCCATTCAGTTGAAAAGGGAAAGACCACACCAGGATAAGCAATGAAGAGTGGTCAAACACATAACTTAATGACAGTGTATAGAAGCCACTACAAAAAAGCTAGGGGAGAATGAAACATTTTGTGGTGCGGCTGAGTGGTTGATTTCTCTACCCAATCCACCAATATTTTCCAAGCATGGACAGCTTTTCTTGAAATTAAAATAGAAAACACAAGTCCCATATCCCACAGAAAACTGACAGTTTAGTAAAGAGATGGAACCAACCAAGTAAATCCGACTGCATGGCATTTTAGGAAAAGGACAGAAATAGCTGCAGCTATTAAAAGTGATATACTGCTGAAATCTTTTTGTGATTATATTAAAAGTCGATCTGACTTCTTGAAAGAACTCTTAAATGGTTACTGCTTCCTCAAATAAAAGCTACTTCACATGTGCTCTCCTTCCTTAAAAATACGCTGAATGGAGTTACTTCTAAGTGTCAGATTTGTACTTCTCACTGCCCTTTTGAGACATTTGGAAAAGACATAGCTGAGAAAGAGGAAATTAATAGATCAAGAAATGAACTATAATAAATCAAAACACAGTCGATATAGTATTTTTTTTTGCTGCTGCTATGATTAGACTGGGTGAAGGAAAGCAGAATTCATCAAACTTTCCAAACACAATGTGGAGTCCTCCAAATCAGAATGTAACATTCAATTTGGTTTATTTGCATGAAACTAATATCTTTAGCTGTCTTCCCCCCACACCTCCTCCTTTAAAGTGATGGATGTTTGAAGCTGAGGTCCAGATACCTCAACCGACTTTAATAATCCCTGTTTAGTTCCAGAAGAAAGGAAATAGTTTGCAATATCATAAAGTCCACTAGACCCATTGATTATTTCTTTCCCTTGTATCTTCCATCTCTGTAGATCAGCTCTAACCCAAAAGCTATGAGATCTGGTATAGAGCAGTGCTGCACCCATGCTAACAGGCCCTGCTGAAAGGAAGGGTATAATAGCTCAGACTTTGACTAGCCACTTTAGGGCAAAGACAGTCTGAGTTCTCATTTGCCTCACTCAACCAGTGCAAAGTTTCAGATACTTCTTCAGGTCACTTTAGGTTAAAAAGCTTAGATCAGTCCACCAGGAAACGGAAACAACATCACAGGCAGAGATGACCAATAGTACATAAACAATGGGCATTGCATTACAAATAATCCTCATAATTAATGGGTAATGTAGATTTTTATTTACTTGTTCAGTGAAAAAAAAACACATTACAGACATCTAAGCGCTTTCTAAGAAAGAGACTAAGACTGAGAAATATCATTGACACTACTCTATCAATCAATGGCACAGGAATGTTCACATGCAAGGCCAGCCCTGTGCATAAATCAATACAGGATTGAGCTCATGTTGAGTCATATCATCAATAACCGTGCCATACTATTTTCATTTTTGTCACCCCCACCTAAACACAGACCAACAGTAGCTGAGAGAAGCAGTGTGAACCACTGCTTAAAATTCTTTCACCAAAATGAGGGAGAGTCAATGTGATTTCCATGTCTTTGCTGGAATTCATTCCCTCTCTGGATACTGCCAAACCAACCCGACCAGGGATGACTCATCCACAGGGCCTTGTAAAGTACTTCTGAAAATCTTGGGTTTTGCCTTTGGAATGCAGTGGATTACACTAGAGTTTGTGATGCTCCAGCGTGGGGGAAAAGGACATCCCCGACTCGTCCCTACAAGGACATTCCCAGTCTGCACTCTGTATGTCAGGCAGTATCAACTGCATGGTCAATTTATTCTTTACTACCCAAGGAAAGCATTGAGGATTCCTTTGGCAAATGATATCACCCTTCCACTTTGATTTTGCTTCTGAGACATTTTTTTGCTTGCATAGGAAAACAAATGAACAAATTGTCTGATCCCTCATTATTCCTTGCTTTGCCATTTCTAACCTTGTGGTAAAGAGATGTATGATGAGCTATAGAGGAAAAAATTTGTGGGACTCCCTGGCAGCACATCACTGGGTGAAGCAGAATCATAGAATAGTTTGGGTTGGAAGGGAACTTTAAAGGTCATCTAGTCTAACCTCTTCTGCAATAAGCAGGGACATCTTCAACTAGATGAGGTTGCTCAGAGACCCATCCAACCTGACCTTGAAGATTTCCAGGGATGGGGCACCTACCACCTCTCTGGGCAACCTGTTACAGTGTTTCACCACCCTCAGCATAAAAAAATTCTTCCTCATATCTAGTCTAACTCTACCCTCTTTCAGTTTAAAACCATTACCCCTTGTCCTATTGCAAAAGGCCCTGCTAAAAAGTTTGTCCCCATCTTTCTTATAAGCCCCCTTTAAGTACTGAAAGGCCAAAATAAGATCTTCCCAGAGCCTTCTCTTCTCCAGGCTGAACAGCCCCAATACTCTCAGCCTGTCCTCGTAGGAGAGGTGTTCCATCCCTCTGATCATTTCTGTGGGCTTCCTCTGGACCCACTCCAACAAGTCCATGTCTTTCGTGTGCTGAAGGCTCCAGACTTCGATGCAGTACTCCAGGTGGGATCTCACCAGAGCGGAGCAGACATCCAGAATCATCTCCCTCGACCTGCTGGCCACGCTGCTTTTGATGCAGCCCAGAATATGGTTGGCTTTCTGGGCTGCAAGTGCACATTGTCGACTCATATCCAGCTTTTCATCCACCAGTACCCCCCAGTCCTTCTCGTCAGGGCTGCTCTTAATCCCTTCATCCCCCAGCCTGTATTGGTACTGGGTGCTTGCCCCAACCAAGGTGCAGGAACCTGCATGTGGTCTTGTTGAACCTTATGAGGCTCACATAGGCCCACTTCTTGAGCATGTCCAGGTCCTTCTGGATGGCATCCCATCCCTCAAACTCGTCAACCGCACCACTCAGCTTGGTGTCATCTGCAAACTTGCTGAGGGTGCACTCGATCCCACTGTCTATGTCATTGATGAAGATATTAAACAGTACTGCTCCCAATATGGACCAGTAGAAATATAAAAACCTAAAGACGGGCAAAAATAAGAGAAGTAGAAGAAAAGAAATATTCCACAGGAGGAGAGAGTAGAAGCCAGTAGGACTGTTTTGTTTAGAAAGGATTTGATAGACGCTGTGGCAGTTTACATGAATTAATCAGTAAACAAGTCCACTTGGCTGATAGTAATTTTTCCCTTAATACATATTAACTAAAATTGGACCCAGTATTTGTAGCACAACATATTGTAGAACTATGAAATTTACTACCACCTACACTGTATTAATGAGCCAGCAACCTAATATGACTTTAAATTGGGCAAGAATTTCATAACAGTAAGATCATTAGTGACAACAGCTAAGATAAACATTTACAGAATACATCATCCCTCACATTTGAGGACTGAAATCAAATGTTTTGCTGGTTGGAGTTAGGAAAAAACACCATTGCTGGTGGATTTTTCCATTTTTGTCTGCCATGGCTGATAGACAACTTTAGTTGAAGCCCCTAGGTTCTGACAGCTTTCAGGAAACGCACTGTGAAAGCTGGATCATTTCAATGATCCTATGTAAGATTACAAAAAGTCATAGAAAATGGTAAAGAAAATTCATAAATTCCTTTGTAATCTTCTCACTTAAATCTGTATAATATACCAGGAAAGACAGAAAAACTTTACGGTTCCTGGCTTCCAGAATTTACCAAATTTGCACAAGAGGTATCTGAAGTTCTACCTGCTGAAGTTCAGCCAGCTCTTTAGCTGTCCAGAGGTGTTCCACATACCTATTTCTATTGATGTTATCAGAAGTCCTGAGGTGGAATTTCTTAGAAGTTCCTCAGAAATGGCTTCATAAACCTATTTATTGATCTGGCTTCTCTACTCTGCTCTGGTGAGACCCCACCTGGAGTACCGCATCCAGCTTTGGAGTCCTCAGCACAAGAAGGACATGGACCTGCTGGAGCAGGTCCAGAAGAGGGCCACAAAGATGATCAGAGGACTGGAGCACCTCTCCTATGAGGACAGACTAAGAGAGTTGGGGTTGTTCAGCCTGGAGAAGAGAAGGCTCCGGGAAGACCTTATTGCGGCCTTTCAGTATTTGGAGGGGGTCTAAAAGAAAGCTGGAGAGGGGCTTTTTACAAAGGCATATAGCGACAGGATGAGGGGTAATGACTTCAGACTGGAACTTTAGATTAGATATTAGGGAGAAATTTTTCACAATGAGGGTGGTGAGGCACTGGAACACGTTGCCCAGGGAAGTTGTGGATGCCCCATCCCTGGAAGTGTTCAAGGCCAGGCTGCATGGGCCTTTGAGCAACCTGGTCTAGTGGGAGGTGTCCCTGCCCATGGCAGGGAGGTTGGAACTAGATGATCTTTAAGGTCCCTTCCAACCTAAACCATTCTATGAATTACTCAACAGTCACATCTGAAATGAGTTTCCACTTGCTTGTATCTCGCTCTGTGAGCCCAAAAATTGAAAGGCAAAAGGTATATTAGTCAGCACCACATAGTATTTATTAAGACCATGTTTTTATAGAAAGTCTTTGGAAAGGAAAATAGAGTTTTATTGGGAAAACACACTCAAAGTACTGCGTTTGTCGTATATGGGCAACCTAGCTGTAATGATAAAGTGTGTGTTCATCTCTAGCTGCTGGGCTGGACTGTTATAAGTTCATCTATTGTGGAAGAAAAATTGGGCCTGTCTCCCAGAAGACCTAGAGAAATGACTGAATCAGGATTGAATAAGGGAACGTTTCTCTTGCAAAATGGTAATATAAATGATATGGGGCTGACTAATAATACAGTTGGTTTCCACTAACTAACAGAATAACATGATGATCTACAGAACTGAATTCCAGACTCTGAGCTAAGATAATTTTTTTTCTTATTTTCCATCTGAGTCAGTTAGAACAAAACCTGTGTTCAAGAGACCAAGTCTTGTGCTTTTTGCTTCCCCATTTAATCTCATGTGGGTATCCCCATCTGATCTGAGATGCAGAAGATATTCCACATGTCAGAGGCCCCCCAATGGTGGTTCAAACATGGTTCCAACTCATAAGGGACTTATAATGCAAATTATCTGTGGACAGTTTGACCAAGAAAATAAGTATTTCCCATGGACAGAAGAACTGATTTATTGTAATTGAAAGATGATGAATCCAGGCTGCACGTGGAAGCATGGTGCCATATGTGTCTCTCAATTCACAGGTTTTAAGGTTCCAGTTCTAAAAAAGGGGACACCCAACTTAATGGGAGAATTAGACAGAAGCTCAGCCAGACCAAATCTCTGGCCACCACTTTGTCCTATGTGTGTTTTTCTAATGGAGAGTATAGCCTGTCTCAGTGCCTTCAATTTAGTGAAGCATACCTTATTTAAGTGTACCTACTTTTAAAACTAGACAGAATTTTTAATTAATGGAGCACATTGTTATGTCTGTAGTCAATGTCCCCTTTGTGTACTTAGAAGGGCTATCCTGAATCTGGTTATTATCTCACAAAATCAATCTAGTTTGAGGATTATTCTTCCTGAAAACGCAATGGGCAATCTCTTCTTTTGAATATTTTGTTTAAAACATTAAGCCGCATGTACATCCTAGAAGAATTTGAACATGGGTTCTGAGCTAAGATCTTAAGCAGACTGAAAGAACACATCAGTCTGCCGAATATGATATCCAGAAAAATACAAGTTTTCATTTCAAAGGTAATACACACACACACACACACACATATATATGTATATAAATCTGTATGGCATATTTGCTGTGCAGGCCTAGACTCCTTGTGAAGTTGTTTTTCAGTATAGCAAATTAGAAAAACATGCCCAGAATTAAAGGTTACTTAATCGGGTTGAAGCAGTAACTTCAATTCCAGCAACTCCCTCCCACTACGTTACATCTGATAATGTACCCAAGTCCAAACATAAACTTAGTTCAAAAAGATGTTTGGTCCTTGAATGTAAAATGACACTTAGCTTACACAATTAGCCAGGTAATACATATCCTTCCAAGAGAAGCAATTTTTACCACAGAATAATCTGCATTTTACTAATCTCGGATTGTTAAATTTTACTTGCTGAAACTTTTCCATATGGCTTTTTGAATACCACTGTCCTGTATTTAATTACCACAGAAGGATATTAATGAAGAGGTTGGAAATTTGGCCCAATCCCTCTTCCACAGTTTGGACAGTTTGGTGGCGACAGAGCCAATGAGCAGAGCATTTCTGTCAATATGAGGCTGTGCCATTTCACACACAAAAGCAGTGGCAAAAGAGGAGTAAACAGACCTATAGAAATAAAACAACCAACTATTTTTTAATTGTTCATAAACTTAAAAAATAGTATGTTCATAAAGTAGCACTGAGTGAAGTGAAACCCTGGTTTGCTAACCTAAAGGACAGTCAAACAGGAATTGGTGGAGTAGCCCTTGTAATCGAGACCGTTTTTATCAAGCTGTAAGATGCACGCCCAGAAATGCAAAGTGTAATTCCCAATTTTAAAGGCAAAACATGATATGGAGCAGAACCAAGGCAAGGGTAGGCAGCTTGGAGTGCAGAGGATGCGAGGAAGCTAACGTGGGTGGGAAAGCATATGTTGCTGCCTGGATGAGGAAGTGGTACACCACAGTTACTTCATAAGTGCAAGGGCTTTACAAAGTAAATCTCCTAGGGACTGTTTTAAATAGACAAAGAATGACACACAGCCCTGACAGGCTTTCAGTATTGTTTGAGAAGGCTGGTTGCCTTCTAAAAACACTGGACTCATGCTTGTACTTTTTCCAAAAATGCCTGTTTTTAACCTCAACCTCTTCATATAAACAGTGGGCAGATGCACCATGTAGTAAACTCTGTTTTGTCTAGCATGAAATTAATGGCTTCCTCAGTCTTACCTGACAATGGAAAACATATTCCGGTGTGGTTTTCTTGAACTTCATGTTCCATACCAAGGCTACCCCATCAGGCTCATGTGGAGCATCTTCATTATTGTTATAAGATGCAACCATCAACTCGGGGTACTAGAAAGAAAAAGAAAAAGAAAATGAAATAGGACGGGTGATGAAGAACCTATGCAAAATCAGATGAGACAGAAATAATCTACACTAGATGTGCAATATCTGGTTTTAATTATAATACACACTAGTCCAATCACAGCATTCAGCTTCATTTTGGTTTTATATTTTACTTGTCCCTGATATCCTTACAGCCCTTGCTCCTTGTTCTTTCTGTTATTCTCAGATACCACAAAGCCAATGCTTTTTCTGTAGGTAATTCTCAGAAAAGACAACAAGCAGGATATTCATAGGGGCAATGTAAAGCAAGGAAGAGGAAAATCTGAAAGCTTGAGTAATTCTAATGCATTTGCTTAACCATTTTTTCAGGGACAAACCAGTGTCTTTATTGATTTTGATAATAAAAACACTATGAGCATAGCGTTGACTTGCTTTTATTCTGAAATTCAGTTTTTTCAGCATCCCCAAAAACTATTCCTTCTTATTTCATTATGCACTCTTCCTATTTACTTATGCGTAGAATCAACTTGAAAGCTCTTCTTGGTGATTCAAATAGCAACCAAAACATTTTCTTCACAGAAGCTCAATTTTGCAAGATGCTGAGGTCATCTTGTAAAGCATAGGGTGACCTCGAATTCCACTGACTCAGTAAGATTGATGCAATGAGCACTCTAAAATCAGATCCATATTTCCTCGCGCATCCATTATCCACTGATGTATAGCAGTACGTAGGCAACACACGCATATGTATTTGCTCTGTTTATATAGATACATGTATATACACAGACGCATAGTATCATATATGAAAAATCAGATTTTCGCATTCTGTTGATGACCTTGTATCGTTCCAAAACACCATAAGTGTGAACAATTTGCCCACAAACAATCAATTACTTTCTGCCTATACAATAGCACCCAGTTCTCCACTCACATGTTTGACACTAGACACCTCTGGTGGCCTCTGTCCTTCCCTCTAATTAGTCAAAGTAATGCAGTGGACCTTATGGCACGTCCAGAGAAAAGCACCTGGCTTCTGCAGACCAACGAGGCAGCAGCCCAAGCTCCGCAGACCTACACTCCCTCTTGTGAACTAGGAATGCTTTCCCTCAAAATTTCTCAATGATCTCCACAAATCATTGTCACTCTTTGTCTTTCCCAGGTAAATTCCTGCCAAACCATTCACAGCTTTATAGGGAACAGCACAGCTGGTAAGTGTGAAGGAAGTGGGACAAAGAAACTGCCAATAGTGCTATTGGGAGCTGTGAATTTGGTCCACACCAGGCATTTTAAAAATAAAAAACCCCCACACCACCCTTTATATCATTATCATTGGGGTTTGAACCTCTCTGCTTTCAGAATCCATTTGGAAGAAATAATGTGCACAGCTATAACTTTTGCCATCAGCAGCTGTTCTTTCCCACTTTGTGTACACATCCATGGATAATACATCATGGAGCTGATGATTTTTCTATTCAAGCTCATCATTCCAAATGAGCCTGGACCCACGTGTGGGAGAACCAGCAACGACACGTGGCCACCATAGCTGCCTCTTTCCCATTTTGGGGCGCCTCTGACTGGGTTGTACCTACATGCTGGCAGACCCTGGCTGCTGGAACAGCTTCTCAGGGCAATTTAGCACCCAAAACACTTGCATGGGATTTACTGCATGCAGCAGACCAACCTTCTCTCTCCTCAAGAACTGAGGGACACCTAAGTTTAATCCCACACCTGAGACACCACCTCTCTGGACACAGTTGTGCCAGTCTGCCCTCCACTGCTCTCATCCATCTCACCCCCCTTCTCCTGCGACAGAGATTACAACCACTTCTGAACGGCGAGCTCAGCTTCTTGTTTGAACTTTTTCATCCCACGTTGGCCCAGGTCCACGTAAACAGCGTGCGCAGCAGGCTCTTGCCAGGGCATCTCGTTTTGGCTGAACAGGTTAGGTACCATTCGCGCGAGCAGACCAGCCTGCAGTCATGAAGGGGCAGATACCTTGGCAGGCAGAAGCGACAAGCCCTTCCACCAGCATGACTGCAGCCAGCTAGGGCATGTGAGCAGGTCTGAAGCACCAGTTTAGAGGCACTTTGGGGTTGGTTCACGCTCCTGGAAAGTTTAGTGAGCGTGTTCTGGTTGGCAGCACGTCTGGCCATAAACAAACACTGACTCAACTCTTGCGGGTCTATACGTAGGTTTTGCAATCACAGTTCATGCATCTGACTGGAAATACAGTTTCAAGTTTACACAGATGCTGGGGTCATACCTTGCTGGGCAACACCATTATGAGGCTTTTTGACTCTTAAAAAAACAGAGCGAAGTGCAGGACGCTAAATCCATGCTGGCATTGCCTACTCGCCTCCTCATTCAATCTGCTTGCATTTACAGAATTTCGGTCCTCACCAGGTGCCCGGCTGTCCTGTGACTGCAACTGAAAACAACGTGGAAGTGGCGCTGTGGGAAACAGCATTCAAGGCTGCTGTCTGAGAGTCAAGAGAGACACAGTGGTATCCCTGAGACTGTGGTTTTCTTGGCTTTAGATGAGCTAAGCTACCTCCTCATGGACAGAGCAAGGTGATCCCACTCTCTGTGTTTACGCTTAGTCTTGATGAAGCATGTAAGCCGTTTTCCCTTTGCTCTGCAAAAGATTCAAGGGGCTAGTGGGTTAGCTTTAATGGTATGAATGATCCCACATGTTTGGGACCGTATTTTACATGTGACTGGGAACAGAATAACTTGTTTAATCAATGCATCAAGGTCCTTTGTTTGATTAAGCTTCTATTTGCCTTCAGGCTGTTTTGCCGCAACAGTTTTATCGCAGAAAATTGAGCAATGTGCTCTGCAGTTCCCATGCTTATTCAAGTTATCCTTTGGCACACTGGACACTGCCATGTCCCGGAGCGTGACTGAGAAGTGGAGCTAGCAGTTAGGTGGAATACCTCCGTCTGGCTCCAGCTCCGATACACCTCAAAGCAGGCAAGAGAGGAGGCAAGTCCCTCCTCCCAGGCTAGTGTGGGGCAGCACGCAGAAGTGCCCCAGCATGGCGAAGCCGCTGGGGTGGAGAAGCCCCCGCTGGGGTGCCAGGGAGCTGAGCGTGAAGAGTTAATGGAGGGGAAGGCAGGAGGGGCCACCCTGGAACAAAGAGGTGGGAAGCAGAACATGCCTGGGAGCCCCAGGGGCTGAGCAATTACATTTGGCAGTGCTCTTCTGAGGCGGCTTTTTTTCTTGCTGCCCTGGGAATACAGTAAGAACTGCCTGTTAGGAAAATATCAGATAAGAATTCCATGTAATTTCCAGCCCCTGAACAAGTGAACAACCTAAGATAAGTGTTTCCTCAGGCTTATATTTGATTTCTGTGGAAATCCATATGTGCTTAAAGGCCACCCACGTCACACCAGTGCATACCTGTTGTTAAGCTGATATTTTGTATGAAAGCAAAAGGATAAATCCTTCGTTTCACACACGGGGCGCAAGCTGGATATTACAAGCTGGCTTGTATCTCTGCAGCT
This sequence comes from Chroicocephalus ridibundus, assembly GCF_963924245.1. Classification (NCBI taxonomy): domain Eukaryota; kingdom Metazoa; phylum Chordata; class Aves; order Charadriiformes; family Laridae; genus Chroicocephalus; species Chroicocephalus ridibundus. The sequence continues at coordinate 27,968,162 of NC_086285.1, read as the reverse complement.
GCCTGTTGTGCACCAGACGCGGTGGGACAGCCAGACCAACACAGCCTACTGGCGATGCTCGGTGAGACCCTCCAACTCCTCTCCTCCCTGACACGTCCTCTGTGCAGCCAGGTGCCACCTTCCCTGAGAAGTACCCAGAGGGATGGAAGCAGCCCTGCTGCCTTTTCAAGGGGAAGGAGAGAAGGATGGATGGGAGAGTCACTGTGTTCCTTATCCACTGCCTCTCCCCAGCCCGCACACACCATTTACATGCTTGGTCTTAAACACACGCCATCTCCACACACAACACCTAGCATGGTGCAGAAAGAGCAGCTACTTCTAGGCTTTTCTTAGCACTGGGCTGAGCTACATCTAGAGCATCTTTGCTACCCACACCAGGCTGCGTCAGGGCTCTGGACACACCAGGGCACTCCTGAGGCTGGGTTTGGGGCCAACTAGGTGTTCGCATTTTTCAAGCCTATGTCCTCCTGGAGCAGTTCCATTATATCTGTATTGTGGACCTTGGAGCAGAGTCTCCCTGCTTTCCTCCCCAGGGAAACCATCTGCTTTGCTCCAGGCTGGAACCTAGGAACCTACTAACAGGGACGAAGAAGAGAGGATGAGGGTGGCTGGAGTGAAACTGGGACAGAATGAATTTGACAGGACCTGTGGTGATGTGTGTGTCTGCTAATCCCAGCTCTCCAATAGAGTAACTACTTAACCTGGTTTCTGTGCTTTGCTGATGCTGCTGTATTGGTTTTGGGAAGCTTAAGCAGCTCTGTCATCGGTTTTATTTTGCAATATGACAATGCTTTGCGGTGCACAGAAACTGGATACATTCCAGGCTTGCTGCTTTAGCGTGCCCCCTGGCCAGCTACAGCCGCCTCTTCCATCTCTTGAAGAGAGGACCCAGCACTTTTCGGAAGACCTCTTTTCAATCTTTTCAAATTATTCACATACTTCCACATTTTGAGTTTTAGTATATTGGAAAAATAAATTTTATTCCTCACTATTCTTATTTTTTATTTTCTTTAGTATTATATATAACTATTTATTAACTCAATTGCTACATACTTAATAAATTATTTTTTATTGGTTTAATTTTAAATCTTTTGTCCTACAAAATTTTCCATGTGCTGAAGGTGTGGAGCGGGGATGGCAAGTAAAGACTCCTTCATCTTAGTAGGTTTGTTAACCTATAGTTTTAATACAACATCCTGGTTTTGAAGACCAAGTAACATATTAAAAAGAAATGACAGCTTCATTATTGCCCACTGCTCTTCTTTATGGAGAAACAGGCGTTCACGCATTCCTGGCCTTGCTGTTAGCTAAGAAATAACAACATACTCTGCAGAACAAAGGGCGAAATGACACTGGCTGCATTTTTTAGGGAGAAGTTGCAAGATATATAAAAACATATCTCCTGGCTTCACATCTTACCTGCAGAGACCAATCCATGCAGGTGACGACACGGTGCTTTGACCAGTGCTCATCATAAAATTGGCGGTTAAAGGAAAGGTTGGCTCCTGCTTGAACGTCTCTGTGGGAATTCAAACAAAGTGACACTTTGACACCAGGGTTTAAATGCTGTGAAAAGCAATGCAAAAGTTTCTGACTACTTCTCAAATTTCTGCTTAACCTGAGGAAGTCTGCCACCTTGATTTAATTGGTCTCATTGTCTCACTGAGAGTAACAAATCTGCACCAAGGAAGAAATTTTACATGTGTTTCACAAAACCACACTTCTTAATTTCCCACTGCCTTCCTGACTCTTTTCTGTCTCACTCTTCTGGGTCGCCCCAGGCCACCTCTGCCACCTTTGTCTCTCAGGACCGAACCTGGCCCTGGAATTCAGCTCCCCCTTTTCTGAATTTTCACCTCCAAACTATAACCAAATCTCTCTTAACTTTGACTCTTGAAATCTTAAAGGTACAGCACCTCCTCCCAGCGTTGGAGGCGGCAGATGCCTTCTGGCAACATTAGGACGGGCTGAAGCTCAGTGTTGGTCCAAAGCTGCCAAACTGATGCATTTAGCCGGTCCACAGGGGCGATGCTCGAGAATAACCTCCAGTAAATAGCTTCAGCGTGACATGGCCACTCATTTGCCGAGAGGCTTCAACAGGTACACAGTCGTTGAAACCAAAATACTTTCTCTCCTACTAACAAGTTTTGCTGCTTCCGCTCCCCTATCAATTGCTGAATACACAACCTGTCACCTCTTGTTTTACGCATTTAGATTGCAAACACTTTGGGAGATCATAATTTTCATCCACCCAATGCATAGCACAGTGGGACCCATTACAGACCTGAGGCAGTAGTAGAATATAAACAACAGTAATTTGAATTTGTAAAAATATCATGATATAAGCACACAGATGTACACTACTGGAATGTAGGCATGCACACCTATATATATACGTGTATACACACTTTTATCTATTTCAATTATTTCTTCAGAATTTGAAAATTCACCCCAAAAATGAAACAAAAAATTAAACCACTTAATACGTCAAAGAAAAAACCTTAGATCGATAAAGCATGAAGCTATTTTACAAAATAATTTTGGCTAACAAAGTGATCCAGGCCTTCATGGAGAGGTAATAACCTTTTCTTAGCTATAAAAATGTTTAATTTAGTTTTAAAATTAAAGCTTCCTGGCATTGGAATTCTTTTTATAAAGCTTACTTTACAAAAGCAAAAAAAAAAAAAAAACCACAACAAACTGACCCATCTTTCTCTTCTACGTCTCTGCCACTGTAGTCAAAGAAGATGTCTGAGTCTTCAGCCAAAGCTCGCTCAATTACACGTATTGTCCGGTCAAAAAATATCAGGAATTCTTCTGAATGGAGAACTTGCTGTTTTTCTTCTTCTGTCAGTTCTCTAGGAGGAGCTTGGAAAATGAAAAGATGTAGTTAAGAGTATGACATTTCACCCCTTTCCCAATGAATCAACATCTTCAGTGGGTTTCTTTTGACATGAAAGCTTGCCGTAGCAATGTCAGGACAAAAATCAAAGCTTTACTCTTAAAATCATGACTCAGAATTTCTTAGTATATCTAAACATACTCCTGTATATTGCCAGAATGTAGCATTTACACAGAAGAGATCCTATATCTTATATATTTATTATTCTGAAATGGAAAATACTTAAACCCCCCAAATTAAATAAACTCAGTGTTCCTATTTCAGGAAATGGCTGTGACTGGCGTTTCGGCAATACCTAACTCGAAAAAGCAGAACACTTATGTAACAGGGGACCTGTCAGAGGAGCCAAAGATAAAATAATCTTCTTAACTTATACTAAAGTTCTTTGTGTTAAAAGGGCTCACATAATCTCTCCCTTCACTTCTTCCCATTTCTCCTTGGTGTCACTGATAAATCCTGTCTCTGCTTTAGAGCTTTGGTGAAGCAATGAAGTAAATAACCAAAGATATTCTCTGAGGCAGCAAAATGAACAGCAACCAGCCAAACACCGGTTTCTTTAAGGCAGTTTTATTCCTTTCAGAGGAATCTGAAGAGTCAGAGCAACAAATGCCACTGAGCTGTGACCAAACCTGCCCTGGGAGGGGGTAGGAGCCGTCTCTCGGGCACCAGTCAGGACAGCCTGGCCCCCACGAGATGAAGTTGCTTCTTTACACACACGCGGAGATGCTAAACCTTTACTTCCAAACCAGTATTTCCAGTATGGCCCTTCATTTGAAAAATACTGTCTTTGCAGGATGCATCAATGCTATGTCTCCATCAGTTTAATGACTTGTTGGTAAATTCCAACTCAAACGTGAGCATCCGAGGGAAAGGAAACTGGGATGCTGCTACTGCTACGATGCACAATTCCATTATCAATTACACTAGCAGGGTCATATTGATATGTTGTATATCAATTATGCCTTTGCCCACACATGCTTTTAGTTATATTTCAGAATTACTCGTCTTTCAAAAATGCCATTAGTATCTTTGCAGTGACACCAAACAGACCTTGCAACTAGCTTAAATTCCCAGCGTGAAAAGCTCTATTGACATCACAGGAATTATGCTAACAGAGAATTTTGTTCCAAATTTATACTTAGGTACACAAACAACATACTGCAAACAGATCTATTGCAAAATTACGGAGACACTTGTACTTAAAGAGTTTAACCATCGATCGAAGGTTTCCTGCGTTTGGCTTTACACTACGGATTTGAGGTGTTTACTTGTGAAAATGACCTTGCAGCCTCCCTAGGCCATATTGGGTTAAAACAGCAGCAGCCAAAAAAGATAACTCAGCACGGTGCCTCAGAGAACGCGCAGTACACATCAAAGTTTAATTCCCAGCCCTGTCATACATATCTTAATGTTTAATAAAACAACGAGTGACACAGTTTAAAGTTGCGATTAGAAATTATTTTCCAGCTGCTGTGCCATGCCACACAGCTACTTTCAGCTATCAGGGAGATGTAGCCTTTTCTCGTTGTCTGATTCTCCCATGGTTCACACTAGATTCGTGAGCTCCGCTGCTCAAATATGATGCCACCACCAGCCCCAGGGGCAAGGACGGATTGAAAGGCACCACAGCAGGCAGGAGCAGTGACATGGTCAGCGTTACTGCAGTACTCAGCTCCCCCAGTTTTCAGTGCACTTGCTTTCAGAGCACTCCCTGTGGTCGGGAGAAGCTGTTATCACCACACTCAGGTTTGCCTCAACTGGTCAAAGTGTTAGCTCTGAAAGACAAAATCTCTGCACTACACGCGGGCTAAATATAGAAGGTTGGAAAAATGCAAAAGGTAGAGGAGCAATTTGGCCCTCAGGAGACAAAGCAGCAAAGAAGTTAGAAACTTTAGCTTTTGATGATCTCCTACAGCCTTGGCCCTATGCCTCCTGCCACCAGGTTTGTGGTCCCTGTGGAGCTCCACACATCCAGAGAATATCTAGGTCCCCCTGCACGGTCCCCCTGAGTAGCAGAGTGACAATTACCAAGGCAGGAGCACAATTTGCCTCTAAGTGCTTTAGACAGAAGCAATGCATGTGAAAAAAAAAAGAATGACTAGCAAAAAGTACAGGTTGACCTATTGCAGCATCCACTGCTGAATAGTAATTGGCACTAAGGGAACTCATCTGGCAAGGAAGCCTGTAATGAGCAATATCCCACTGTCACCACTAAGGCATTGCTTTCCGAGAATCAAAGACAACAACCATGACGATGCAGCAAAACGGCATAAAAGGGGAGAAAATAACTGCAAAGGCAACTGGAAAACTCATTTTAAACTGCTCCAAATGGTAAAAATTATTTGCTAAATCAAATCCTCTCTACAGCTTGGAAATATAAATTTATTACTCAGCCATTTGCTGACTATAACTGGCAAAGAAAATACAACCAAAAATCAATAGAAAGGGAAAAGGCAAAAAATAAACAGCTTGGGAGCTGTGGAGTGTTCACAAGCAATGGAGACACACATGATTGCAGTTCTACCTCAGCAAAATCTCCCTTGCAGTTAGCAATGATCTGTGGGAGGCCAGCAGTCTATTAAACCCTCTTCGGCATCAGAAACACCTTGGCTAAAGTTTGTAGGGCATAAATCAGCTTACCTCATTCATCTGACTGACACACCAGATGCCCCCTGGCGATATTAAGCTTCATATTTTAACCTTATTTTCTTCTTTCATTCGGCTGCCTCTGAAGTTTTATTTGAGGCAATCTCTTCTTACAAGAATGTTAACATCATTACTTTTTCCAGTGTACAACATTACTGTAAGTACTGCAAATACATGAAGTATAAGCAAAAAAACCCCAAAACAGACAGGCTTGTTCTTTCAAATATGAAGATTTTCTAACCATTTATCTTTCAGAGCCACTTCCATTTTCCCCTTGTTCCTTCTCCCTGTCTGTCCATTACCTTGAATAAAATAAAAAGAATCTATGTAATTTTCTGCAATTTTTCTTCCTATTTGGGGGCTTACAGTTACTTTGATCTCAGCTTTCAAGAGACACAAGCTCTCTTCAAGGAAAACTCTGAGAAACATAAGTAGCTGATCAAAGTGTTTTTTGTTTTGTTTTGTCACAGAGACCTATGTGATGCGACAATATCTTCAGAAATTCCCTGTAAGAATACAGCATTTGCCTTCAAGTATCTGCTCTCCCTGCCGTAAAAACCAAACAAACCACATCTAACCTTCCACGTCTAACAAAGCCTAGTGCGATGCTTAGCTTACCAGCGCTCAAAGTTACGTGCTTATTGCCTGGAGTGCAATGAAAGCTCCTGCAAAGACAGACCCATACTTTGCTCTTGTTTCTATACCATAGCTTTGTAATGAACTCTTGTGCCTGTGCTCTGCTTCCCAGCCGGAGGAGCTGAACCCACCCGTGGCCCCGCACGGCTCACGGCAGGAGGACCCACGGCGCAGCCACCAAGTTCTGCTGAACTGGGCATCCCATCTGCCCGCAGACCCACTCGGTGGGATGGCGTACCCACAAACAGAGTGCTGCCTGGGTGGCTCTGGGGTTATAAGATGAACAACACGTATCAAAGAAGCCCTGTACTCACGTTAATGTACAATAGTGTACAAAATAAAATGGAATTTACATTTAAAATTAAAACACTGTGTGTGCAGTTATATATGCACGGAGGGGAAGAAAATGCGAGGTATATCCATAAGGAAAGACTTTGTACACCGTGCATGAACGAAAAGGTCTAGGATATGTAACAAAAATCGAATGTGACATGAAAACAACTGATTTATTCAACACTTATTTATGAAATATAAGGGCATCTTATTATTTCACATGATTTAACCATGATCCTCAGAAATACCTTATTTCACATCAAGGTCCTTTGTCCACAAATTTCTTTGGACAAAATAGAAAACATTTTTTTTTAATATTAAAACATTTCCTTGGATCTTTAGGAACTAAGATTAAAAAATGCTGCAGACTTGTTTTTATCTGGAAGAAGAAAGCTTGTGGTAAATATAATAGAAGTAGTTGTGATAACAGTGCAGGATCAAATTCACAAATATTTAAAAACAAAGGGACCCAAGAAGATATTTAAAAAAAAAAAAAGAAAAGAAAAAAGACGCACATTTGAATAAGTATAATAGAACATAAAAAATATTCTCCTTGAACCTCAGAAATTGTAAAAACCTGACAAGAGAAATGAAGTCTATTAAAGGCAAAAAAAGAAAAAAAGAACAAAAGGAGTAAGTGAATGAAAGAAAGGGTGAACTAATAAAAACAGTAAAGCAGGAAGCAGCCTTGTTATGAGCCCAGAGATATAACGAAAGACAGAAGGAGATTAGTAAAAACCCTTTTAAGAGGTGTATTATTTCTTTCAGTGTATATTTAAACCCATGTAAACGTTAGATGTGCTGACGACTGAGGACGGTTGAAATGTACAGCGTGAGAACCGCAAGGTGCTAAGCGGCTCTCAGCAGCTTTTAGCCCAGCCTGCCGATAGCCTGCGATCCTCTGGCTTTTCTCGTGCTTCTCGCTTTCATGCCAGGCTTGATATATTCCATATCCTCATTTCATATATGCCATATCCTCGTTTGATATATGCCATATCTTGGTTGTGTTGTGTTTAAAACACAAGCTCCTGCACGGTGTAATTGCTGAACGTATAAACGGAGATTTTGAGGTGCATTTAGGGATTTTTTTGGTTCTGGAGGAGCAGAATCCAGAGCCTTAAATTCAAATCTGTGCCAGGCAGGGCTGTTCCCACTGAGCGTGCTTCTCCAGAGGCCGTGCTGAGCACCATCCCTGAGCACGCCTGAGTCGGGCTGTCAGGAAGGGTTGGCACACCTGAGCTCGCTGTGGTGTTGGTGGCAGTAAAACCATGGCGTCACAGGCTATTAGAAACCCTACCACAATCTGTCCTGCTTCTCCGATACTCAATGCCTGAGCCGCCAAGAGCTAAACCATCTCCCTCACCGCAGCCTGCTGCGTGGACACCTGAGCTCCATGCACGGGGCCAGGGCAAGTGGGGCACAGCAGGTCTTTGAAGCTGCAGATCCCAGCCTCCCCCATCCCAGCCTTTCATGCAAGTTCCTGTGGATGTATCCACGGCTTCAGATAAACGCAGGTTGAGGCCCGCTTTCCAGACCCAGCCCGTCCCGCTGCTCATGTGGTTTCTACTGCCACAAAGAGGCGCCTAAGGTGGAGCTCCAGAGCGCTCTGGTGGTGGAAAGCCCCAACCCACTTGATGCCACAGTTTGGTACCAGTCTCTTGTTTACGTGGTCAGGAGAGGCTGGGAACGGGCAGAGCACAGCCCAGTTCTCCAGCAGGTATCCCACACTTGGCTCGTCCAAGAACGGTGGGGAGACCATGCACCTTAGACGGGTGTGACAACAGGCAGCTCCATGGAAGAAACACAAGGGCGTCCTAAGGCTTCATATGCTTCGAACAGTCAATGAGCCAGGTGTTCACCTCCCACTCCAGAAACACTCTGGGGGGCTCAAGCTGCTCCTCTGCCCTTAGCACCTCCATGGCATTGAAGTGCCGCAAGAGGTGTTGTGCCAGGCAGGCTGCCCTATTGCAGGTGCACTGTGTGCCTTACGGTGATGCCAAGACAGGTCCAGAACCAGGGTCAGACCCTGCACACAGTCGTGACTGCTGAATAATCCCACCAAACCCCGCAGAGCGACTCTGGGGCGTGCGGGGGGAAGACGAGGAAATTAAGCATGCAGTAAATGTCTGTAGAATTAAATTGGACTACCTATAAACCACAGAGAAAAAAAAAATCACATTTCCTCTTAAAATACCATTATAAAAATAGAGCACTCCTGTGCTGTTGGCTTGGGGAGGGGGAGTCTGAACAGGCTGGATCAAAGCTTTATTTTTCATCCTGACCTATTTTGGAGTGATATTCATGAAAAAATTGTCTGCTTTTCTCTCCCCGCACTTCTCTCTCCCGTGGTTTTTTTTCTTACACTCCTATAACTCAAAAAAGGCCACGCTGATTTTTTTTTAATCTGTTAAAAAATGTGCTCCCTGAGCTGAAACCAAATTTCAGCCCAGAGCAAATTTTTACGGCTGGGTTATAAATCCCTGAAAAACAGGATTCATAATGGAAGTGCTGACACAGCCTTAACTACTATATAGCAGTGTGAATGGCGCCACTATAATATCTATTAGAGATTCTTTAAAAAGTTTGCAAAATATTGTCTTGCCTTGCAGAAAAAAAGAAGCCAGAGTACTTAATGCCAACATAAACATGCTTTTAACCCATTATGTGCTAATTTGCAGAAAAGCTATTAATTCTGAGTAGGCACACGGAGTGCAGCACAGACAGGAAATGTTCTTCTAAACTCCTGTTTGACTTGTAACATGGTTTTAATCACTTCCATGAAACACAAACGATGGCTTCAAACTCTGAATGCTGCTCAGAACATGAGAAGGGTGATTACAACAGAGAGGAAAACGGGATTTTGTTGGTGAAAGGGCTAAAGCCAACAGGGAGAGAACGACACCAAACGCTAAAAAATGGGACTCCGTTCCCTGCCAATTTGGGGACGACTGCTTCCTTTGATTCACAGCATTTAATGCCAGTCATCGGCACGCCACTATTTGATCTGTCACAACACGTACTGCAGGTCAAGTTCACTTTCTATCAGGCAACGAGCATGTTTTCCTCTTCCTTGAACCCAGTCAAGTGCTAGCACCTCACAAAGCCGGTTCTGCTAAAACAAGCTGTGCCTTGCTTTTACAGCCTGCAGTTTGTGTGTCTGAGACTAGCGCTAAACTAGCCCAGTTGATCTACCATTCCTGGGGGGTCTGCTAGGCAGGGAAGGGGAGCACTGCTCCGAGACTCAAACACAACAAAGAAAGAAAAGATGTTGGCAGTGGCGCTTGGTCAGCAAAGTACATAAAAGGCTAACTTGAAAGCTCACGAAAAAGTGAAATAAATCAGTTCAGGAATGTATTTAGATTTTTTCCTTCTTCTCTTCATGCAGGAGTTTGTGCTTTCTCCCCAGGTATAAGTGCTAGCATTACTTTTATGTGGAAATAAATGGGGGTGGGATCAACTGCAATCTGAATACTAGAGGGACATTCAGCACTGCAGGACAGTGCTTATGCACTGGGGGCAGTGAAATCGGTTTTTATGGCTTCTTGTTGTCATCAGTAAAAGAGATACTGTGTTAGGCCCAGTGACTGCTAGAGCCTGTATGTGAGTTGACCCCACAGTTTTGGGAGGAAGGGTAATTTTCAGGAAAATGTAAGTTTTTCTATGTTGCCATGTTTCTTGCTGATGTCTTCAGTTCTGCCTTTGCAGGCTCTTGTGTGACTCCTGTTCCTGCTGTCACGGCTGCTCCTACTGCTCCCCTCCACCCATGACAGCGGTGGCTGGGCGCAGTGGGAGAAGCAGAAGGATGAGGAGCTGGAGGAGTAAGTTCCTCCCTCTGTGTTTCTACCTAATGAGCAACGGACACTTCAGGATTTATGGCATGGGTGATTTCTGTGATGCTCTTAAGAGGGAAGAAAGATCAATTTATAATCAAACCAGCATGGCTGGTACTGCAACTCACTTCAGTGCGTGAGGACAGCAAATGTGGGCACTATACACCAGACTCAGGTTTATTGGACACTGATGTAAATCATGCCAGGCTCCCCTGGATGAGAAAGGAGCATCCACCGCTGTATTCACAGTTAATGACTTCATGAGCTTCTCTGTAAAACAACTCTATATTTTTCCCATAGTGAGATTATCTTGTGAAGAACAAAGCCAAGGTCACAGAATCATCCTGACAATGATCACCATAGCACAAAGTGATTTAGGCCCTACCTGAGGAAGTAAGTTACCTTTCAAGAGTGCAAACAGTTTTGTGAACAGTCCTGGCAATACAGAGCTAAGAAATGGCAGAGAAGAAACTCATTTCCTCGCACACTGGAGATGCTGATATTTCAGCTCTTTTCACTGACTCCACGTAGGGGTGAGTGTTGACTGTTCAAGGTGACACACCAGAATAGCCAATACTCTAGTAAATTCCCAGGTCAGGAAGAACAAATTTTACATCCCTCTTCTAATTATGAAACCTAGAACAAGTACAAGAGAAGCACACGAGAGACACCCAGTATATTTACCATGTCCAGTGCACCAGTTTGACGTGTGTATTATCTTGTTTTCACAAGATAATGCACCACTTCGACACGTGTCTCTTGTCTGCACCAGAAAGAAGCCAGAAGTAACCGGAATTTTCATCTCTTGTACCCCTTGAGAGTGTCTCAATCCAGAGAAATGGATAGAAGGGATGGACCTGCCTGGCTTCAGCTTTGACCTTAAGTTCCCTGGGGGCAGCTCCTACAATTTTTTTTTATTCTGATAGTCAACATTTTCCACTCAAATGGTTTTCTGCTGGAGGATTCCTGACCACCACTTAAGTTTGCCCCTCTCAAGCAAGCAGACAGTTGTGGGCTCTAAGTACCTCTGAAGACCAACCAACTTTATGGAGCCGCTGGAATGCCTGGCATTCGTGTTTTAAATCTTTCATGTAAGCAGGCTATTTGAACCAGAGGACAAGTAAGCACCAGTCCTGGAATCCAAGAATCTCTACTTCATTCACAAGTTATGAGGACGTGTTTCTTCTTCTAAACAGCTGAAGTCTTGTGCTTTTCACAAGCTTCTCAGACCTACCAGCTGGGTCACTGGGATACAATTTACTGCTTTTATGCCACTCATGTGGTTCTGAATCAATAAAACTGGTGACTCTTTCGATTTCGCAGTGTTCTCAATAATAGAAACTACCTATGAGAATAACTACTTGCAGGATTCAGTCCTTTAAAGCTGTAACAAAATCCTTTTCATTTTGTAAAGTACCTTCTTTCACTTCCTGCTTCTGGTCTTGATTTTCTGTCTCCAAGTCATCCTGTGCTTTTGGTTCCACCATCTCATCATCATCTTCATCCTCTAAAAAAAAGGAAGAAAAAGATTTGTGAGATTCTCCTCTTTGAGAAGGATGAAAATTGTGTATCTTCTTTACAATGATAAACTGGTAGTAAACATAGGTAAAACAAAGTACACAACAAATGGAAATATCTACATTTATAGTCAGAGTGACACTCAGACATTTCCCCCCAGACTGCAAGATAATCTGCTAACATAGGGCACCTGCCACTTGTGCTCCCTGTGGCAACTTCCCATCTCAGATGTCGGCTGAATATCTCCCTGACCTCGGAGATGACTTCTTGGATGGCACAAGAACAGATGCAAACATGTTTAAGCCTGGCAGCTATTCCATGGTTGGGACACCTGCTATCCAGACACCTCATTTCCAATTCAATTCTCACCAGATTAATTTGCCTTTTGACCTACGGGAAGGGGTTAAATAGAAATCTGACCTCAGGTCAGAAGCCACTAGCAAGCAAACAAGCATGGTACAGTTCTGAAAAGTCATCACCATCAACTGGAGGAACACAGCAACCAAAAGTGGCATTTGGAGCTTAAGAACCATTCTTGCATTAATACGAATTTAATGAACACTAAAATTTGACACATGTCAGTTACTACTGCCAGATGTTTTAATGACCTTTCCTGACCTATGCAAATGCCTGTCTTCCTTCCCCTCTCTCCCCACACTCACATGTTCTCATTTTATTCAGGAGGGCAAACCATTCATTCCTTTCCTTGATGTCTGTTTGAAGTTACAAGGGTTCTGATTGTCCAGCCCAAAACATAACACAGCAGATCTGGAAAGACAGTGATGCACCAAAATGGCTCAAAGCCTACCTAAACCTCGTTACTTGTTCTCAGCTACAGCAATGTGATTTATTCTCCAGTGCCCAGGGCTGGCACCCAACCCGCTCACACTCATGAGAGGGTAGGGACGCACAGCCTTCTAGATTCAGTAAACTACAAAGACTGAAAATAGAGCTGGTCCAAAAAGAGTGAGTTAAATCTGTGGGCTACAGAGGAACTATTCTGGAGTGATTCTGGAGCTTGACATACCATCAAGGCACAGCAAGCATCACTGGTGCCCTGGGTCGGTCCATCGCATGAAAGAATGCATGTTGTCCCAGCCCCGGGACATTCAGCCATCAGCAAAACGGCTGCAGTTCCTTTGGGGCTTTCTGAGCAATCTGCCTGTCACCACAGGGTTCCTCACGACATGGCACTTCTCCAGGCACGCTCCCCGCTCTAACGCAGCCACGTTAACACGGCCTGGGGCAGGGGGCAACATGTCACACTTCTCCAACTGCTCGGCTACTGGCACCTTCTCCTGCGAAGGCTGGCTGCAATCAGTCCTGCCTTCTTGGGGATATGTTGGTGCTGACAGGTTGCATTCAGCCAACAGTAACACGCAGCTGTATTTTGTTTTCAACAACGTAATAGGCACCATGCTATTCCCACTACGTTGCCTACCCTAGGACTTCTCCCCCCAGAAGGCCACAGAGCACATGTTGCTAGCTGACATCTTGGCTGGAGAGCACGGCTTAGCCACACACCGTAAGGAAGTGTCTCAGCATGGACAGACATGCTTCTCCTTCTTGGGAAAAAGGGGAAATCTTGGCATAAGATCTGCCATTGCTCCCCCTACCGCTAGTGAGTGCAGCGAGGAGAAGAGGGAAAACTTGGCTCCCCAGTCATCAGGGTAGAGGGATAACTGTGTGCTCCCCAGGCTGGGGAGGGAGAAGGAATCCAGCAGAGACGGGGAGGCATTTCCAGAACTAAAAGCATTCACGACTAATGAATGCCACCCCTTTATGAGGGATTTTTCAGACCACGAAAGGAAATAGCCCTTCAGAGTGGAGTAAAGGTAGGGTGTTCACGATGCCTGCCTTGGCAATTGTTTCCCTCGTATATAGAGGGGCTCTGGAGAAGAGCTTTTAGAGAGCAAGCCAGGGCGTTTCAGTTCGGCAGGGTAAACACGTTGTTCTGTCCACTGGCTGAAAGTTAGATAACATCCAACACAGTCAGCAGAGAGTCAGTGAGAAAAGCTCACCTGGTGTGCACACATAGGAAGGGTAAAAAAAAGGTCCTTCTGCATCAGTCTGTGGCACTAGCAGAGATGGGGATGTACGACAGAGAGCGGCACTCCCAGTTTCAAAGAACAGAGGAGAAGTGTGAGAAGAGAGAGGAGTGACCGGCACAGCAGGGAGCGAATGCTCTGCTAACCTCAGGTACGTGTGCACACACAGATAGGATCGCAACGGTGTACAGATATATGCACACAGACACACTTATGGTGGATACCTAATGAGGCCAACTCCCACAAGAGTTTTGTGAGTCTTGCATTACAAGTTTTTGTTCCCTAGAGCACTAGCTCTTGGAGCCAGCTGTTTACATATGGATTTCAGCTTCCATTTTTAACCTGTTTCCAACCTGTCTGCTTGTGTGGGGAAGTTTCAGAAGGGGAAGCGTTTGAGAAAACTTGCAGGAAGCAAACCAAAAAAACCCCAACACTTTATTAAAAATCCTGGGATTTTTAAGGCAGTATGCTATGGTTTTTAATGCTTCGCTTGTAATTTGGTAATGGACAGGGATGGGATGATGTAGCAAATGTAGAACTTGAGATTTAGTAGGGGGTTTTCAGACCGAAGTGAAGCAAATTTGTCTCTGTCCTCTAGAAGTCCTTGATTCCCCTGATTTTGGGGATTGTCAAATTGTTTGCCTGCCTATAGCCCGTTCCTGCTTCTAAAGCAGTGAATAAATGAATGGCTGAGGCACAGCCGGAGCCAGGGAGTGTATCGATACTTCAGCACCTATTAAGGTAGATCTTCTTTACTTCCCTTCCTTCCTCTTCTGGGAACAATCAAAACCAAGTTTCTCTAGATTTCCCTAGATTTAATTGCAGCAGGGAAAATAAGTAAAGGTTATTACAACACATGCCATACCTCTTACCAAGAGTAGACACGTCAATAAATTAGTTTTACAGGAAAGGCAGCGCAAGAGTTTTTAGCAGGTTAGACACAGTTCAGATGTCCTTATTTATTTACAGAGAAATGTATACACATATACAGAGAAACTCAGCTAAAAGAACGATATGGTTGTGAGCCAAATGCTAAAATGTTAGCAAATGCCAGAATTTGGATTGCCTGGGCACGATTAGCTCCTTCCCCCTCCCCACGTGTAGGCATGATGACATCATTCTGGAATTTCCTCCCTCTTGAGTGCTTGGCCTCATTTTCTGGGTGCTCAACAAGAGACACCTGGGCCCTGAAATGCAGAAGTGCTGAGAGCTGAAGTCAACTGGGCCTGTGCTTTGAGTGGAGAAAGTGCTAGGGAAATGCTATGCCTGCAAAAGCTCCCACGTCTCTCACTCAGCTTTCGCTGAAAGTTGTCATTCCAACATTTTTGCCCTTTCCCTCCCTGTCCTTCAGTGCCTTTGCATGATGACAAGAATATTGTGAAAATAATAGTGTTCTCCCCCTGCACAGATGTGTTGCAGAGATACATTCATCAGGATTTGGGGCACGTTAAGATGCTGTCATGGGAGCACCAGAGAAACAAAAGCTTGGAAGGGGATTAATGTTTTCTGTGTTCAGTGTAACACTTGGACCATGTGCATTGACATGAGATCTGAGGCCAGAGCACCAAATGGAAAAAGATAAAAACTAGAAGGGTTAAAAAACTGCCTCCCCATTGACTGGTTGAAACATAGATCTGTTAAGGAAACAAAAAACCTTACACATTATCATGTAATTAAAACTGTATCATCATAAATATTCAAAAGGGCTAATTAAAGATGCCCAGGAAACCTGCATTCTGGAATATCCAATGTTGCTTGGCTTTGCAACCTGAAGGTTTACTTGCAATAGCTTTTTTGGATATTATGTACTATTTAATGCCAATGTATGCATACTCACATATGTTCATAGTACATTCATTTGCCATTGTGCCTAATTACGGTTATGCATTTCTACATTTGACTGTGCACGTACACATGCATTACAGAATAATGCGAAATTCATTGGCACTCATTTTCCTGTGTTCTACTTAAGGGTGAAAAAGATAACTTTTATTGTATGTTTATTGGGAGAATCTGTGAGCGTCTATGTGCTTATTTGTTTCCACATGTGCCTCCTCAGATTGGATGTCCCATTGCAGTTAATTGCGCAGGGAGATGAAGATAGTTCTGTAGATCCTGAACACAAATAGCCTTTCCCTACTTAAAAGCATATCTGACATTGGGAAGTTTAGAGATATAACTTTTTAACTGCTTACGTAGCAGTAGTAGGAGTCTCATAGTCACATTTGGCAAACTCAGAGTTGCTACCAGCAGCAGTAGTGTTACACCCTGTTCAGAAGATCTAAATCAGAACTCAAATGTCTATTAAAGGAACCACATGAAAAAGGGCTAGTAATGAAGTGTATAGCTGCTGTGTAACACTTCTCCTTTGTAGATCTCGAAGGACTTTGTGAGGAGGCCAGTGTTATTATGCCCATTACCACGCAGAAGCCGACTGAGAGAGCCACTCACTGTAGATCACTCAGTAGACCAGCAGCTGAGTGCAGAATAGAGGGTTGACTTCAGAGTTTCAGCCTAGAGTCCTGCCCACTTAAGGCCGTCCTGCCTTTTATTGTAAATAAACAATTCCACAATGGAAATGATCATTAAATGTTTAGGTTAAATATGTTTGTCTGCTGAAGCTGGTGGAGCCATATGTGGGATTAATATAGACTGACATAGCTGGGCCAAATACCGTTTCTTCTTAACTCAGAGCTTGATGACTCTCCAGGCTCTAGGAGGTGGCCAGTCAGTCCCAACAGTGCTTTGTTTAATATGATGAAGTAAAAGCAAAGCAATTGTTCTCAGCTTGTACTTAGCTTTGAACACTCCTACTTCTGTTCCAGACCAGAAGTGGTCTTGTCTGTCTAAAAGCTTGCCCGTTTTTTCCAACTATAGAAGTTGCTCTAATACAAAAGTATGACCTGGTTTTGTTTAATCTGCGTACTAATTTTTGAATGTTGCCAACTACTAGGTCCGATGAGCCTGCTCTTTGCCTTGGCCTCCGCAAGGATGGGTCACCACTTTGCCATTGCAGTAAACGGAGGGGGAAGCCCTGTGGCTTCCCCTGGCACCTGCAGAAGAAATGCCCAGATGTGCTGAATTGGACGAAATGTTCACAGAGAGCACAGATGATCTCAGAAAGTCAGGCCCCACATTCCTACCAAGCTGGACTATTTATTACCTAGTTGGACTTTCCAGGGTTTTAAATCACTGTATTTATTTTTACAGCATGGAAAAACATACCGGGCACCTTCAGGATAAACTAGAATACAGTATGTAATTACATCTGAGAGGACTGCACATGACACTGGCTTAGGGTTTTAATTCTTGAGATTAATACTGTTTTGCTTGGGTCAACGTTTTCTTTGTTGTTTGAGTTTTGGATTGCCAGTTTTAGGCAGTTAGCACTGGTACTGCTCAACTAGTTTACTAAACACCTAATTTTTTTGAGGATTTATGTAATTATGGGCCTCTGCTCTGCTAATATATGTACCACCAGTTAAACAGCAGGCAGTACGTTGTACGTTCGTCTTGGGTGGAGGATTTACACCTCCTCAGACCTGCACCTCTGAGACTAGCTAAGAAGTTGCAGCTTCTGTGTATTGTTTTAAGTACTGACAGTTATACTGAATTAGTCTGACAGCTCTGTTTTTAATTCTGGGTAGGTACAAACAATCCTTTTCTTAAAGACATATCTTAAAAATAGCACTTTAATTAGCATCACAATTATATATTTTATTGCCTGAGTCACTGATATATGAGAAGCCAATGGGTTATTATATGGGGTTTTATATCAGCATCGACATTCCTTCAGTGCATGAGAAGGATCAGCCGTGCATATGACACATGCAATAAAATCAAGTGTCTTCACAAGAAGCAGACTTGGTATTTGCAACTGTGTAATACCAGAAACTGTTGCATCACTTTTATATTTACAACTGTTCAAATTAATTTTGCTGTTTCTGTTATGAAAGAATTACAAACCGAGCAAGGACAAACGCATCGTGTTTACATCGCCATAAGCCTGAATCAAACCAGTTGAATATTGTTGGCGTTATCCTGAGAAGGATTTAAAACACTATCTTTCCTTTTTGCATACTTTCTTTCCATCACTACCAAAATATGCAAAAAGCAAGGAAACACATACTTTTTCAAATAGGACTGCGTGACATTTCATATTTTTGAAAATCTATGATTTGCAATCTGGCTGAATGACCTATTTTTCATATAATGTAATTTTTTGAAATATGTCCAGTTTTTCACTTTCATCTTTTGACTGCCCTTTGAAGCAAGAAGAGAATTAATTCATCAGTGGATTTTGTTTGCAGAGTGGGATGTGAGACTGGACGTACATTGGGCACATGTTAGTCATCCCAGATGGAAATATTCTTGCATGCGGGCTCTTCTTGGCAATAGGCAGCTGCCTCCTAAAATGTATTTCAGTTAGCCAAAGCAAGGAAGACTACTCCCTGCTGAACACTGAAAAAACAGAGGTGAATAGATCTTGGCCTAAACTCTGTGCAACATGCAACAAATTTCAGATGAGAATTTCGTATGAGTTTGAGCTTGCAAGCATATTTGCATGCAAGAATCATATGCGTGGAAGGTATCTCTGCCCCTTTCCCCAATACTTAAATATGCACTGCAAACATTAAAAAGTTCCAGGTCATTCTTCTAGAGTTCCCCATCCCTGATACGACACATTCCCAGCACATCATCTTGTCCTTACAAATTAGTGCAGAGAAGTTGTGCTTTCTAATGGCCGTCAGATGAAAAGAGAACAGGAGGAAAAGAAAGGGTAAAATTGGATGAATGAATCTGGAACTACCATATGGCCACAGCACCTAAGAGACTTGAACAGAAGCATGTGACATTCTTCCTTCACTTTCCACCTTTACAGTTTTTAATTGTCTGAAAAAAATGGTCTGTCTGCATATCCTTTGACTGTAGTTCTCCAAGAGCATGAATAAATCACAGCACTACAAGAACAGACTGCCTAGCATCATCAAACTCCCTTCATTTTTTGTTATCTTCAAGTGCTGTGGTGCTCTTTTGTAAAAGAGAGGCTTCAAGTACTGATAAAATACAGGCTGTATGAATCATATTACTTTTACCAGACTCAAGTATATTGACTGAATCTTTTTGAAGAAAATATTGTATTAAAGCTTAATCATAAAATAATATAATGTTTGATACATATATCACTTTAATCCAGAAGATTGCAGGGCACTTTTCCTGGAATTAATATATTTAGCCTAACATCTTCCACAGCAAGGAGACTGGTAATAATACACCAGTTTTAAAAGTGCAGGTCTAAGAGAAAAATACCTAAGTTTTCTTGTTTCTTGCAAAATGAAATACTACTCACATATCTCTGCCACATCCAAGAAGGTTTTTCTGATTTCATCCCTTGTTCTGCAACGCAAATCTCTGTAAATTCACCCCTCATCCCATAAGGAGCAGGTGGTATTGCCAGGCATTACGACCGGATCCCTAGAGACCTCCTCTCAGGCTTCAGCCATCCTTGTACCAGCGCAATGAAGGAAATACATATTTCACCCCGAAGACAAACACTGTAGCCTGACTGACTGAAAGGAGTCATTTAGTTCAGAAAATTTATTTTGCCTACAGCATAGGCCGTGCCTGTACTATTGCCACTTAAAAATTTGTCCTGAAATTTACTACACTTCCCTCTTAAAACAAGCACCCCGTAAGTAATTTTTACTCAACATTTCTTTTTAAAGCTCTCCTTAACAATTACCGCATTCAATTACTCCTGGTTGGGGGATTCTCAGGTCTCCTGGTATATGATTTCTCACAACCTTCTCCTGATCTAGGGTTTCACCACTCAGCTCCAGTCCCTATGCCTCCTCCTGACAATCAGACTTCTTTTTGGTACATTATGAAGACAGATTTTGTTTTTCCATTTTGTGACAAATGATAGTCTATCACAGCCAAATGGCAAGAAAATGTCACAGAAAAAATTGTTTTACTGTAGCGTTTCACTGAGCTCCATGTGAAACTAACCAAATCTCTTCACAGCCCTGATTGCAAACCTTTGTGCCGGTTCAAGTGTTAGAATCAATGCTTCAGAATATCACCATTTCTTTACCAATTAAAATGGAGAGCTGCTTCTGATTCTTCAGGGAAGCATTTCTCTAACCCGAGAAACTGATTTTCCAGTTACTTGGCCTGAGCACAGTTTTCAGTTGTGGTGAGAGTCTCAGAATTCAAAGTGTCCCTTGTTTTTAGTTTCTGGTCGGTCTAGACCAGACATGGATTTTTCTCTCCTCTTTTGGACTGTTGCAACACCACACTGGTTGAAAGCATTTTTCAGTCCCCAGAGAACTAAACTGCAGAGTACCCCACTGTAGTCATCATCTCTTCTAGCTGATTCCCTTTTCTCCTCTTCCTCCCTCCCCAAAGCTCATGTTCAATTCTATTGTGCTTGAAAATATTCCAGTTGGAAGATGTAACACAAAAAGAGAAGTACAGAAGTTTCCTTTTCTTGGCTATGGTTGGGCCTTCAAATAAAAATGCCAGCATGAAATAATGGTCAAACAGCAGAAGCCTTACAGCAGCATTTACAGACCTCTAGCTCTGAAACCGAATAGCATGAATTTAAAATATCCTGCTACGGTATAACTGCGGTGGTATTATCCTTGAGGAAGAAAGCAATGGAGACCCTTCGTTTCTGTGGATGAAGAAGGGGTTGCTAAACCATGCGGGTTTTCACAGCCTCTGAAACCTGTACGGATTTCTTCCTGCTGTGCTGTTGGAAGAAATCACGTCGTGCCAGCAGTGTGAAACGACTCCTGCCCTGGGAAAGGGCACTGAGACACGTGGCGGACTTTGCGGATTGGACCTGCTCAAGTCATTTTCAAACACTCAGATCATGTAATAGTGTTAAATCACAAAAGCCTAAGTATGTTAATGAAAACCAGTCCCCACGACCTATGGCACTAGCAGCAATTGTAAAACAAAAGCTGCTTTCATATTAAATACACACACACACACACACAAATGATGCGGGCAACCCCCAGTATCAGTACAGGCTGGGGGACGAAGGGGTTGAGAGCAGCCCTGACGAGAAGGACTTGGGGATACTGGTGGATGAAAAGCTGGACGTGAGCCGACAATATGCACTCATAGCCCAGAAAGTCAACAGCATCCTGGGCTGCATCGAGCCAGCAGGGTGAGGGAGGTGATTCTGGACCTCTACTCCACTTTGGTGAGACCCCACCTGAAGTACTGCATCCAAGTCTGGAGCCCTCAGCACAGAAAAGACATGGACTTGTTGGAGCGGGTCCAGAGGAGGCCACAGAAATGATCAGAGGGCTGGAACACCTCTCCTGTGAGGACAGGCTGAGAGTGTTGGGGCTGTTCAGCCTGGAGAAGAGAAGGCTCCGGGAAGATCTTATTTTGGCCTTTCAGTACTTAAAGGGGGCCTGCAGGAAAGACGGGGACAAACATTTTACCAGGGCCTGTTGCAATAGGGCAAGGGGTAATGGCTTTAACTAAAAGAGAGTAGATTTAGACAAGATACAAGGAAGAATTTTTTTATGCTGAGGGTGGTGAAACACTGGAACATGTTGCCCAGAGAGGTGGTAGGTGCCCCATCCCTGGAAATCTTCAAGGTCAGGTTGGATGGGTCTCTGAGCAACCTCATCTAGTTGAAGATGTGCCTGCTTATTGCAGGGGGGTTAGACTAGCTAACGTTTAAATGTCCCTTCCAACCCAAAGTATTCTATGATTCTAAGATGTATCCGGCATTTACACAGTGCCTGATTTGGAGATCAGTCATAGCAGACCATTGCCCCAGCTATTTATATATTTATATTTATAGGACCCAGGTATTTAAAACCTTAAGTACAATGTAAACCAAGTAAAGTCTGTGGGATTTTTACTGCTGACATGTAGGGCTAGGACTTCGCTCGTAGATTCATTTATTCCAAGTGCAAATGACTTTATGCTCCACAGGCCATCTCTCCTATTTTCCACCGTGCTTGTTCTTGAGCAATATTACAAAATCTTGCTATTGTGGAAGAAATTAATTCTCCACTTCCATACCATGTCTCCGTCTGTGAAGCCCCACTAATATGCTTTAGGTTAAATTCTCCGGCCTTGACTCTGCACTTAGCTTCTCCTGCAGGCATTAGCATGAGTTACGGCTTTTCAGACTTTCTCCTTTATTTTTTGGGTATGAAATAGTATTTCAGTCCAAGGCCCTGAAATTAGCTGTATGGCCACATAGTTGTTTGCATGACCATGGTTTAACTTTTAACTCCATCTTTTTCCACAAATTTTTCTCTATCTGTTCTATGGCACTTTATGAATAAAAATCAATGCTTAAGATGGAGCATATACTTCTGTAGCTGAAATATCTGAAAGCATAAATCTCTACACTTGCACGCAAACCTCAACAGAGAGAAATGGAGACAAGACTGCTGATGTATTGTAATTGGAAAGGATAACTGGAAAAAACAACTATATTCATAAACAATTACCACAGCAAATACACAAAGACTCCCTCTCTTTGTCTCAGACACACACATGCATACGCTTTGCTCAGCACTTTAAAAATAACCATTAGTCATATGGCAAATGCATTTTACATGAACAAAGGTTCATTTCAACAGTTGTCTTAAAAAAGGCAGGCAAAAAATTGTTTTATTAAAAAATTAAACTACAGAAGAATAGCTGGGTCAGGGCTCGATGAGTGTGTGCTTATTACTTATATAGGCACTCAACAGACCCCACTTAGTTATGTTTCCCACTGACGCCAGTTCACCTTAGTCACTGGTGTTAGCCCTGATTTGCATCAGCATATGTGAAAAAGGAATTCCCTCTGACAGTTTTGAACTTGCCGTATTTTAATTTCAGTGGTTTTGTCCTACCGCACTGGGAGAGGCTTCCGCTTCTAGCATCTCAGTTTCGGGGGATATCAACATGAGCAACACCTTTTGGTGGGGGGGAAACCAAGGCGCAAGCACATCAGCTATGCGCCCAAAGTCACTCCTGATGATGGAACGTCCTGCAGATGATGGAATAAAACCCTGGTCTCCTGATTCCTAGGCTGATACTTCAGCCGCTGCTTGCCTCTGGGGCATGCGATCAGGGCTGCTTTGGAGGCTGCTCAGCCTTCATTATGTCAAACCAGCTGTTAAAAAACACTGGCCGGTTTCCCCAAAATGCTTGTTGCAACCTGTCCGGCGAGCCCCCAGCCCCGGGCGCTGCTGTCCCGGCTGCTGGCAGCCCCCCTGCCCACAAACCCTCTTCACTGCCCTTCGCCTTCCCCTCCTGCCTCCGCACTGTGGCACCCCGCTGCCCACCCCAACTGCCTCTCGCCTCCGCTCCCACCCCGGCTCTGCTCAGGGTCACGCTTCAAAGTCTCCCCTCAACCCACCAGGAAGGCCTCTTCCTTCCTCCTGGCCCCTCTCCAGCCTCCCTGGCATCCGTCTTCCTGAAGCAGATATCAAAAAATCCCCTACTCGCAATCGGGGGTTTGTGCGTGCCAAGAGCCATACCCACCTGCTGATACCTGTTTGACACAGAAATGCCCTCTGATTTGGATTCTCAGATGAACACTTCAAGGTTTTTCTGAGAACTTAGGTTGTAAGACACTAATTAAAAAAAAAAAAAAAAAACAAAAAAACCCACCCAACAAAAAACCCAGGCCCTGCCCCCCAGATTCCCAATTGCTATGGTTAAAACCCAGCTTATCCGCTGCAGCTGGGTGGATCAGGTATGTTTTTCTGTGCTTAAGCTCAACAGACTTCAGTAGCTTTGGATGATTTAAACATCGAAACAGGCAGACTGCATCTGCAGTTGGGGTACACGGGAAAATTAAACTGCACCGCAACCACTCACTGGAATATGCTTCCCTTTTCCCACTTCACAGTTCAGACTCATCAGGAAAATAATTTCTGTGGCTACTTTATATCTGTTGCACTTTGGAAAATGGATGCTTTGAAGTACCGTACAGCAGGCTGCCTGTAAATCAAAATCCTCCCTTTTCTCCCAAAACACTGTAAAGACCCCCTCTTCAGTCAGCTTTTGGGAGCTCTCCGCTATAGACAGGGGCGTTAAGTCAGAAGAACCACATGAAAATGGAGTTGAAATAAAGTGGGCTATGCTACCTCATGGTCCTTCACTTGAAACGGCCTCTCTGCATAGGCTTTTTTTTTGGAGGAAAACAAAAGAAAGAAGTCGCTGGCTTCAGCCCCTGCGTCCTCTGGGTTGTAACACAGCTCGCAGCTGCGAAGTTTACATGTGTTAACTTGGGATGCCACAAGCCAGCCAGCAATGAGGTTGTCATCCTGATCTGAGGAAACACAATGTGCATACATGCCAATGAATTTACCGCAAGCGAAGCGTTTTGCTGAGATAATTCAAAGCACATTAGATTTCATCAGTTGACTACTCCATCAGGAGCCGATCACAAAAGCCAGCAACACTGGAGCCATATTCCGTCAAAAAGGTGCATCTCCGTAAAATCTTAGTCCTTTGCAAAATGGTGCCACTTTCTTTGTGGAAGTGGGGGGAGAAGAAAAAAAGCAAGAGGAAGAGTCAGTTCTGGCAATATCAAAATGGCTTGTTTTCATATTTTCTAAATGGATTTTTTTGGGGCTTTCCGTTAAAAAGTACTTCTCATATTTTTTTACTTTTAGACTGCTTTAAAATAGGAGATGAAGCAAATAAAAATGAAAAGATTTTGGTTTTGTTAAAACATACATGCGTTGAGGGACCAGACTGGAAAATAAGGCAAAATTTTCCCTAAGGTTCAGTACTTCAGTACACTGGAGTCTTGTTTCAACCTGGAACAAAATTATATTTTGAAATTTCAAATTTCACAGCACTAACTGGAAAGGGGATTCCTTCTGAGCCTGACTCTAACGCTGCCACTGCTGAAGCGATGCAGTGTTAGTTGAGTGAGGATTTTAAAATCTGATATTAAAGCAACACAGAAGCACACACTGGGTTGGGGGGGAAGGACGTCTTTCATCACTGTAATGGCAAGATCTCTTTTCCTGTGATCTGAGATTCCCTCTCCTATGACTTCAGGTTAATCATTTCTTTCAGATGCGACCGATTTAAGGTCATACTTCCAGTACTGAGGGCCTGAATGCAAATTTCACATCCATGTCCTGAGAACGAGAAAACAGACACCAATGACAAACCTATTCAGTGCACATTTGAAACACAGCCCAGTATACCAGACAGTGCCAAAATTAGGAGGAAATATGCAAACAGGCATTTATCACTTTTGAGTGACCCTGATCCTGACTTTTTATTTTTGCTTGCAGAACTCCAAATTAATGGGACAAATGCATTATGAAGCCAGCAAAGCGCTACCAATCTGTCTTGGTGGCCCTTGCATGGAGAAAGAACTGCCCAAGCAAGTCTGACGAGCTTCCCAGAAACCATTGTCTTAGTCGCCTGTACTGTTATAGAGTTGGATGAAAAAGGAAAAACCACCACAACAGAGGTGTTTGCTTTGGGGGTGAGCATTGGGGGTAGCGCTAAATTCAGCAGCCACAGCAGAACAAATAGAAACTGTGAGCTTTCCACCACATTAATGAAACTGCATTCAAAAGGTGGAGTGTAATGTTCTTCAAGATGGATAATTCACATAAGCTGTGTGATTCAAACACCTATGTCTCCACACTGGCTCCACACCACCTCGGGATTTATGTTTTATTTCAGTTTTCATCGGACTGCTCATGAATGACCAACGACAAAAGAGCATGTGTGCATTTTTCTTTTTCACAGGCCCCTGTTAATGAGGACTCTGTTGCGTTAAGACAGTCAAGACTGTCTCTGGCAAAATGTGTTGAACCAAGGTGTTTGTGCCTGCATAAAATTAAGCCACAAGTAAAGCACTTATTTCTGACAGCAGATTTATAATAGGAAAATCCCAGCAGGAATGAAGAGTTAGAAACCCCTGTTGTAGCCTTTTTCATAAACTTCACCTTGATTTAGTATCTCAAACAAGTAGCAGGAAAGGCTAACAGCAGAGGTAATCCTATCATCTTTTCTCCGACAGCACCATTCCATCTTTTTGACTTCCTCATGCTGCTAACACGAATTCAAATCATCTGTGTTTAAAGTTAAATGCAGTGATTGACAGATCTTTGTAGTCTCAGTCCATACTGAAGATTATTCTAGATACCTATCAGTTATTACTACAAGCCCTGTCTGATATTCAATACCTACAGGGAAAATTGTTTTTAACGGTGTAATGCCTGATCTATTTTGAAAGCTATTTTAAAATAAGAAACTAACTATAACCAGGTGGCTAAAATCCAGACAGGTTTTTTATGGGTTGATTTTTGGAGGGAGAAGGTGGAAGATAACAGCAGAACTCTGTTATACTGCAGTAACAACCGTGATTCAGAGCAAAACACAGTGAAAAAGAGGCATTTTGTTTTGATTCCATGACATCAATTTCTGTAAAAACACCTATTTCAATACCATAGGATACAGGAAAGTTTAGGGGTTTGCTCTTGGGTCTTAGTATAGACACATGACAATATATGCTGCTATGAAGTAATTGCTTGCTTTCATGAACACAAGGCACTTCAAAGCTCAGTTGCTACGCTAGAAACCTGGGGTGCTGGAAGAGGCCTCTGGGTGTAGTACATCTCTTACTGTGAACACAAATGCAAAATGAAATAGTGAAAGCAGTGGTCTGACCATCAACTGGGCTCGAGGGCCAGTTGTACAGAAAGGCAGAAGGATGTCCTCTTTAATTAATACCCCCTGAGCTCAGCTCTGCCAGCCCCACTGCTGGGAGGCAGCCATAGCCTTGCTGCTCCTGATTGCAGCATTACAGAATAGGCTGGCTTTAGGCACAAGAAGATCAGCCAGTTGGGTTGGAAAGCACTCCAGTCAATGGCCCTGCACTCATGGGGAGGAAAGTGGAAGCACTGCCCTCTCACATGGGCAGCCCAGCAAAGGTGGCAGATGGAGGAGTGACGGTCGGGCAATGCCAGCTGGTGCCCATCTTCGGTTCCCTGAGTGGATCACTGCACTCTGAGGCAGGCTTTTCTCTGAGCCTGTCCCATCCTTCTCTACCACTCAGTTTCGGGGCTGAAAGATTTTGAATCAGTTCTGGCTGATGGCCTCATGCTGTCAGTGCTTTCCCCTACAGCACTGAAATGTAATAGCAGGGAAAGAAGCACAAAAGAAGCAGCTTGGCACAAACAGTGGGCAGGACATTGCCCTCAAACTCCACCACTTCTCAGAGCTCTTGCTAACACGACTGAGATCACACCCACGTCTTTGTGAAACTTGATTAACTTTGAGCTCACAGTTAAATGAACCTGAAACTGTTAGACAAGGGCTTAACAGTGCAGCTCAGTTTAAGAAAGTCTTTCCTGGTTTTGTGATTGGGATGTGAGGAGCGAGCACAGCTAGTGTGTTTTGGCCGTAAATCATGGTAGGAGAAGAATAAACAAAACTGGGGAACGGAGCTTGTGTGTCTTGGGTTAGATGGGATGGTTCAGGCTGCTGAATTCCTAGTGGCTTTTTCAAGATTTCAGTTATCCCTGGTTGTTACTCTGTGTACTTAGCAATGAAAAAAAGAAGGACGAAAGCAATGAAAATACAGACTTTATAAAGCTAAACTCAGCCCACTAAAATCAAAGGCAGTAAAGGCATCAGCAAATGCATCAGTAGTTTGGTCAAATCGGAAAGTCATGAAGATGAGCAAATTCCATCAGCGGAATGACAGCTAAAAATATCCTCCCATGGAAATGTGCACGGAAGTTCATTTTTCACGCACTGGGCAAATAAAATCCCATCGGTTTTTGCATTCTCAGTTTCACCCCATTAGATTACATGGGAGCCTGAAAGAAGACGATGATTTAAATAAAAAGATCCTCCCCTGTTTGTCAAGTTGTCATTTTTCCATCTGCAAATAATGAAACATAAACTACTCTGAAAGGGAGAGAGATGGAAGGGAATGTGTTCCATGGATCTGTGGAGAACCACATAGAAACATATACAGAAAAAGAAGCTGCAGCATGGAGCACTTCCTGACCTCCTCTTGGCTACAAGTCTAAAAGAAGTCTCCAAGGCAAGAAGCATGAAAGAGCTTAAACAAGAAACCCTTCAGAAGTACAGCTCTTTGCTGCATGAATACCACAACACAGGGAAAATCTGCTGTGTAGGAGTACAGTCCTCCCACTTGAAAAGAGCTGGTAATGCCATCATGTCACGGAAAGATTTTCTTCATGGCTTTTGTGCATTGAAGGCATTAGCAAAGTGGGAAAAGTGCGAGCTGACAATTGTGCGAAAAGAAGGGCTTCTTAATTACATTGTAAAGCGTGTCTGATTTAAACATGCAGCAGAATTAATGTTAAAAATACATGTCTTCCCATAAAAATGGATGCAGAATCAGTGCAGGTTAATCTGCACTCCAGAGCTCTTTATAAATATTAAGGAGGTAAGCTTCATCAACGGCACACAAATATCACTGCCACCCCAGCTTCCTCCTGTAGTGTTTGCTGCAGCAGTACTCAGAGGTCCCCTGCGTTACCTTCTGGCTGGACCTTGATACAAGCGCCCCAGCATGTGGCCCAGTGCTTTGTCTGTTCTGTCTGATCATCATTTCCCACTTCACAAATGTGAAGGATGAGTTGACCCTTTCCTATTTAGCCATGTCTGGATGTCTGCTCATGTTCCTGGCTTCATGGGGCTTCACCCAGTTACATCCATCCTGTTTGTGGAGGTGAGATTTGAGCTCAGATCCGCGTCTTGCTGTGTTCCCACCCAATTGAGCCTCTCACACTTGTGCCAGGCTGCAAGTCAACAATCAGGCAATACGGAGCGCCAAGGCATTCAGCCTTGAGAAGAAGCTCAAACTGTGAACCCTCACGAACATAAAAAGACATTTAGTGTCAGAGATGAGAATTGAAACCAGGGCTCTGTATTTTGATCTGATGTCTTACAAAAAAGGCTGTGTCAGTGACCGAATCGAGGTCTTTAGCACCAGGAATGTGAGTAAGATCCGCTGGGTTTTGAACGAGTACCACTGCCTGAAGACTACACCAGGATGTTGGCAGCTTTGCTGTTAATGCCAGACTTCCTGGGTGTGCTGAATATGAACATGCTTATTCATACTGTTTCCTTTTGTTACATGTTGGTGAATAGCAGCTTTCATCTCTATGCATGTCATTTTTCTCATTTCAACTGGGGTATCAGTCACCCTGCTGAGCCTGTAAGGACCAAAGAATATTGTACACAAATTAGTGACACAGACCACTTGTAGACTACAAAATCCTCACATGAAATAAATACCAGAGATACACTTCCCTCCCTGTCCTCCTCATGGAATTCAGAATTAAAGGCCAGACTTGCTTTCTTTCCCTGCCCTTGGAAAACTCTAAATAGCATTATTCTCCTTCTGCCCACTGATCATTCAAACGGCATTTTCTTCCACTAGCACGCTTTTTTAATTCAGGAAACATTTTTTTCTTTTCCTTCATTTGCCGGGGAAGTCCACTGTAACGTATATAAAGCATGGGCTCTGGCTCTTGTGGTGTGTTTGTACAATGTTTAATGTGCATAAGAAAGCACACACACGCACGTTCGAACAGACGGCGCTCACATGCACTGGTGCAGCTCAGCCCATCACCTTCCTTTGGGCTGCGCTTCAACACAACAGGCATCAGGGCCTTGAAGCACAGCAGTAACAAGCTGTTCCAAACATGCTTTGTGTTTGTTTTCAGAGGAGGTGTGGTGGGGGCACAAGGGATACTTAATCATAAAAATGCTGAATATTTAAGCCCTTTCCCCCTTCCACCACCCCATTTAAATCAGCAATGCAGTCGGAATGAAACACAACTCGGCTTTCAAACATTTTCGTATTTAATTCAATTTACCTCTAGATTGATAGCTAAACTCAAAACAGATTTTTACTCCTTTTCTCCTGCATGGGAAAATAGAGATGACCAAGTTCCCTTTGAACTTGGTTTAGAATGTTTCTGTTTTTTCTTATTAACTAAAAACAAACAAACAAAAGAAAGCAATTATTGAAGTGGTCCATAATCTATTTCCGGTAGAGAATTGCAATGAAATAGGGTGAA
The DNA here is from genome assembly GCF_963924245.1 of Chroicocephalus ridibundus. Taxonomy (NCBI): domain Eukaryota; kingdom Metazoa; phylum Chordata; class Aves; order Charadriiformes; family Laridae; genus Chroicocephalus; species Chroicocephalus ridibundus. The sequence continues at coordinate 27,938,176 of NC_086285.1, read as the reverse complement.
AAGCTGAGTCTCTCTCTCACTCTCTCTCCAACCCTAAGGGACAGGTGTTTCCAGTAGCCGACACATGGGTTGGTTGTCTCAGAAAAGGACAAGATCTCAAATTAGCCTTTTATTTTTAGAAGCAAGCTTTCTCTACAAAAGTTGAGGTGCATCTATGAAGTGGTTTGGGTGGTAGGAACTCTGATTTTTGGGGTAGGTGGCTCCGAGAGCCACCCAAATATGTGAGGAGAAGAAGCCATGGGTGTAGATCACAAGAGGCTGGACTGAGAGGTGAAACTACCCAGCCATCATGTGTATTGTACCAGTTGACTTCTGGGAGCAATGACACCAAAGTAACACTTGATCACCTATTTCAGGAAAGACCGGGAAAGGTAAGGGGGAATGGAAATTGATATCAAAATCACAATTTCCATTGATGTAAATGATAAAATTCAGCAGCTAGACATTTCTAACACTCTAAACAGTGAATACTGAGACTTTTTTTGAGTGATCCTTCGGCAGAATGGAAAAATTAGAAGGTTGTGGACACAAGGCACACAGTTCACCTGAGGAAAAGCACTACCTCAGACCAGCCCTCAACCCATGCTGCCAACAGATCCATTCTTTAGCAGTGATGTTTGATCTCCACAGATGTCAATCTTGCCTCTTCCATAAACATTCACTGCATTTTAATATTCTTTTTTTTAAGTCTGGTTTTGGTGACTGTCCCAGAATTCAGATGTTTCTCCAAAGTTTAGAGGACTTCATTACAACATCTATTTCTTTCTGAAAGTACACTGGAAATTTCACAAGAAAATCTTTTCGCTCTCAAATCTCCACATCACTCAGTTTTTATCCAGGTCAGAGACAGTATTTTGCAGCTTGCTCACATTTTTGTTTCATGAGTCTGCTCAAGCCCAAAAGGTAGCAGAGGAAAATGATGAGGAGATGACTTCCAAAGCTCCCTTCCAGCCTCGACCATTCTGTGATTCTGTGAAAACTAACTAAAAATGAAGTTAACTGGGTCTTCAAAAATATGAGTTGTTTGAATTTTGGACAGAAGATGAATACGGGATTTTTTTTTTTTTTGAACGTTCCTATTGCCAGCACTTACTAATTGCTAAATGCATTTCTGAAGAAACAACTACCCGCACAGTGTTTGTAGCTGAGATCTCTGCCTTGTCCTTTTTGATAGTCTGAGAACAATGTCCTCTCACTGGAGTTGCAGTTATCTGTACGTCGTAGGAGGAGAGTGGAAAGGGCTGTTGTTTTACTTCCGTAATTCTTCCAGGGACTACAATAATGAAAGACATCTAGAACCTCCTTCTACATTTCATTTCCATTCAGAGGCCTGTTTTACACGCCACAAGCACGGCTCTTTTTCACACCTCTCTCATAATTTCAGTGAGTGCGTTCAGGCACAAAGCCAGCCCTGCTTCTGAAGGACTCAGCCCTGCAAAGTCTGTTCACGCTCACTTCTCCTCTGATGTTTAAAAGGGCCCAGCCTCCCTTTGGAAGTGCTTTACAATTCAAAAGTGAGAGTGAACTGCTTTCTGCTTGGAAAACTTTGCTCTGGCCTCGCTAGCGGGCCCAGACTTTCCATGGGCACAGGAATGCAATAAGCACACAGGGAGAAAAAGATCTGTGAGGAAAATCATTTAGAAATCAAAGGGTCATAATATACCGCTTAAAGTATTTTGCGGATTAAATTACTGAATAATAATGAAAGATGAGAGATTAATGGCAACCTGGTCCAAAGCCCTCTATTTATACCCAGGCCAAATAAAATGGTAGGCAGGTGCACTGTATCCCTGACTCTATAGAGGACTTCTGTCTGCCCCTCACCGTTCAATCCCATTAAAGTTATTATACAAGCTTTTGTAAAAAGACAAAAAATATTTCCCAGAGTTAACGACAAATGTATTTTATCTTTAGTATTCACCTCCATCAATTACATGTTTTTGGCAGTACTATAAAACAATGCAGAGCAAAAAAATCTTGATCCATTCTAAGCAGTTCCCTCCGAAATCGCTTTCATCTTTGTTTAGAGGAAATCCAGACAGACTATTAAAATATCTTCTTTCTTTTTTTCTTCCTGGCACTAACAATCATCTGAGATTTTTTTTCTCTTTTAAGAATTTCAGGAATTTTTATTTTGTTCTCTGTTTTGTCACTGCAGTGCCATCACAAAACTGCCAGAACAGAAAATTCTAATACAAAGCAAATAATTTCTGAAGAAAATAAAGCATTTATTTCCTGCCTCCAAATTTTTTTAAAAGTTCATCCATAAATAAGGCCATGTTAATGCCTTCTATAGCTCCTATTCCAAAAGCTCTTCCTCTCTTCCACAACTGTTTGTTGCACATTTGTACTTTGTTATGCTACTTGTTCTGTAACAAATAGAAAAGCCTGAGTAAACCAATTTTCTGGCAACACGTTTGCTCATTTATGAATTCTTTTAAAAATAGGGGTGAAAAAGATGCTTGGTTAGAAATCTATGGCATCAGATACTTGTTAAGGTTCTTTGTGATAAAGAGCCACACCAAACAGCATCAACAAAGATCAGAAGACTGAACAGAATGGACTTTCTAAGCTAAGTCTTAAACAACAGAGCATTTATTGCTGTGTTCAAATTATAAGAAAGAGTAACGACCAGGGAAACGAATGATTAAAATAAATGGTCTTGGGAACTTCACCTCCATGGATCAAATTCTGTCTGATGGCAAGAAGAAATTGGTAACTGAAAGCTGTTCACCAGAGTATACAAAATAAGAAGGTGACCCTAGGCTAACTCCTAATAGACAAATACCAAAAGCATACAGCAACTGCAAGCTATACATTGAAGCATGCCGAGACCAGGATAGGCACAAAGAGTAGCAGAGGTTTAGCGAAAAATGGGATTGTCAAGCATTTTGCTGAAATGAAGCTTTTGTACAAAAAGGACATCGTGTTCTGGCAATTGCAGGATACCTGCAATTTCAAACCCTGCATGCAACATATTTTAGCAATTCATTTTGCAAGTGATATACAGGACATGCAGCAGACATGACTGCTAAGTAAAGCCCTATAGAGAGGAACACAGTTTAAACCACTAAAAAGTGTGGGAGGCAAGGAAAGAATGGGAGCTCAACTCTATAGGCCTTTTTTAGGCCAAACCCTAGAAAACTAACTGGAAAGGCTGAGTGCTCAGCACTTTGGGTAACCAGGCTATTTGTTTAAGTGCCTGTATACAGATGTATGAGCCAAAGTTCCAGTTCTTTATAAATCCTTAAGCACAAAGGCAGAGGGTTAATATTTCAGAAGTGCTCCCTTCTTAATTACATTTAAAAAGATTAGGTACAAAACTACATTGTAGAGATGATTTTCAGAAGACCTCAATACCAAACAACTGCCAGCATGACGCTTGTAGAGAATCAATTCCATTGTCCGCTTATCTTAGACCTAAATAATGCCTAAATGCATTTACAGGCATGACCTTAGGACTCTATCCACAAATACACTAGTGCCTACTACCATTAGATGCGCTCTGTAAGACTTGGCCCATTTCTGAGGCCTCAGCTCTGCCCCTTCATCTCCAGTGAATTTCACTAACACACGGTGTATTTACAGTTCTTATTTCATTGCCAAACTGCCATGGCTGCGTGAGGGCAGGAAGGCAGGCAGGAAGGCAGAAGACATGAGTGTATCAGATGGGTCGTTGCTCCCCAGATCTGCCACTTGTCCACCAGACCACGTTTTCTGCGTGAACCTTTGGTTTTCAGCACATCCCCAAACCAGGGCCAAGTTCAAAATGTGCGGTGCTGCTCGCACGGCACGTCTGAGAGGAGGCCGTATCACCATTTTCCTAAGGACCACTGCTTTTTGAACAAATACGTCGCTGAAAGAAATCTTGAGGAGAGGGGTGGAGAAAGGAACTGAGGGGAAAAAAAAAAAAGATGAAGGGAATTGACTAAAACCAACCTAAGGAATATTTTTCTTATTCCAGCATGAAATGTTGACAGAATTAAATGTGGGATTAAAAAAAACAACCTTCTAACGCACAGTTTCATGTTACCTCCGCAAGAGTTTTGATTCCACTTATGAGACTTCCCGAATGAAAACGCTGGCTGTGTGCCTGCCTCAAAAATACATTTTTTCCTCAGCAGAGTGGATTTGCCAGTTGTCAATGCCATTTCTTTGCTAGCCAGCAAAATATGTTCGTACTCACAGCAGGCAATTACCATTCTTTTCTCTACTGGTAAGGGGCATGACTTCACTCCTAGGCCTAAGATCCCTGGATCCTTTCCTTATTGCATAGTCTAGTTAGCCAGCGTAATTAACCCTTAAAGCAAATGGAACAATTATTCCCTTTCTTTTTAAAGTGAGCTTGAATGGTTTCATCTGAGAAGGGTTTTGTAAACAGGCGAATCTGTTTTACACATTTGCAGCCCGTTCCAAGGGGCATCAGTTGCTGGGAACGCCATCGGAGCTACGCCACCCCGCACCACCGCTTGGAAACCGCGGTCACAGTCAGCTCTCCGAAAACAAAAACACGGGAGATCAGATCCAAAGCTTCTTGAAGTTAATGGAAGCCTTTTAATTAGTTTCAGTGTCTTTGGGGAAGAACCTAAGGGCAAATATTCCTTTCTGAAACTTGTTCTCCAACTCGTGGGGCCGGGAGGTGGTATTTTTCATGCATACCCAACAGTGCTGCAAATGCTCCCAAGCACTCTTATTACAAGCCCAAAACCATACTGGGAAAAAAAAAGAAAAAAAACCAAACAGGTCTCTGGAATACGAATCTGATCTGCTTTGTCTGATAAGAGCAAAAATACTCCATTGAACACCGAACGTGATAGTGCTAACAGATCTGGGCACCTCACTCACCGCGAGCAGACAGGGCAAATTACTTTTAGGATCCCAATCTGTGTGAGTAAAGATCATGCTAACCACTGAAAGGTGCCACAGTTAAAAAAAAAAAAAAAAAAAAAAAAGAGAGAGAGAAAGAGAGAGAGAGAAAGAGAGAGAAAAAGTCAGGGTCCTTATATAAAAGCAGTTGGGAATTCAGCCGTATAAACCAGCTGCTTAAAAATGCCAGGCACAGAGATTTGCTATGATCAGCTAGATCGTTGATAGCATAGATGGGTTGTCTGGGGACCAAACCACTAGACATCCCTGTCCATTTCTAGAGTACGAGGATTACAGCTTTCCTTGTTGGACAGAAGCACGATCTCTTATTTCTGCCACCACGCAGCACTCGCACCAATGCCAGCATTGTGCTAGAGACAGAAAGACAGCCCTTGGTCACACTCCGATATCGATGCAACGCAGCTCCTTGCTCAAAGGAGCAAAGTTCCAGCTTTACTCCATGTTTACACCCCACCAAATAGGATCAGAATTTGCACCACAGTACGTGGGGTGCAACTTTCCATCCCAAATATGGTCTTGAACTGGATTTATGTAGAACAACCTGTCTGTACCAGAAAATGCAGACAGCTTCTTAAGGGTTACATTTCCTTTTTACATACTTCTACATCAAAACCATATTGCAGCATAGCCTGGGATTCAAACACATCCTACAAAAACAGGCAGCATAACTCTGATATTGAACTCCAGCCCAGTTTTAATTGACTGCCAGCTCTCAGCCACTTCCTAAAGCTCCAGATAGCCAATACCAATGTTGTAATTTCTAAATGTGTGCTTCTCTCAGCTGGAGACCAAATCTAAGGGCTTCGGCTTGCCTTTTGAAATATAAACATGATCTCTTAATTCCCACAATGGACCCCCACCTTAGGCACCTTTCTGAAGGAGGCAAAAAAAATTAAGTGGGGTGGCAGGCAGGCAGTCGCTTATTAATAGGGTATCCCTGAAGTATAAACAACCCAATGTTTTCATCATTCATTGACAAATAATTTACAGTGCTGCTGGTGAAATCCCTCAGAAACCTCTTCAGGCACTGGCAACAGGGTAGACTGATAAGGATTTTTAATTAATGCCACTGTAATCAAGTCTTCCATGTACTTAGGGTGGTATTTTCACGCCAGAAGTTAATAGTAAAATGGCTTTCGGTGCATGCTACAGTTCCCCAAAGCATGCGTCTACAAAACTCAGAGGCAGCAGTCTTGGGCAAGAGAAGTGTTTAATCACAGGAATTTAGGTGTGCACCCTGTATGTCGCTGTGGCCAGGACTGGCTGACACTGTGCAGATGCTTTGTCCCAGCTAGGTGTGTAAGAGCAGCCTCGCTAATGTTCCTAGGGAGAGTGTGGTGGGGCAAGTCAGTTTGTGAAGTAAACTGGGGGCTCACGAGTCCCTCCCTTCTTCAAATGGTTACTCCCTGTTTTGAATGTCCGCATTTTCCCAGTTCTGCTGTATTCACTATTGCCTCCAAACACCTTCTGAGAACACACTTCCTCTGCAGAACCTTCTCAGGGTAACTGTCAATGACATCTCGTCCTTTCCTGTCAAGTCAGAGCAAATTTTTAGGCAGAGGCCAGGGATTAAGACAGCTATGCCAAGGTCTGGAGGACTCTCAGCTTGCTAGCAGTAGCCCACAACAAGAAGCAACACTAGTTTTGTTTATTTATAGCATTGCTTGAAAGGTTTCAAAAGTGCAGTGAAAAACATAATGTCACTTCCTGAAGCAGGCATAAAACATGTTCTCCAGCCAGCCAGAGTATGTGGTTTTGGTAGCAGTGAGGAAGTCGCCTCTGTCACTCTGGGAAATGCACTGAAATGAAAGCTGAGTTCCAGTCCAGGCTCCCAGTCTAAGGGGAGGGGTAATTTAGTAATTATTTCTCTTGTTCATTATAGCATCTCATGCCTGCAAAGCTTGCAGAATATTGGCACTGTCCCAAAATATCCCCAGTGCTGATACAACATCACAAAGCACCAGAGTGCAATGATGCATCACCACCTCCCCGCACAGCAACATGACATGAACATCACTAAAGAACAAGACAGTGACTTTATCACTGAGTAATTTAATTGATGACTTGAGCTCTAAATAGCTGCTTCCCTTCACCTCCTCAGCTGCATCCCTCCTTCTAAAGATGCCATCCACCCTAAACTAGCACTTACTGTTGTGATACTGATTGATGCTTCATGGCAGCAAGTAACAGGAAAGAGCTCTAGTGAAAGTTCATTAACTTTAAGCTAATGCATTTCAGGAGAAACAACAAACTGAATCACTAGGAGAGCGAGAACAGCTTTGATTAACAGGAGATGACCTGTAAAACACCAGCAATGCCCAAAAGCCAGATGGAGCAAAGGGTGAAACAGAGGAAGATGAAGGAAACAAGAAGACGAATGGAAGAGAATACAGTCTCTCAGCACAGGACTGGCAACACGAAAAACCCAAGATGTAGGTTCCCTAGGTGTCTATTAGACAAAGTAGGATCTCTGTCCTAATGGATGCCTATGGTGTTCATTTATTTTATTCTTTTTCATAAAAAAAAATAGATGGAGAAGCTGAGGGGAGAACTGGATATGAAACTGTGTCAATTTATGACTATTTCACATACCATGACTCAAATGGTATTTGTTTGTCAACAGCAGTTTCAAGATAACTTGAGCGATGAGGTTTCTGCTTAGATTGCAGAGAAGCTGTGAACCCACCTCACAGTTACACCAAACTCCATGGCTGTATTGGAGGCAGGCCAGAGGTCTCTCCATGAGCCCGTGCACTGATGGAGTTGCTTGTGCATCTCTGCCTTTCCTACCCAGCCCCTCTCTCCAAAATTTCTTTCTTGCTCATGCCTTGGACTCACCTTGTCCCTTTGCGAGTATATGCTCTACATCATGCACTCAAACACTTGGTGAAAAGATTCCAGGGGGGTCAGGACAGAAACCAAACTTGTGACCCTCTCTCTATTTCTTGGTATCATCGCATTAGAAGACTAAGGTCTCTTAAATCTCCTGGAGTAGGGAGATGCAGGCAAATTCCCACAGTGCAACTCAGAATTGCACAGGCTTCTAAAATTCCTCCAAGTTTCTTCATTCAGTCTCAAAACAGTGTAGGGATGTGGAACATGTCGGTACTTGAAGCTTAGAACTACCACTTGGTTAATTATATAGCTGATTATGTAGGACTCTGTTGGCTGACTTACACACAAAAGCTTGGGCATTTCAGTAAAAAAAAAGTAAAATAAATAGAAAGACCTACTGCCACAACGTGGCAGGAGCTAGAAATGATGAGAAACAAGGTCCTCTGGCTTCATGTGTGGCATTTACAATATGGAAAACTCAATGCCACACATGAAGTACAGTAAAAGTAACAGAAACAACAAAGTAGCTCTTGGTTTCCTTATTTAAACACTTCAACTACAGCTGGAAGCTCCCCTTCTGCAAAAGCAACTCAGTCAGCACAAGCCCTCTGAACTTTTTTCACCCAAGTTGCCTTGTAGAAAAAAAATATAGTTTCTCGCTTATCAGTAACTGAATTTTTAGAAGTATATGCGTATATTTAGTGAGGTTGTTGAATTACGGAAACCAGAGCTACACCCGGCAGATACGCCATAAAAAAATAAAAGCCTTTTGTGCATTTTGATTGGGATGACTGCTAAAAATACTCCAATGCAGCTGTTTAATTTGCTGTAGCTCGAATGCTAGTTTTACACTTTTAATTGCTACTATAGAAAATTCTTTGATTGCATTTGATGAAATTAAGATTTTCAGTGTTTAATGATTAAACCTGGGGAAAAAAATGTAACCACATGCTAGTTAAAATGTAAATTGTCTGTGCTGGGAAACCTAGGTAAATCTTTTCAGATAGTTGTCACATATCCACTTATACCTAGCTTGATAAAATTCTCAAAAACTGTTCATTCTACAGTCTCCTAAGGATCAAAAATGGTGTTCTCTTATTAGAAATCCTAGATCCCACTGCAGTCACATAACTTTTGCACTCATTTCTGAGGATAAAATACGTCTCTGCAACAGCAGATGCCACATTTTCAAAGACCCAAGATAGCCTGGTTTAGATACACATAATTTTGTGGGTGCAGTTTTTACACACTGTCCCTCAGGCATGAAAACACTGGGATTCACATGGACAAAACCTATACACTGGGAGTGTGCAAATACACATGTGTATAAATAACAGAGATGTTTACAAGAGCACATAGAGCTTAGTGGTTGCGGTGCTTTGCTATGCACACAGAGGCACAGGTTTTGAGTTCTTCTGGACTGGTGCCGAAAGCCGCCCGCAATTAACCACACATTCTTTTGTGTGTTGTACCTTGACCATGTTAACGCGACGGCCTGCTGGGGAGAGAGCTGAGTTTCCACCGCAGAAAATCAGAGCCCTCAATGTGCGATCACTGTTCGACCATTTTTTCCGTCTCTCTCTAAATTTTGAAGTGCTCCAGATTGCTCAGCCTTACCGTAAAGCTGCCGTTAAGGGCTGTGCACTTCACATCTGACATATTTCCTCTATCTGGGACAGGTGACTGTTGTGTCAACATCTGGGATAATGAGGCTGAGGTTCAGATTATCCTCTGGAAACTCAAGTCTATCACCCCAGACAGCGTTACTCAAGCGTAGGTCTGGCAGCAAACTAAATACATATTGTTCTTTTAAACAAGAGCAAGTCCTATGAAAGGGAAAGTTGAAGTGCCAAGGAAAAAAGACAGTGGGTGTTATTAGAAGCACGTACTGCAGGAGCGTTTGTTCTCACAAACTGTAAAAGAAATACAGCAACGACTACAGCATGCTGATATCTATTGCAGAATCTGGGTCGTCCTAAAACTGCACCAGAAGTACTGGACTTTGCTGCTAAATAAAAATTGTGCACCTACTTCACCAGCTGCACAGGGACACCAGGAATTTAACAGAAGCCTCTGCTCCTATGCGTGTATGCAGTAGGCTCTACTGAATTCAGACACGCCATGTTTTTTCTTACGCTGTTATATTTTTACCTAGTAATTATATTACAAAGGCACGCAGGCAAAGGACAAGCACACAAAGCACACTCTCTTTTCCATTTTCTTCCTCCCTGCAGAAAATGCCAGGATTTGAGACGATCTCTCTGACTCATGCTTAGAGTACTAAACTCTACCTTCATTTAGCAATCTAGTTTATTTTGCTCCTTCAAATTTTGAATTAACTTAAATATTTTAAGTTAGGCACGGTTGATTATGGCTCCTGAACACTATACACTTTGTTCTAGTGTAATGAACTCTTGTCATACGAATATACAGTAATACTGCAAAAGCTCTCTATACTCAATCCTTATAGTACCCCAAATGAAAGCCGTATGAAATCCCACCTTCATGTCAGTTGTGCACCACCCACAGATTACAGTAAAAGTGGCATGTACTTGTATGCATCTGGGGAGGTTGGGGTTGATTTTTTGTGTAGTGTTTTTTTGTTGTTGTTTTTTTGGTTTTTTTTTTAGGATGGGCAACAACATGTTTTGTTAATGGGGCGAAGAAAGAATCGGACTAGTTTTCCAGCCCAGAAATCTGCATGAGGTGCTGTCACGAAGACTCAGGGCAAGACCGCGGTCAAAACAGAGACATGTAAACTCTGTCTCTGGCAAGGAGTTGACCATGGCCTGCCTATATGGCATATTACTATTTTCATATTACTATGCCATATAGGGGATAAGTGTGGGACAAGAGTTCCTGCGTCTGCCCAAATTCCCTGTGCAGCCATATGATCGCGCATGATCCATACTGCAACGTGTGCTTCTGCATGAATCAGAACATGGAAGAGGTAGAGCCTGAGCTCCTGCAACCTTCTAACATAGCTGCCCTAGATATGTCCCATGGTGCACAACACACAGTGGGAGCAGAGGTCAGGGAGAGCGCTGTGCTTCATAGCTCAGCCCCTGCCCCACATGCCCACAAATGGCACGGAGGTAACCAGCGTAGTTTCAGAGAAGTCTCATACTCTCTTTGCATTGCTTTCCCTCCTGTAGAGCACATAGGAGAATCTCGACTTGCCTCATTTCTGAGTGTGTAGCCATGGCTAGAGTATTTTTAGGAAATTACTCCAGAAATATTTCCCCTCTATGTTAATATGGCAGCCACATTAGGGAGTACGGACCCTCATGTTGATTTTGCTACCTCTTCTGGCGCTGATGCATTTAGGTCCTTAAAGGCTCGTCATGTCTTTAGTCAGTCCGCTCCTATCCTGCTAAATATATGGTTGCAAAAGTTAAACAAACGTCATTAAGAAAGCTGTGATCTTCCCTCAGTCATCTTAGGCATTTGCTAAATCTGCCCTTTTCCATGGTGTTTTCTGTGATCATTATGATGCCTGCAGCTCCAACAGAGGTAGTAACAACAGGAGCACTTGTTTATACAAGCCACAAAGAGCTGTCTACATTTGAGTACTGTTCTCTTTTGATCTCACACACACTTACAGTTTTACCTCTTGAGTCCATCTTTTTAACTATGGCCACTTTTCCCATCATTTCCAGAAATCTCAACTCATTAACATTAAAATCAAATTTCTTCTGATAGACTGATTATTTTCTGGTGCCAATGAATACAGAAAAATTTCATCTTTCTAGTTTCATGCTTGTATTAATGGCACGGGCTTGTTTCAATGACAATATTTTTTATACAAAGCCAAAATAATCTGGAGAGATCCTCTCTTGTTATACAAAACTCTGAAAACAAGCTGAATTGCAAAGTGCATACTGTGGAACCCAGGAAGAGAAGATATAGGCCCTTTTCTTGTTTATTGATTTTTACCAGGAATAAAGGTTAAGAACAAATTCAATCATTTCTCCTAGTCTTTGCATTAAAGATAGAGGCTTATTCAAATTATAGTGAACAGCAAAACCCATCCACTCTGAGGCATGACTCATGTATTTTTCTTTTGAACTCCTAGCCCAAAAGCAGCGTGCGTGGTAGAAGGCACGGGTTCATTTGCCAACGCACGACATTTTTCATGCTGTCACAATACATCTTGTGCCAGCTAATCAGCCAGCCAAGAGTGGCACCCACCAGCTGCAAAGGACGCTCATCACCTCCATTCCCAGTTGGTGGGAAAGTGCCATGTAGGGAAAAGTTTGGACACATGGAGAAATGCTGTTTCTAATAAGTTATTTGTAAAAAAGCAAACAAAAACCCAAACCCTTATGACAACATCATAAAAGAGAATATAACAGTGTCACAGAGTCTTTCAGAAACAATTCATTAAACTACTTTAAATAATCTTATGCAAGCTCTGGCACGAAAATATTGCAATGTCTGTATAGCCAAGGCAAAAGGCGATGAAAGATCCTGTACAACCTCAATTCCCCCTCCTTACCCCTCCCCCAAATACTGAAGTTGCCAGGGTTTCACAGATGTTTTGAGATCATAACACAGGGTCAGAGGATAACTGGTAAGGTCAGCTGGAAAAGGGGGAGTGTAAACACTTTTTTTGGACCCTCATGAATGGGACTCTCAGAATAGGAACTTCGGGCTGAAAGAAAAATTGAGATAATCTGACTCCATTGCTCTCCTGCACTGTACTTCTGGCTCGGGGCTCACAGTATCTTCTACGTGACTCAAAGCTGTTTCACCTGCTGATTTTGTGAGTGCCACTCCAGCAAAGGCAATGGTAAAGGGATATAAATTCTAACCCGGCAAGAATAATTTTACATTAAGGAATAATAAAAAGAAAAGATATTCAGGAGGTTTTAAGCAAGCCAACAACTAATGATTTCTTTTTCGTTTCATCCTAAGAGAGCAGCACACTCTACTGGCTGTTTCCTTGCAGTTTTCTAGATAAACCTCTGCGCATTACTGTAAATCAGTATCTTTAACTGTTCCACTGATACAATCAAAGACAATATAGTGTAGCTGGAAAAAAAGAAAACTGAAGGACATGGATGGCAAGCCCTGCTTATGCCGCTGGCTCATAGTACTCAAGGCAAACGACTTGACTTGCAGCACTGCAGTTTCCGTGTTAAAAGAATAAGGAGAATGACACCATCGCAAAGCACACTGACAATCACAGTTTAAAGGCACAGACAGAGAGTATTAGTACTGTTGTTGCTATATTAACAACGAAAATACAATGGTAGCGGTTTAAATTTCATCTTTCGTACCAGCTCAGTCGTTCAAGATTCTTTCACATTTTAGCACAGCAGAGTCACAGGAGAATGCATGTCTGTATACTTATCAAGATGTTTGTGGTTAAAGTTTTTCTGTTCTTTAACTTTGTGTCTCTGTGCAAATACACGACATTGCCTGGAAAGTATATAACTGATGAAACTGAAGACTGCTATTTTGCTGATTTTGCATGGAGCACATTACAAAGAGATGTCATTCACCCTGATGAAAAGTCCATCTCAAAGGCATATGCCCTACATGCCAAGTTGTGTGTTAGACCACAAGAAACAGTTAAACTGGTGCTCCAGTGTTGTGTGAGTTTCTGCTGTTAGCACCCGGTACACAGAATCCAGTTTCATGTAACTGATTGGTTTAACGTGTTTTCCCTTTCAAAATATACCGATTCAGTACATTCCAAAAATGTTACTGTTAAAAAAGCAACTTGCATACTTAAACATCCCTGAATGTCATATACAGGGGACTCTTCTTTCAGGTTAAAATAAATTAACCTTTTTTTTTAAAAAAAAAAAAAAAAAAGAAGAATCACAGCTCCTAAAGCAAAAACATTGGTTTCACAACTACCAGTAGTCATTAGTGTATGGCAATACTTTGAAACAAATCTGGATTTCTTTCATTTTATGCAAATATTTGCAGTATCTCACCACTATAGACATCTTTGTTTCCTTACCCCAGCGCCACACTAACCTCTATAATTCAAAAGAACATATCTTCATTCCCCAACTACAGCTTTGCATATGTAGACTACTTATAACACTATTGAAAGAAACTTCCTAACTAGAGACATAGAATTGAGAAGAAAAAAAAAAATTAACAAAACTCCAGATCCTACAAATACTTTTGTCCTTATTTACACAGAAACATTTTTATGAATAACCTATTTCTTTAGTATAAATTGACTTAACATGAATTTGCCTTTTTTGCTTGCAGGGTAAAGAAATATAACCAAACTCTTACAGACTCTACAAAAGAGACAACATGATTGCAAGAGACTTCCAGGCTTTTATTCTACAGAGAAAGAGACAATTCCCTGGGGTCACTGAAAGTCAAACTGGCTCTTACGTGCAGCTGTAATTTTTAGTTTATATGAAAACAAATCAATACCGTCTCCACAAAACTCTCTCTCTTTATAATGGCACTAAACTGAATTCCTCTTTATCAAGTTCTCAGCAGAATTTCAAGTTTATTTTTCTACGTTTACAAGAGATTACATTCAACCAATAGCACCTATGAACAAGAGTACCCAGCTCTTTTATCCGGAAAACTGGGCAAGAGCTTGCTTCATGAAACTACTTCACTACGTACAAAAGAATATGTGATCATATAGAGTATCACAGGAAAACAGGTAAGATATATTTTGGAGAATGGCATCTTCAGGGCAGCTGGCACATTTCACACACTTCTTTCTGTCTCACAGCTAAGGAGGGATGAAATTTACCCCTGTCAGAGAAGCTAAATCCTTTTGATATTATAATTCAACCAGTCAGACTTCAGTTCCTTCGTCCTTAGGGCTTGATTCAAAACCTTTTGAAGTCAATAGAAAGACTTCCCCTGACTGCAGTAACTTTGGCTCAGATCCTAAACCATGCTCCTATACCTTTCACTCACTCTCATGCCTTCCCTCCTTCCCAAACCGTGGAACCGGTGTGCATGTTTTATGGCTTAGAAGAGCCTCAGGGCTGCTCTAAATTACTTTAGCTAATATTATCTCCCAAAGAACTAACTGTGGGGGATAGAGCATCAATCTATTGTACCTTCTCCTCTGGTGTATCTCCATAATGGGCTCAGAAGAATGGTTGGCTTGAGACAGCTAAGATTTTTAGTGTGCCAAAGGAATTCATATCCAGAAACTAATTCAGCTGTTTTTATTTTACAGGCAGAAAATAAGGCCAGGTTCTGGCTGGAAACAACTACAATTCATCTCAGAAAACAACTTTCTCCCAGCCCTGCATTCCTTCCCAGCAAAGGGGACCTACTCAGAGCTGGGCTCTCAGAGCCCTTCACTGCGGGGGAGTGTGCATGGCGTAAGGCTCTCCGCATCCCAATGGCACCAATTAACAGAACAGACATTTATAAATATAATAGTAAGGGTCAGATGCACAAGGACTCTCCTCTTTTTATGGCGATTACAATCAGTCTAAATTTACAAAGGTAGAATTCACAGTGCCCATTATATGTGTTTTAAGTGTCTCTAAATCTGGCCGAGTCCTAGCAGGATGCCATCCAGAACCCCGGGTTCCTCTCAGAGAGGTGCTGCCTCTCTCTTTTCTCTTCTATAATCTGCATCTCCATGGTACTCTAGCAGCCATGCATTATTCAGTAGAGCATTGAGTAGTTTGAGTGACATCTGTGGGTCCTTTCTCCCTTCATATTCTCACCAGAAAGAATTATATTTCATTGTTATCAGGCCCAATATAACGGTCAGATGGTACGGACCATTGGCAGAGACACTTGCCAGAAACAGCTCTCCCATGTCAAGTACGTGTGTCAAAGCCACTTGACCATATAAGCATTTCCTGAAATCCCATTGCATTTCACTGTTACTGAAATTAAGGTACATCCCATAGGTCTAAATGAGTAACACAAAGGAGCTGACTACTCAGCTCCACAAAAATGCAGCCAATGCTCTTATGATTGAGGGTCTAACAACAGGAAAACCAGGGTAAAATAGTACAGAAGGTTTATAAAGAATAGGGCTAATGTGATAAGGATCAAATGTGTTCAGTTTGCACATCTAGAGAAAAATCAGCTTCATTAATTTCTTGATATCTTTTTCACACCCAGAAGAAGTGTGTAACTTTCTGGTAAAATAAGATGTGCAGAGCAGTTGAAAGGAAGATTTTGCATTTAGTTCAGTACTGCAGAGAATACAATGTGCAAAAATACCACTCTCCAAAGCAGAACCAAAAGAGTATAACACAGACAACCAATCTATACAGCTACGCAACCACCAAAGCTGCTGTCTTTTTTTTTTGCTAGTTCCTGCTCACTAATTTCCTTCTTTTCTTCTTTCTCTAAGTGAAATAATAATATTGCATGAGTTCATTTTAATCACCTACCTCCTTTAGGATAATGTGACAGTCTACCAACCTGTTTGCGTGCTTATACCTTTTCCATTCTAATTGATAGATTGCCTGAACCACACAAAAATGAGAAGCTATGTGCACTCTGCATTGTTTGTTCCTTCTACTATTTCTTTACCAAATTTGTTCAAATAACTTTTTGCGTAATCACTGAGTGAAATTCTGGAGTACAGACAAAATTACCATTTAGGACTTTAAAAAACATGCCAATGTAGAGAAGAAATCTAATTATCACATCAGCTCATCATCAAACACACACAAACATATTCTTCTAAAATAGATTCAGAATTACATGTTAATAACTGTCTAAAACGTGTGGAGTTATTTCTGTCGTATGACCTAGTATTTTTTGAAAGCTTGATGAAAGATAAGCACAGCAAATGAGAAATGTTGCTACAACCTGCAATTGTATGAAATAGGAAGTAATCAGGGGGCTGTCTGGCATTACTTGCATCGTCTAAATGTAGAAGAAAACTTGACCACTGGAAACTGATTACTAAGCAAAGAGCCATCTGCATGGATATACTCCTTCTCTTTCCCAAAGCATCTTTCAAACACTTTGCCTGCTGCGGAGCCTACCAGGCAGTGCGTGATATGTGACTGTGTTGGTGGGCCAACAACCACTGCTGTGTTCTCCACAGTTGCTGCCTGCCTATATAGGGTGGCTCTGCTCCTACCTAAACTTAGTCTAGTTTAAGCCAGCTCTCTGGGCTTTGCATGTGGTCAGCAGGCTGAAACAGGCATCTCCTGAAGACAGTTCATCCCACCTTCGATTCTTAAGTTGCTGCTGTCTAGAGATGTCCCTGACTTTACAGGCAACCCCAGCAACCAACATAAACAAGGCGCTTCATAACGAGTTGGGTAAGACAGATGCTGTGTTCGGTGATCAGGCTGCAGCCGGGGTCTTCAGAGGGGCTGGGTCAAAGAGCGGTAAGCACGGCATCCCATGAAGCCTTCACCAGGAGCACCCAGCAAAAGGTTAGGAGAGTATCTTCTCCTAACTAACCACTGACCTGGTGAACGCTCCCTGCTGGGCATCATCATTCTTCTTGTCTCCTCACGAGTGGCGGTTTTCGTCTCTCGCTACTTTTATCTAGGTGGATTTGATCTACTGGTGAATATGAGAAAAGCTTCTAATATTTGGAGGGCCAGATGATAACTGAGGGCACGTTTCAGGTACTGGTGTGTCTGCAAGACAGAGCTGCTACGCTGCAGTTTGAAATCTCTATGGCACAGTGCAAGAACAAGAGAATAGTCTGTGCAACTGAACAGCAGCAAACTCAAACTTGAAAGGAGGAAATACTTTTTTCAAATAAGGCGTAATTGGACCTTGGAGCTCATTATGACAGGATGTTGCTGGGGTTATGGTCTTACGAGAGCGTAGGCATGTACTGAAACAGTAGTAATATCCAGGGTTGTAATAGTTAATGCTAAAAGGAAGAGTATGGGAACAAAAACGAAACCTTATGCTTCAGGATTTAAAGCAATCTCAATTTACTAAGAGAGATCTTTCTGAGTGTGATGAAAAGAGGGAGGAATTATCCACCTCTGCCTGCTCTGAGTTGCTGAAACCTTCCTCTGAAAGACCTCATTCTGGATGTTGTTGAAAATAAAAGTATACACTGGATGGATCTCAGACCTGATACAGACTGACATTTATGTTACCGAATATCTCCTGTGTATTGTATTGTTGATTGTATACTACAATAAGATAGTACTGTAAGCGAGGTGTGTTTCTTTAAGGGCAGGATGTTCAGATGGATTAATTAACTATTTGCTTGTTTATTTACTTTAGTGTCAGAGATGTCTTTTCAAGCCACGTATGTATTCATTTCACATAAAGTGTAATTAGAATTTGGAGCTCATTATCACATGATCTCCCTGGGGTGTAAGTATGTAAGAAAAGATTTTGCATTTTTAGCTGTCTCTGAGGACCACGGAGATCACAGTTCAGTCAGTTTAGGCAAGGATATTCCTCTGGGAAAAGGGCAGGATGTGAACAACGCCCACTGACACTGGCAGAGACAGCACATACAAAATGAGGGTACACAGAGCCCCGAAGAAACTGCTAAGGGCAACAAGGGAGGGTTGTACGTACCCACAGAGAAGGTTTCAGCCATGTTAAAATAAGATGGGTTATTGTTAGCAGGAGGTGAGAAATTTTCCCCTCGTCAATTAATAGAAGGCCTGGAATACAGAACATGCCGACTTACGTATTTTGCTGGGGAAATAATTGGAAATATTTTCTTATTGAAAAGGAGACAAGTGGATTTAAAACACGGCATGTTTTTAGATGACTAAGTTTCCTCCGCATGGAAGAAGAGGTATAAATATTGCATTTGAAAAATGTCATGTTGATAAAAAAGCTACAGTTTCACCAATATAAAATATGAATGTAAACAACATGTCTGTCAGACATGGCTATAACATACTGCTTAACACTGCTAACTTATAATATGCGCCTATTATTGTTAGTTCTCTTAATGAAAGAAAGTAAAGACACTGCATAAATTCTTGAACACATGTTTCACTTTTCCAGCTGCCTTGTGCTGTAGAACATCATGCTAACAAGAAGTGATGCTAACAAGAAGCTAAAACCAGTGTAGCAAATGGGGCATTTAAATATATATAAACATACAGACATTCATATATAAATAGAAACTGGCTATTTTGGGGAAATGAATGGATCCCTAGACAGACATATTTCAGTTTAATATTACCTATATTTTCCTACATGGTAACCATTACAGTCCTGCTTAATCAGGAAAAAAAAAAAAAGGGTATGCTCACTGCTAAAATGGAAAGTCAATATTCAGCTATCATCTCTTTTAGGTTCAATACAAAACTTTGTCTGTCAAGCACAGGGAGCAAAAGGAATATGAATTTTGACATTCTTCCTCGGTCACTTCAAATTGAGACTTGACATCTGTACCTGCTAGCAAAAAGTGTGCGTTCGTGTTCAGACCATTTCCATACAGACTGCCACCAGGCAATGGCACTGACAGTGTCAGAAACCCCAAATCTCTGTCTGAATATTATAAAAAAGCATATTTTAATACCATCTCCAAATACACTGTACTTGCACTGTCTCAAAGAGATTATTTTTCTTCTTTCCTGCACCAAAATACATGTTTTCTGCTATGATTTTCAATCTCCATTCAAGTACAAAGCATCTACATCATTATTTACTGAAAACTGCACCTCAATGTTGCAGCAGGGTGACATACCTCTATCTGACCACCACATCACAAAAATGGTATTCCATTTGCACTTCGCACTAAATACTGACTACAAAGTCATATGCAAGCATTAAGCTCTACTCTTTCTTTCGAAACAGAAACAAAACCCTAAAATCAATCCGAAGCAAGTTGAGATGTTAAATACCCGATGATGATTACTAAGACGTCTGTAGGCTTGAGTATCTGATTAAACGGAGCGGGAAAAATGACCCTTTGAACTTATAACCTACTGGGGGTGGTTTCTACTGCAATAACACCCTGCTTAAACCCTATGGCTACAGTACATCTGCGGTTCACTGACTGTAATTACAGCTTTAATACTGTAACTGTAGCAAACAAGTCCCATGGTGTATTAGACTAAACACACGAGGCATTTTGTCCTCTTGACTACAGCCTGTTTAATGGCATTTCAGGCTCCAGCACATAAGTCTGCTCTTGGCCACGCACTCCCAAGCAGTTAAAGTTGGCCTGAGCTGGTTCCAGGGGAACACCGTTCCAGCCCAACTGGGCATTGGACAATTACTTGAGAATATCATTTAGGGTTGAAACTGATATTTATCTAGTGATTGAAATCAGTTGTGAACTCAGTTACTGTTGTGTCAGCATTATGTCTTTCCTGGAGCCTTCGGCACTGTTGGTTTGGCTTGTTCCTACGCTGGGCATTTACAGCTGGGCTGACGTGGCAGCTGAAGAAGCAGCATACCGAGTGTATTTGTTTGTGTTTTTTATTATACCTCATTCTTTATCCTGCCCCCCACTCCTGAAAAAAAACCCCACAACACAACCCACATCAGGAGAACCAAACTCACTTTGACTGTCCTTTCCCCCCCTTTTCAGAAGCCTGCCCACGCTCCCCCCTCCACGCAGGAGTCCAGCCCCGAGCCGGAGACTCGCTTTGAACCTCTCTTGATGAATATGTTGCAATGTGCAGCCTCATCTCTATGGCTTCTCGAATAGAAATTGGTGTCTACTTAGGATAAGTGTGTGAGTGACCTATTGAAACTCTTTAAATGTGATGTTTCCCTCTGCCTTGATCAGATGTCCTGGCTTTATCTCCTCCAGTAAGGACTGGCCAGTGGAGTGCCAGCATGCACGTGGACCTCTGTAATCCTCCATTTAGTGAGAGGTTTCATCTATCCAGCCCTGCCTAAAAGACCAACCTTTGAATAGCTTGAGTCTTCCTTAAATCCTGCACTAAAATGAGTCATTAGTAATCACTAGGCTTGTCCTGACCCTCAGAGTAGGAGCCAATTTTTTTTTTTCCAAGTAGGATTTTACTTTTGCTTTCCTTCAGTAAAATACAAATTTTCCATTTTTCTGACTGTATCACTTGATCAGTGAAATCTTATGGTCCTGTTAATGCTCCTGCCTCCCACAGTTGGACATTTCTTTTACTGACTTTGTACCTTCCTTTTTGGCATCTTTATTCAAACAAATTATTCAGTATTTTCTCCGACATACCAAGTTTATCTAAATGCAGAGTGACCCTGAATACAAACGAGACCTGACACTTTGTCTGTGGGGTGGAGATAGGGGCCGGTATTTAAAGCAAAGCCATTCCTTTGCTTCCCCACCGTACATCCCTGAACCTTCGTTCCTCTGTAACCCACTCCCTTCCACAGCTCCTGCTTTGTAACCGTAGTCTCCCAGCTCTGTGAAACACCTGCATCCCCATTCCCACTTCTCCAAATGCAAAGTCCAGGGACACTGCTCTATTCCTGCAGGCACTGCAGAGACTTGAAGGGGGCAACCTGTTTACTTGCCTCTGTGTTGTGTAAAAAGTCCAAGTTCCTAACCAGAAAATAAAATGAATATAAGGCAAGTACATTCTTAGGGCAAATATTTTGAAAAAAAAAAATAAATCTCGGTTGTTTTTTTTTTTAAATGTACGAAAATGTTCAATTTTATAAATGCCCAGCAGTAGCTTACAACACCAACTAGAGTCTAGTGGGAGCTGTTTCCATTAGCTGCAGGTAGAGTGCAAATCACACACAGAGATTTACGATCTCGTATCACCACTACCAGCCAAAATAGTCAAGGTCATTTCCTTAAAATATTAGAAGAGTATTTGGCACCCAGTTTGGCCAAGGAAAGGAGACTGCACATGAATATTTCGACTCCCACTACATCCTCAAAATAATGTAGGCTAAAAATTTAAAAATAATATATTGCCCCTAATAATAATAGTAATACTTTTCAGGGTTGTAAGTACCTTTCAACCTAGGTTATCAAAACACTTTACAAAGGCAGTTAAGTAAGTATCATTATATCTATTCTACTCTGAGGTGACAATGACTTTGTGTCAGTTATAACTGCAGAACAATCCAATACCTATCCATTATTCAGCTTCCCAAAATAACCTGTAATTCTCTAAGCAACTCTAACAGGAAAACGAAGTTACAAATGGGGCAACTGAATGATTCATCCATCAGTGAATTTAATGGCTTATTCTCCTAACGGGCAGAATTACCACCACATTGCACTCACGCTGCAAATAATAATATCTCTACAGCATCTCTACAGCATCTTTTCACCCTGAATGATCCCAAAGCACTGGACAAACCCTCTGCAGTAACAGCTAAGGACTGCCACATGGCAGCATTGCACAGCCACCTCTGGGAAGGAATGCAGATAGCATACTGAAGCAGAAAATTAAAGAAAAAAACCCCATACAAACATTAGCTTTTTTAAAGGAAAGCTAAAAAAGGGCATAAATTCTCCTTAGTGTAGAAATATAGCAGAGCCCTTTTTGGTAGGCAACACGAAAGTTACGGTGAGACAAGCTGAAAAACTCTGTGGGGTTTCCTAAATAAACACAAAAGCCAGGGCCCCAGCAGGTGGCCAAGTTTGATATTCAAATCATTAACATTTTACATGTGGAGTTTTCATTAGGACAAGGTTACCGCATGATGGACAATCTGTATATATTTGCAGATGTGGCATGCAGGGAAGTCAAACCTGGGCAAGGAGCATAATTCACAGCAATCTCTCTGCCCGAGAATAGCTGAAGGCAATGTCCAATCAAAGTACTGTCAGTGCAGCGCTCAGCGAATAAATGAGTTGCTTTGACAGGAAATTCCAACAGCAATTTTAATTCTGATCAGGCTTCAGGAAGTGGAAAGAATAAAAACACATCAATTATAGTGACAGGAAGTTTTAAATCACATGGCAAGCAGCTGCTGCCAAAGGACATGTCTGCCAGCTTTGTTAAGAAGTATGGTATTTTGGTGCGACCAAAATTTTACACCAAAATTTTACAGGCTGACATCAGTCCCTAATTGTACGTTTACCCATTACAAGGGTAAAGAAAATGACACAGTGCAGACAGCACACCGTCATTACAACAAATCAGAGAGACCGCTTTTTTTTTTCCTCAAATCCTGACCCAAAACGAGCATATTTATAACAACTCCAGAACACACCACCGAGTAATGATATGAAGCCCCTGCACGTCTACCTCAATAAAGCAGGAGATCCCAGCAGCAAGGCAAAGAGACCATCATTTCCTGAGTCAGCCTTAGGCTGCAGAACGATCAGCACTTTAATCATTTTACATCCATTGCCTTTTCTCATTAATCCAGGTTGTAAATGGTGACCACTGAGACGAATCAGTGGCGTACTGGGAGGAAGCCTGAAGAGCTGTTTGATACCAAGTTCTTACTGTATGGTGCAGACTCAGAGTCTACCAAACAGCTTCCTTCAGTTATAGGGTTAGGTGCTTTTCCATGTTTCCAGCACCACGTCTAACATGAATGAATTCTGGGCTAGATTTCCTATGGCAGAACCTAATTAAGCTGGCATGGGAATGGGACGGTGGGGCTGGGGTGGGTCGGGGGAGGAGGTCTCAGGCGAAGTTGCTGATTTTCCTCCTATGGCATTGTGGTTCAAACGGCTGTCACTTCAGGGCAAACCATCCAAACCGACGCGACTTGTTCTGGCCTCACTTTCAGGTACACTGAAGCTGTTTTATACAACACCGGCACTGGAGAAGAGCATTAAATCTAACGTAAATGTGACTTATAGTCTGACACATCGCTGTAAAGCAGCCCCGCTATACAGGGGATTTAGATCCCTAGAGTAAAAACTTCATCTCACTTTTGTTAACGGAGATTTTTTAAATTGGCTGCAACGAGTATTTCTGCCCTGGAGTCCAAGAAGGGAATGGGTATCACCGGCTACGTGACGCATGCGTACAGAAGGTTAGTTGGATGTGGCGAGTGCCGTTCAATGCAAAGTGACCGAAGAAGTGTGTTGAACTGCCAAACAGTGATTGACTCTTCCTACATGGAAAATTGGGTTGCATCCTCCACAATGGAATTACATCCTCTGCTACACAGCTTCCTGGCCTGAGCAACTCCTGCTGTCCCTTCACCAAAACGACCAAGAGTGTCAAAGGGCTCAGAGCTGAAGACTGCGTTTTTCAGATGGGTGGGTAAGTATAGGAGAGAAAAAATTGCCCTCAGAGAAGAAGCTGCTCATGAGTTTTGCTAATCATATGGACACAGATAGGATACTATTTTCTAAACTACAGCAAAAAATAGTCAGCCGAACGCGACAGAAATATTTACGCAGAGTTAGCAAAGGTCACCAAGAAGTGCGTCATTTTGACAATACTGGCAAGTTTTGTATAAAGTTTTGCTTTTCAAAGAGAATATTTTTCAACAAAAAAGAATACTAAAGGAAAGATTTAAACTAATTCTACATAAAATTTTTCATTATGTCTTTGGAGACAGTGCGAATATTGGATTCCAAAACAAAGAAAAAAAACCTGTCAAGATAAGACATGATACATCTTTTTATTTCATTTTAACTTCTACTTAAATAGTAAATGAAGCTAAAACATAAAAGTGCTCATAGTTTCCTGCATAATTATCCACATCCAAATCTCTCCTCGGGAGAGATTCTGTGGGCTTTGATCCAGGGATTTTCAAGCATTTAAGGAAGATACAGGAGCCAAATCTCACATTTCTTCTGAAGAAAATATGGTATAATTTCCTTATGCTTTTAAGGACATTCCACACGTGGACAATCTGGCTTGAAGCCAGAGACAAAGAAAAATACAGGCAGACTTCTTAAATGTCTATTATTTTCTAAAGTCTGTTATTTCTATCATTTTTTATCTTTATAAGATTCTCTTTATATTCCGATAGAATCAGCGATTCAAATCCAAGAACACTTAAAGGATATCTATAGCATATCTTACTAATTATCCATATTTTTCATCAAAATTACCCTATTTCACCCTAAAATGACATGTCAGTCTATGTACATGCAGATATGTATCTTTTCCAGTGATCGTGCAACATTTCAACAGCAAAGCTATGAAATAACGCATCAAAAATCACTAAACTCTCATCACGTGCTGCTGCCCTGCAACAACATATATGGCAGTGACAGTAAGCTTACAAGAGTGTGAGAAACTCATCCTTAAAGAGTAGGGCTGAGTCCTAAGACACTTCTGAAGTACACAAAGAAAAAGAAACGGACATTTGTATATACAGACAAGTATGTAAAATACCTCCTAATGACCGCCCTAGCACTACATAACTTGGTGCTCCAATGTCTCTAAAATGGGCAAAAAAGTGAGTGGCGCAGATTTTCTGTTTCTGTTTCACAGTGTGGTCCTGCCAACAGTCACTATGATCATGTGAGCACAGATTTGCTTCCAAAATCCAGCATTGGCGCAAATCACCTAGTTTGCCGCTCAGGTCACCTAGAAGTGTACCTTGAAGGACAAGTGTCTCCTATGGCACATCCTTGGATGTGTACCTTGGCTGCATCTTAACTACCTACCACAATGTTCTTAGCAGCACCATTTTACACAATGCCCTTGCTCTGCAGAAGAACTGTGGCAGGCTGGGTTGCATCTTATCCTTCAGCCAAACTGAGAAAGCTCCCCTTTATCAAGCTAAGCTCATTCATCAATCCTCAGTGTTGCCATGGCAGTTTCATATGCCAATAAAACCCGCTATAAATCTGACTTTCATGCATCTTCCTCCTTTGTTAATTAGCCACTTTATGCAATGTATCTACAAACCATGGAAATAAATCTTTGGTTTCGGTGGTTTTACTTCTTTCCTGCTTGATTTCTTCTCTCTCTGCTTTTAACAGCAAGACTACGACCAACACCTGGACTCCAACTCTTTCTTATGGCCCTGCCTTTCTGCTTGTGCCTGCAAAGGACCCACCGATCCACTGTCAAGACTGTCATTGTTCACAGGCTGATGAAATATTGGCAGTGCGTCATGGACATACGCAGCTGAAATTCAACCCTTTTAGTCCTAAGTCTTAGCCCTTCTCAGGTTTCTTTTACTTTGTTCCCAGCACTGCTTGCCAAAAGTAGCTCCAGGAACAAAGGGTACTAGTTAAACATAATGTTTTAGAGCTGGAGACCAGAGGAATATAGACAGGAGCCTCAAAGCCTGACCACCTGACAACATTAACGAAAGGCAAAGAGCAGCACTGATTTACCAAGGTGTGAGTTATAGACCCTTTGATGCCCTCACTGATACGGCTTAGTGAAGTGCACACCCCCATGTTGCATGATGAAATTATGACCTCATAGCTGTGTGATCTTCCCTCCCTCTGGCTCTGCCCAACTCCGGAGACAAACTTCCCATGCGGGGCTGCACCGGGAGGCAGTTCTGAGACTGCTCCCTTCACTCACAGGGTTGTTCTCATTTACACTGCGCAATATCTAGTCTACCAGTTGCCAACAGAACCCCAAAGACAGAACGCTGCCAGACACTCAGCTGCTAGTACATTTAGTCCAAGACCTCTTTGTGTTGACTGACAGAAGCCTTACCTTCTCTGAAGGGTACACTGCAGCTGAGCAGACCAAGTTTATTTCTCATTTACTCTAAAGAGCAAAACTTCAGTGCAGACTGCAATCAGAGCATCTGGAATTAGGAGCAATGCAACAAGATGACTCACTAGTCCAAGGTCAGACTTCTTCCAGTGCAGGATGTTAGCTCCTCACATCCTTTCCCTCTGCCACCTCCAGGAGCGTCCTCTTAATTTCTTAGGAAAATACAAATATGTCTGTGGTTTTCAGGACTTCCTCCACTTCCTCTTCATTATTTCTTCATTCCTTACAATCTATTATTCATCCGCCTGCTTGTTCTACTCATCTTGATTTCTTGTCCATCCCTCTCGCCAGGAGTTACTTTTTAGCTTATGATGCTCCTGAATCTTGAACTTCAGCTCTTTGTCATTCCACCAAGTGCCAAATGTCATCTTTTCCAGTATCTTCTCCAAAGACTTTTCCTGATCTAACTTATGACTGGTCTTCTCCTGTATTGTTTTGTTTCTTCATCAGTTGGGGAACATCATACATGGTGATTTACTGTTGCTATTACTACTGGCTAATGCTTCGAAAACTGTGTTAAAGATCACAGCTGGATTCAAAAACTGAAGTCTCTCCCTCCAAGAAAAAGGTCTTATCTCCAGATAACCACCAATTATTAGTTTTCCAGCTGATACACTGAAGGTTCTCCTCTTGGTCAACTTCCAATGAGGCCATATAAAGGGCTCTCCCCACCTCAATGAGTTCGTCAATGATATAAAAGGGTGATGCCAGCACAAGGTAATTTTGTAACCAGCTTCCTATCCAATTCCTCACAACCATTAGAACAAGAGGAATCATCTCTGAAGATGCCTTTCAACATTCATCTAAGTTTTTCCGGTCTCTGCAAAACTGCTGAAAGTTTGTAGACTCCGTTACTGAGACTTCTCCAGGGATCACGCTACTCCCTGTAGAGATGTGAGTTCTTCCTAAGTCGTGTTCCTTTGGTCCAAGACATCTTGCTTCATTCATTCCTTCCCTGGGGAACTTGTTCAAGATTCTTGCACAACTGAGATCTCAGCATCCAAAGAACCACAAAAAAAGCATCTCTGTATTTCAGTTTGGCCACACCCAGACTCAAGATTTTGAAAAGTAAGTGTTTAAAACAAATCAACGTCTTACCTCTTTTAGCAAGACTTTATTTCTCGACAGAAGAAACAGAATCGGGACACTGAACACAGCTTTCAGGGAAGGAAGGGAGGCCCTTGCCCTTTTTAGATACCCTGTGTGAAAGCCCCGCCAGCACAAGAGATACGGAGGACTAGAATTCCACCAGTATCTCTAACCATGCCATAGGAATGACCCAGCTTGTTGCAGTGTCTCAGCATGTCTCATAAAATGCACTGAAACATTTGCTAACAGGACTATCTGCATGTTACTGTTCATTTTTATTACATCAGAGCTAGGGAATGCCCATCAATATCAGGACCTTGTGCCTGGTATAGATGTCAGTTTTCAGTATGTTAACCAAAGGAGACCAGATTATTCGACTTCCTATTCTCAGAATAAACCGTTAAATAACAAGACCCTTTCATGTCAATGTGCCATTTGTACAGACAAATGCTCAGCAGCATGGGTCATAAAAGCTAGCCCACAAGGAGTGTTTTCCAGGGGGAAAAAAAAAAGATTCTTAAACTTATTTTAAGATTCATATCTATGCATTCATGCATGTGCATTTAACCATATACATAATTCACTTAAACTTAAGAGACCTGCTTTTAAATACTTCACCACTGTGTCATACCATGGAAACTACCTCAGGGCTACTAGGAAGGGGGTTCAAACATCCCTCATATAAAACACATCATTATGCATTAGAGGAAACTTCATTCACCAGAGAAGAATGGCACACCAGCTGGAGGTGAACACCATAAAGCACATAAAGTTTTAATTAAATTCATTAAAAGTTCTTTGTCTCTCACTGTGTTTGGAGGCAGATAGAACCCTTTAACAATGGCCAGCACACAATCAGGTTTGTCAAAACTAATAATAATACAAAAGCATTTGCTCACCCTGGGACATTTTGAAAAAGCTGGAGTAAGTGTATTATTTTTAATATGGGCATTTATAAATTATTGCAAGATGTGGCCAGTCTTGGAGCAGAGTTGCTGTTTCTATTGTTCATTGGATTGATAAAAGGTGTTAATAATAAAAGGCACATTTTTAGCAGTTGACTAAGTGGATTGACCTGGAATAAAGGAAAGAAGCATATTTTCCCCTTAAAAGATATATCTATATCTATATCTATCTATCTATCTACCTATCTATCTAGATAAACATTTTTAATCATCAGTATTTCCTTACAGCATGTCTTCTACGTCCCATACTGATAAGTATGCTTTACAATTACATTTCCTGCCCTTCAGAGCTTGCGGGCTATCAGCAAAGCAGGATATAACAAATGAATGTTCCAGCACCAGACCTCCCCCTGCAAACACATACATGACTAATGTCAGACAATCAGATATGCCAAGGGACTAATCATGAGCACAGAGCATGCATAAATATTTGCAGGATTAAGCCTACGAACCAGGGTAAAAGAGGATAGCTATGTGGTTGCTTAGCTCTTATGTAAATGACTTTGTTTTTCAAAGCTGGAAAGCCTTGCAAAATACTTTTATGTTTAATCAAATCCAAATAAAATGATTCTACAATGTACTGAAGGGCTTCACATGATGAGTCAGTGACAATGTCAGCTATTTAGACTCATGGCAAGCACTTAACTTTGGTCTCAGTCCAGGTCCCATTGAAGTCAGTGGGAGTCCCTTCCCTGATTGCAACATGAGCCTTTGTTACTAAATTATCTCAAGCTGATGAACTGTGAAACAGAAAAGTTACTTTTACTAACCATTCCTAATCCAGACTTATTAAGGATAATTGTAAACTAGTACTAACTAATTCAGTAATTAGGTCTGAAAACATATTCACTGCATAGCTAATACATAAGGGCTGGGTATTCATTTTTCATACTTCATCAAGATGCTCTGATACAAGAAATATCACACGTCAAATGAACAGTCCCACAAGCTATGTGATAAAGTTGAAAGTAGGGAAAGAGCAGACAAAAGTGCTCATCCTACACCTCAGCGAACCAACTGGTGGCTTTGTCCATTTCATAGTCGTGGTGCTACAAATTTTAGATTTAGATCTGTATCCACTCGCTGCTTGGTGCTCTTTGGGGCAAGGAATTCGATGGGCTGTAGTTCTACCTTTACTGTAAAGCATATGCCTTGAGCAAAAAGTGACCGAAACATGCATTTCAGCAACCATACAATACAAAAATTTGCTTGGTGGATCAAAATCAATGTTAGCACATAAAGTGTAGTCCTGAGTCTACACAACAAAGTATTCTGAATGGTATGAAAACACTATTCAATTGAAGAAACAAAATAGCAAAATTATCTTTTCTATTTTCTCTCTGTCCTATTGCCTTTAAATATCAGCTGTAGAAGTGCTGTCCTCAATTCCATAGGCCTCAGAGGAAAATAAGATACTTGCTTCTTCGCTTTGCTTTCACACAGGCACAACCAGCGACTTCAAAGGAGAATAGCTAAGAGATGAAGGAGCTGAAGAAAAGAAATAGCAATAATAACAGCACCAGAACCGTTTCAGGGGTTGACAGAAAACCACTGCATAATGCATTTGCCCATATTCCCATCACAAAATGGGGGGAATTATCTCATCTAACCTCAACCATCCAAAAATGAAGCTTATAATTGAAATGTATTGGCTAAGTCCTGTAGGCAATGAAGAAAGGCACAAAGAGAAGGTAATTCTTTCAGTGTTATGGCAAATACAATAGGTAAGGGAAATTGCCTTCTGGAAGGGTCTGCCTCATGCTTTTGACCATGGAAAGACTACACAAATAGGTTAGGCCCCTCAAGGTAGAGCTATTGCATGTGATTACACTGAAATACTGAAGTATCTCAACAAAGATGTAACTAGTTAGCTTGGGTACCAGCATCAGTCATGCTGCCAGATCAGGTAGCTCTGTGACAGCTAAAAATCCTAGTAAATTTGGCTGCTGTGAGCTCACTTAGTTCATGTTTAAGCTGTTAGTGGTCTCCATTATGGGTAAATGAAGAGATATATCTATGTCTCTGCGGTGACTGTAACTTGTTTGTGATTTGATTTGAATTACAGGTATAGATTGTAACACAGATAAGATTCCTGACATTCACTCCATTGCTCTGTCCCCAAGGCTATCCCTTGCCAGGTGGTGAGATCTTGTAGTAATCAGCTTTATACGTGCATCTACAAGTATCTGTACATTTATAGGTATAATATAGATAGATAATATGTTATCTAAACATTGTATCTATAGATATACCTATAGCTAAATACTTAAATAACTATATAAATATTTCCATAACTTTTAAACACAGTTCAGTCCATAGACTAGAGCGACAAAAACAGAAGAGAGAGACTAGATTCACCTCCTGTCCACCCTCTGCCTCCATAATGTTATAACCTAGGAATGACAGGACAGATGTCTCCCAAGCATGCAGTATCAGCAGTGCACTGATATGGTAGACTGTGTTTCTCCTCACTACTATATGGAAGAGAGAGGAGTGAGGTGAAAAAGTGTGACAAACAGCCCTATGAGCACCAAGGTGAAAGAAGAACTGGGGGACGGAGGTGCTCCAGGGGCTAGAGCAGGGATTCCCCTGCAGCCTGGGGAGAAACCACGGTAGAGCGGGTATTTTCTTGCAGCCCACAGAGAGGACCATGCCAAAGCGATAGCCCCACTGTAGCCCATGGAAGACTCCACACTGGTGCATGCAGGTATTTCCTGAAGGAACTGTGGCCTGTGGAGAGCCCGTGCTGGAGTAGTTTTATCCTGAAGGACTGCAGCCCAGGGGTGCAACCCATGCTGGAGCAGGGGACAAGTATGAAGAGGAAGGAGCGGCAGAGAGGAGCTGTTATTGACTGACCGTAATCCCCTGTCCCCATCCCCCTGCACTGCTCGGGGTGGAGGGGAAATGGGTGAGCTAGAAATGAAGGAGTGAAGTTGAGCCCAAGAAAATGGAGCAGGGAAAAGGTGTTATTTCAATTTTACCGTTGTTTCTCGCCATCCAAATCTATTTTAATTGGCAATGAATTAAACTCATTTTCCCTAAGATGAGTCTGTTTTGGCCATGATAGTAACTGTAAGTAATCTCCCTGTCCTTAATTCAACCCATAAGCTTTATCATCTTATTTTCTCTCCTATCCTATTCAGGAAGGGGGAGCGAGACAAGGGTTGGGTGGGCAACCAAAGTCATCCTACCACAATGTATCTGTCCTCCAGCTCTCATTTGTGAAAACAACGGGTCAAGGCGATTTTGAGATTCTGGGAGGTTGGTTTGAGCTGTGTTTTTAACCTGCACATTATCTGTGACACATAGAGAGTTACCAGGTATCAGTGCATAGAGAATTCTTCATGCAGCCACAGGCGAAAACTTCAGTGCTTTCTGTTTCGTAGCAAATGAGTGGTTGTTTTGAGCATGTTGTTGCTGAGTAACTGGTGCCTAGGAGAAGGAGAGTAAGACCTGAACATCTGGGTGGAGATGACAAGAAATGAATTATGAAACAACCGTGATTAAGAGCTAAAATTTCAAGAATTCTCCAGTTCCACAGTCGGGGCCAGATCTTCAGAAAGGTTCAGCTTCAAACCAAGTAGTGAGACTGAGAGAGTCCTCAAAACCCAGCAGCTGCTACAGAGACCAGTGGGCCTATTCCTAAGTGCAAACTTAGAGGAGCTGGACCCATTTTGAGCTCTGATGTGGGGTTAACAAGGCAAACTTTATAAGGCAAGTGGGGTGAGGAAAAAAAAAAAAAGAGTATCCGCAGTAACAACATGCAATTACAGACTTAAAATAAGTGTGAAGCTTCATGGCTCGAGTGCAACACATTTTGGAAAATAATCGTTATATTCTCACTTCCTGTGGGCCTTAAGTAGGGCATTAACTTGCAGGAAGAGCAAGTGTTGTTTCGGAGGTTCATGGCTAGGACATATATCTAAATTAATTGTGGCTCAGAGTGAATTTATGCTAAGTTTATTTAAAATAAGATAGATGGGCAAGTGGCAGCCAGGGTTTGGTTGAAAAGTGACATTATTTGTGGAGACAGTCTATTCTATTGCAGCAAAAGAGAATTCCATCTTCTATTAATAGTGGCCAGTGGGAATTCATGCTGAGACTTTTACTTCACTGACATATCCATTTCATTAAAAGTTTCTTCATCCAGATCCTTTCTTCAGTTTTCACAGTAACTCTTGAGGGTGTGTGTGAGGGAGCAAAAGGATTCTCTGGAAAGGATCCAGCTCCTACTGATTTTGAAGGAGGGATTCTCGAGTACTTTGGATGAGATCTGCAATTCGTCATTATAATAAATATAGCATGGCTTCACACAACCTTGGGAGCGGCTCTTGGGAGGGAGAAGGGGGGGCCCAGGGTTGCCATTGGAGGGCTCTGCCCAGGTGCTCGGGTCAGGCTGTGAAGATACACTTGGTGAACAAAGACCCAGCTTGGGGTGCTGGGTCCCCATTCATCATTATGGCGGGTAATAACCTGGCGCGTGGCAAACCCTCTTCATCCTACTCAAGCCAGCCACTTGGCTCCCTCTCCAGTTAGTCTGAGGGCAAGCAGCTGACACTCCTCTACCCAAGGCAGGTGGCCTCTCTCCTATGGAAATGAGCCAATTAAAGGAGACTATAGAGGGACACAATTGGCCAGCTTCTTAAGCTGTGGCTCAGCTATAGAATTGAAGATAGAGAGGTGATGAACAGAAGAATTTTCAGCTGCATACTTTTTGACCCACTACATTAGTAGCATGGGTTAACACAGAGGAGGGGATTTTGGCATGTGAATCTTTTTCCTTTCTTTGAGTCGCAAGTGCCAAGAAACAAATTGAGAAGTGTGAAGTAACAGAGCAGTGTTTTTTTTTCTGTGCGTCTTTTTAACACTACTAATGAAGGGCTTTCCACATTATGGCCTGTGTCTATTTCAGCCCCGATTTTGTATCTGCTTACAGGATTAGAAAGATTAAGTGCTAATTAGAGCACTGGGGGTTAATAACTGCTACTTCTGCAATGCACATTTTTCTTAATCTTGTCTTTAATTCCAGTGGAGATTGGTCCATGTTACAAAGCCAGAGTTTGCCAAAGGTTACTAAACATGCAGTACAAGGTGCTGGGTATTAGTTTTCTTGTATATACTGAATAGGCATCATCCAGTAGGCTAAAGAAGGAATTACAGGGATGGTTGGAAAAAGCATGCTTTGTTTCTGAAGAAAACAAAAAGCAGTGTCATCTTTGTTCTGTTGGAAGCACTGTTAACCCCGCTTTCCCCCTTTTTACATTTTTGTATCTATAACTTTAAATTTGAGCATTGTAACATGTACAACACATTGTTAATTCAAAGTATATTCAAATACTACTGGAATGATACATATGGTAAAGTGAGAACTAGGAACGTGTGAAAACGGCAAACACAATAAAACAGTCTTTTCACTGCCTGTTGACTGGGGAAATCGTGGTGCTGTTCATTAGTGGGATAGTTTCCTTCTGTTCTCATGTTAAAGATCAGTTGTAACACACTGATAACACACTCATATATTTGCAAAGAAGTGTAGAACTATTTGGTTGCTTGAGGGGAACACATAACAAATCAGCAAATGGCAGTTGCTCCTGTGTAAAACATGGCCAGGGTCTTTTCCAGAGAGGAAAGACTTACTTAGAAGAAGGTTTTCATTTCCAGCCAACAAAGGATTCAATTTGCATACAGGTGTTACGGGGCTTCTCTCTGAATTCACGGATCACTGCTAGTTTCAGATGTCAGGACACAAAGATGGGTCAAAGGCACTGCGAGTTGACTTGCAGCTAGTTAAAGGAGTTTGAGGTCAAGGCTGCTAATATCAGAGCTCTTATTTTCCACCAAGTGACGCCAGATGTACCAGAGTCTCATCCAATTACGTGTTTCCCACTGCAACTAAAAGAGCAAGTTGGTTTCTGCACAAGGAGGCTGATTACAACATTTTTTTATTTTATTCTAGGGTAGAGTAGCCTCCCATCTCTTGGGTGGAGGATGGGATCCACCTGCTCAAAAGCACAGAGCAAGGACCATCCACCAG
Organism: Chroicocephalus ridibundus; assembly: GCF_963924245.1. Lineage (NCBI taxonomy): Eukaryota > Metazoa > Chordata > Aves > Charadriiformes > Laridae > Chroicocephalus > Chroicocephalus ridibundus. The sequence continues at coordinate 27,903,872 of NC_086285.1, read as the reverse complement.
GATCAAGCAGGATCTGCAAGGAGGTGAGGTAGAGCATGGTCTTTCTCCATGCTGTCTGCAGAGGCTTTGAAGCAGTATTCCTTCCATGCACAGAATGACAGTTGCGCAACAGCCCCGTCTGAGGCAGCCACAGCCTAAAAACGAGTTCCTCGTTTCATTGAGAAAGGCAGTTAACCTTTCTGGTTTGTTCCTCATCTTCTGGAGCCTGAACAGTTTAGAGAAGGTGTAGGTGCAGCTGTGACTGTTCTGTTGTTCTCCTTCCAGCCTTGTAAAGAATTATCAGATATGTCTCCTGGGCTTGCATCTAATGCAGAGGTACCTCATGCGAGAGAAACCAGGGTCACTTTAGAGCAGGAAACTCCCAGGCCTGGTTTTCAGGAGACCAGAATTTCCAGGATTTTGTTAAGATAGTGGAGGAGCTGCAGAGTCAAATTGCGCTGTCCTTGTGTAATGAAATGATCAGGGACAATGTGTAAGATCCCTAAAGAGTCTTCCTCCCTTGGACCTCCTACTGTGTGTGACCAGAGCCAATCTTCTCTTTGTTAAATCAGTTCTTAGTAGATAATTACCAGAGAATTACTGATGCTTAATAAATTCTCAGATCTGCCTATTCAAAACAGTTTAGCATTAAGAGGGCTCTCTGCTGAACACTATCTGAAAACCATCTTGAATATAAGAAAAATCCTTCTCCAGAAGTATTTAGAGATGACTTGGGAGGAGAGACAGGGAATGGGAGCAAATACTGCAACAATAATCACTGATAAATTTACTGGGTAGACTGTGGATGTATCAGGCAACCTTTTACAAATGGAGGAGGACTGTCCTACAGAAATCCTATTTTAGCCCATACGTGCTACATGCTTCAGGAGATTAGACATTTGATGTCTCCTCCTGCCCCCAAACACCAAACCATGCATGACCACAGACTATGGCCTCTTCATTCTTCCTCCCAGAAGAAACACTTGTCAGTGTCAGATACATTATTCTGTACAACAAAAACTACAGAAACGTATTCTCCAAAGCCAAGCCCTTATTCTAATTCTGTACTACATAAAATGACCATGGGACGGCTGGTAGAAGAAAGCCTTTAGCAGTATAGACCTAATGTCTGGAGCTTGCTAGGAGTGGAACACAGACCCACCACACCTGGTACCTGCCTGATGTGGCCATCCTGGAGAATATGTTTTTTAACAAACTGTACTTTACTAATTGTACTTCAAGAAGGGATTGGCAAGAACAAGGGACTGCATCTGATTTCACTAGTGTATTATCCGCCTGGATTTTTGTCATAATACCCATAATTGAATTTTTGAGTATTTTTCCAAATGTTTCTAGATAATGTCTTTTTCTTTTTTCCAACTAATTCTATAATAGCTTGGTCTCTTCTCACACTTGTTTCATCAGCACTTACCTTCATACAGCTTTTCAGTCATATGACTCAAGCATCTTCTATTAAGGCTAATTCTTGCCTCAGACAAACGATCAGGCGAGTGTTTTTCTGCAGGTCACACCAGCATCCCTCCCTCACCTCCAGCATCCCTTCAGCACGACGCGTTGGTTCATGGCTTTACCACAAGAGGGAGCCGCCAGAATGTCTTTGAAAGATTTTTATGCCCAATTTAAATTAAAACCAAAAAAAATCCACCTTTGAAATCTTGCTATTTAGAAAAGAGGATGCAGTTGTGACAGGCATAAAGGGGAATTATTGAAAGACTGTGACACTGTGCAATGCCTGAAATCTTTGCTCCGCTTCGTTCTAGTCCCGTCCAATCTTGTACAGTCTGGTACAACAGTACAAAAAAGCTTTGTTGATTTAATCAAACAAAGCAGTCTTGAATTAGGGTGTTTATGCCAGCTATTGAGATCCACAGTATGACTCTGATGGACTGAGGTTTGTGAAGAAAAGGCAAACTAGATTTTTATAGCTGACTAAAAATAGTCAGTGATACATAATACTGCCTAGGACAGATCATAATATTTCTTACAAAATCAGTGTCTGTTAATACTAATACTAATGTATCTTTAAAAACAGAACTTCTGCTTTATCATTGATTCATCTTTAGGTTGTCTCCTCTTTTCAGTAATGATTTCTACCCCAGTTCTGCTCTGCTTTCCAACACCATCTTTTGTTTACAACAGAGTCCCTGCTTTCCCTCCAATTACATCCAATGCCTTTCCATCACATATATTTTCATGTTTCCTGACACGCATGTTGCACACAGGGCAATACACAAATGTGCATCTGCATTTTCCATTAAATGAGGGGTTCTAAGCTATCCTTGGGTCCAGACTTGTCTCGTCCTCTTCAGGCTGGAGCTGAACTCTAAGATTCTCTGGAAGGGAAAAGCCAAAGTAAGCTCTTTAACTTAACCCCCAGCTTCTGATCCATGAGCTCTAGAAAGATTTGGCATGGGAAAGCCCAAGTATGATCTCGTTTAGTTCTGGGACTGGCTTTTCTTAAATACCACATACATTCCCAAAGGTAGAGCTGAGTTACATTCAGACACAGGAAGGCACAGCAGGCCTGGCGCAGAATTTGCTGCGCTAGAGGTCTGCTGCACATTGTCTTACAGGATAGACAGAGACAGAACTCCACACTGATTCCACCTGGAAATCTCAGTCACTAGCAATCAAAGTAAAAATAACTTTATCTATGGATTTTATCACGGAACTTCCAGAGGCCTGACTTGTTCTCACATCATTGAGGCTTGGCAGTCCTAGTCACAGGTATCTCCTCATTTGATTACTCAAAGTAGGACATAGCCCTCACATGGTGTCAGTGTATGACACATTTAGTCATACATAGTTTACTCAACATGAGAAACCTACATTGATATGCCTACATGAAATGCTCTGCTACCAAGCTAGTCAGTGAAGAACTAGTCAATGCAGTCAACAGTACTTAGAGAGAGCTTTGGTTCACCCTACAGCAGTCACTTACATTTGGTATCGCACACAGATATCTAAACTCACGTGTCTTGGTCTCATGATTCTTAGACTGTGAGCATAATTCCCCTCTCCTCCATCAGTGCTTTAAAAAGGATGACTTTCAGGAACATTAGTTCAAAGAATTACAGTGTCAGAGAGATGCAGAACCCTACCCAACCCCTAGAGTTTCACCTCTGTTTAGCCACTTTGTTCCAATCTGCTTCCAAATGGAGTAGAGAGCTTGTTTTTCCTCTTTCCCTAATAGCCAAAATATCCTCAGTGTTTGAATACAGCACATAAGCAGATGGAGGACAGGCCTGAATCGCGTTCTTTGCCAGAACTTGTCAAACGTTTGTGACATAGGATGAGGTTATCCTGCTCAGGAGGTGAGTATGGTAACACATTTGTTTTCCCCATATGAACAGCCATCTGTTGAAGACGATAAACAGGTGAAGTACATAGGACCTCCGTTGTTCAAGAAAGTCAGATCTTCTTTCTCTGTATATTATCTACTTTTTCAGAAATGCGTTTCAGACTGACCTATTTGCAGTGACACTCTGTCAAGCCAGAAAAGTGGGAACATGTCATTTTATTGATGAAGAAGCAGTTTCTACTCCATGAAAGAGAGCATGACACTGGCCAGCAAAGGCAGAGAGCTCACAGGCCTTCACCTTCTTGCTGCTCCCCGCCAGATCAGAGGAGCATCTCCCCTCTCAGTGCAGGGATAGTGTGATGCTTTCCTCACTGAAATGTTATCTCCTGGCCCATTAGAAAGCGGGAAAGCAGTAGGTTAGAGCCAAGGAGGGCACGCAGCAGGGCTTGAATGTGCAGGCTGTTTTCCTATCTGAAAAGGTAGCTTACAGGCACACATACAGACCTCCTTCCACTGCTGTATGGCAGCAAGGGATTCATCCTGGGCAGAGGTGAGGCCATGGCTTTTCTTGCTGCTTTCTCCTAGGTGTGCCTTCAGCAAAGGGCAGTTCTGCAGTGTTTTGGAGGGTCCAACCATCGAAGACTACATGGGACTGCCATTCTGGCATTTCTGACCTCTTAGAAAACATTTGGCATAGCCTAGGTCTTAATCAACTCCAAAATGGAAAAAGCAGCACAAGTGAAATGTCTCTCAATGTCTACAAATACCTAAAAATCAAGTCCAATTATAGAAGGAGGAGGGCAAAAGTAAAGAGCACTTTTTTTCTCAGGCTCCAGAGCCAAGATCTGGGTGTTTTTGAAGTCATCCTACAAGGAAGAAAAGAAAAGGCTGAAGCTTACTGTGACCTAAATAAAGCAAAAGAATTAGGTACTTGTGATCAAAGGGTTGAATGATGCATATACACATCTCCCTAAATAATAGAGTGGGTGGGGGAAATGACATGTCATTACTCCTCTGAAATAAAGTGAATTACCTGCTCTGAAAAGAGGAGTTAATCTGTTTTTATACAGTGAAGAATAATGCCACATTATTTCTTCTAAAATTAGCAGCTGACAAGCTGAGACTTCAGTGCCCATAGCATCTGGTTCTCTGGCACCACACTGTACTTATCACAATGAAGCCTCCCTTTACCAGTTTTACAAGAATTGGTGGGGAATGGCCATTACCACAAAGCCCTACATCCACTGAGCTCCAGAACAGCAGCAGGTCTAAGGTACGTCAGAGTTTCTTTCTCTCTGCAACATGCAAAACACATGATACTGACATTTCAGAAAAGCTGCAGGACTTTGAATGGACTAAAGTCCTCTTTCGGTGGCTTAATCATACAGTCAAGATCTTTCTATCCAGCTGTACCCTTCATTAGTTGTCTTCCAAACCAGAAGCAAACATGTGACAATCTCATCCTAAAATTCCGCATTTTGACATTTCTAGTATCCAAGGCAGGCAGTGAAATAGTGACTTCTGAAAGCTGGTCAGACTCGTCTAATAACTAAGGGGTTTCTTCCTTTCTTTTCACAAAGTCTAAGGCTTCAGATACTAGACTACCAAGCACATAACCATAGTAATGGCTGAACAATTTATCTTGAAAAGATAATGGCTATATTTTATCACATGAATGCATAGAAACAGAATAGTGACTTCTCAAAACTGCTCTCCCAAGGAATTCCCCTCTGTTTGCTGTTCATGTTTTGGGCGACAGTATGAAGGGCTCAGCATTCATAAAAAGGCTTGGGAGACTGAAAACCAGAGAAGTTATTTCCATCAGACCTGGGAGACCAAAATCACAGAGCTTATTTACCCCCTAGAGAGTTTCCAATTACATACGATTTCAACAGAATAACCAAACTTTCCTGAATCTCCTTTACTGATGCAGGGCCATATTAATGTCCAAGTTATTTGCAGAGAATTCCTTAGCAGCAGATTGAGAAGGAAATACAAGTTAAATTTTCTCTCCCCCGTGCATCTGAGGGAAGTGATCGGCTGTTAATTTATCTGTGCTTAAATACTAAAACTTCACTTTTGTTGTTGCTTTTTCCTTGACTATGATGACCGTGAGAATACGAAAGATAATAAATCCAGTCACCAACACCATTTATCATCATTTAACCTTTCTCATCACAGGTTTGGCCTTGGCAGCTTAAGGCAGTTTAGAGTCCATCACTTTTAACATTTGCATTTATCTTCTTTCATACAAGTGAGGAACAAGAGCTTTCTCTGTGTTGAGAGAACAAAGACAAGCCACATCGCCGTCTGTGCTTGCTGTCCTGACTGCCAGGCTCCACAGCAGCACACTGTTGAGTTTTTTTCCTTGAAGGGTAGAAGGTTGTCCTCTTGCCTATCCAAGAAAAGGATTTCATAATAGTAGAAGAGGTCCTTGGAAAAAAGCAAGAGCTTATTGGAAGAAGTTGCTTCGTCAAGAGAGGTTGGCCTGCTCAGAAAGGCATGTCAGCTAATGAGTGCTGGAGTTGCAGGCCTGAGAGAGGTAAACACATCAAAGCCATGTCTTCAACCCACCATATCCATAGGCTCTTGCACTGGATAAAGGCCCTGTGTCAGGGAGGAAGGGCATCCTCTCCATCTGATTGAACAATGACGCCATGATAATGCCCCAGGGCTGAACACCTACTGGTCTCCAGCCAGGAAGGCAAGGCCAGGCCTCAGGGGCAAACCCCATCTTCTCAAGGCTTCAGCAGCCCTCAGAGAGATGAGCAGAGATGAGCTGGATTGAACTAGGGAGGCCTCTGAGGAAGCCTCTCGCTCTGAGAAGGTAAAGCTGTCAGGACATGTTGCTCAAGAAGCAGCATCCAAGCAATAGAGTTGCCTATGCTAGAAGGCACTATTTCAGACAAAAGATGACTAGGGTAAACTTGTGGTCCGGGAAAGTAGAATCTGAGTATCTAGCTCAGCAGTCTTCATTTCTGGTTCCTTACAGGCAGACCTGGTAACCCAGTTGCAGAAAAAAAGCTGTCTATGTTTATCACTGTATCTTCCCTGGCAGTAACTTATATTTAGACAGATGTACTCGCGCGCCTTTTGCAACCTACTTGAATCTTCTTTTTCTCTGTGGACCCTGATGAAGTTCTATACTATCTGCTGCAGGAAAGCACCCAGTTGTTGAACTTTTCTCGATCCTTGACTGTTAACAGCAAAAATTCCAGTCAAGACTGTCTTCAGTTTTTCTTCTACCTGCTTTGTAGTAGTGTGTAAGTTACATCAGGCTAATGTACAGTTTTACGTTCAGTTTAAATGTCTTCAGCTGACCTGCAATCAGTGTGCTGCAGTACAACACTGGCAAGTGTGTAGTCTAAGGAACAGATAGATCAGCACTCCCCTACTAACTACTCCATGTTTTTACTTATCAACAGGAAAACCAAACAGCTAAAAACCAGCTCCATGCGTGCAGAGAACATATCTGTCAGCCCCGAGAAAGCAGGACTGTCCACATCAAAGCATGTAAGCCTTTTTCAGCACATGGAGCTAAACTGTAACTTCCCCTAAGATTCGCCTACTGGAGGGGGACAAAATTACACTGACCAAGTGTCTGAGGGCACCTTTCCATCACTGCCTCTTTACAAAGCACAGAATGAATAACTTCCTTGAGAGAAAGCCATAAAAATGGCTATAAATGGAATAAAGCACTATTTTAATTATATTCATAATGATTTATTTGAAAATATGTTCTTATTATACTGTTATCTAAGCAGAATCCATTGTAAGGCAGAAGTAGTTTGGTTCCACCTGAATTTAAAGTCATTATTATAATTATTCTCACCAGAACAGCCATTAATCACATAAACAATACCTGGCTTGCAGAAAATATGCGATAAGTAGCTATATTATGACTTACTACTATTTTTCTTACGTTCTTTAACTCTTACTCAAATACTTATTTTCTATGAAAATATTTTTGAAAAAAAAAATAAATCTTACCTTCAGATTGATGCGTGGCAAGAGGTGTCTGTGTCTCCTTGGAGTATGAAACCACCTCCCGAGGTAAGAAATCAACCTGGGTAATCTTTGATACCCCTAGTTTGTGCAGTCTGCGTCTAAGACGGAATACATGACATCAAAAGGTTAGTCATGCTAAATGTAAATCAGCAGCAAGAACAAGAGTGTTTGCTTTTATGAACAGGATAAAAAAAAATACTTCATTGTTTGCTAAGATGAAACACAATACACTATGCATGAGAAGTACCTAATTGCAGTGAGGAAAATTAACCTGGGAACCATTTGCCATAATAAAGTACAGTTACTGAACCTCTAGATCATGCTGCTGAGAGGGACTGTGAATGGGAAAGAGAAATGACCTGCCTGTGCCCCTCCTAAGGTGCAACAAAATTCTCTCATACTGTCATTACTACAATGTTCTGCCTGCTCAAAAAAATCCTCAGCCTGACACACACAATAGTGGAAAGGGAACAGTGGGTATAAACCAGACTGGATTAGATGTTCACCTCAGACCCATAATAGAGCCTTTAACTGGCAAGGTGGGTAATTTCCATAAAGAAGGAGATTCTGCCTTTCACAGGAGTCATTAGTAGTGGAATTGATGTAGGTTTATGATCAGTAGAGTCCTAATGCAAGGGTTGGAGGGGAGCTCTGAGACACAGCTGGAACAGGGCAAGTACAGCCTTCTTTTTCTACTACTTCCCTTATGCGAAATAAATCAGTAATGCCAACTAACTGTAAGTGAGTAAGGCAAAAAAAAGAGAGACAGCTGAACATGGTCATGAACACTTTTAGTCATGCACAGATCACTCAGCACTGAGGGGGGGAAATCAATTTATTTCCTGAATATTATTTGACTGTATAGGGAGGGAACAAATAAATGGTTACTTGCAAGTGTTTTACTGGTAAAATGCCAACTTTCAGCAGAGAAAAGAATATGCACATAATAAACAAATCAACTAAATAAGTCCAGTTGCCTAGATCAACATCTAATGCAAGCACGCTTATAGGTTTATGGGAAATAAATTAATGGACACAATGTTTCTTAACTGACATGTCAATAGAGACAGCAATTTGGAAAAGCAGAAGATTCATACATTATCCATATCCTCTCCATTTTCCAGATTGTTAGAAGAACAGAGGTCAAAGGGCTTTTGATCTAATTCATTTACACTGGTTTGGGTATTCAATTAAGATTGATGTCTGAAAGGAAATGGGAGTCTCAAAAGGAAATTGTCATCACTGGATGACACCTACTGAACTCTTCAGCTGGTTAATGCTACGTCAGCTATATATTTTTCCGATCTGTCTTACTGGCTGAGTTGTTATTAAGCTGAATGCAACTATATTCAGCAGGTAATCGGTACGAATCGGCTGTATCACGTAACAAACCACTAGAGCAGAAATAGTTGTTACAGCTCTTTCTTCTTTTCAGAGGAAAAATTAAGAAGTCTCCCTCCTTACAACCATCTGTGACTTTGCCAATACGAGCAAAAGCTACAACTGTCTGAAAATCCTACAGAAAAACTTCTACAGCTTCTGATATACTTCAGCTAACAAAAGCTTTAGAAACGTTCCAATTTTGTAGCTGCTTTAACTGAGGGTTTGTGTGAATTCAAGCTTTAATAAATATCTTACCCCAACAAAATCTCACGTGCTTTTTCCTCCTTCAGCACCAGATATGCAACCTGTGTTGCCTACTTGGTCAGTTAGACTTTCCTATGTAACCAGTCCCCTGTGTCCCAGGCTACTGATTCCATTTACCAAGATTCTTAAGTCTTCTGCATTGAAAGAGCTTCTTGACAGTGGCCTTGGTTAAGTATAATCTCTAATTAATTATCTAATCTGGGCCTAATTAGAACCTCACCTAATTCTAATTTCACATGAGGTCACTCCATATCTTCTCAACTGCCCGAGGATGGGGAACATTGATCCTAATGGATTTAACCACTAGTTGGGTTAACCTCTTTGAGGACTGCTAACTAAGAAATGAGCTTCATCTCAGAGCACTGTGCTGAGAGAGTCTGTGGAATTTTTCACTTAAAACATTTCTAATTCAGGAATTACTGGTGCTTGTACAAATATCTAGTGTCATCCATATCCTGCAAGTACTGGTGAAGACAGGGAAGTCTTTCTTCACCTGAAGGAACGTGGGCTCTCAGTTCTTTTTTGCCCCTGTTAAGCAACCTGTAATGATTCTTGTGTAACTAAAATTTGGCCTAGCCTTTGGTCCCAAGCACTTTGAGACAACTGAAGCATCCTTTCAGTATCTGGAATCTACCAAATATGGACTGTAATGTTCTAGTCTCTAGTTCTTTTTAGGGCAGCACTAAAGTGCCTATTGCTTTCCCATCCCCATTTTTCATCCGAGGTGCTCGTAATTCTTATCGTTTACAGTTTGCTGAATATTCATCTTAGATAGCACATAAGCTTTGAAGGATTCCTTTCAAAACTGCCTATGTCCTCCTCAGTAGGAGGACAGTAACTAAAGTCCATACATTAAAATTGATTCCTCTGTCTGTAGGTATCAGAAGAAAGATGTATCTGCTAGAAGTGTTTTGTACACGCATCATTTAATTGCTGAGTGTGGGATTTCTTTTGCTTTGGTACTTATTTTAATCTAGTCTCATGACACCCGAAGAAAGTCTGTTCCCATCTCTAACTCTGCCTTGGTTTTGAAGACAGTTTTCTTTCAAAAGGGGCAGGACTGCCATTACAGAGTATACCTGTGGATTTACTCTTTGGTATGCTTCTTTTCTGTCTTTGCACGGACCACTCACAAAAGATTGAAGTTTTGTGGCTATGCACAGGGTTATCTTTTTGTGAGTCAAATAAAGGAACTTGCCTTGCACAGCCATTTGAGGAACCTTGCTCCTGGGAGTGCTCATCTTCTAATCCAAACTTCTGGCAAAGAACAGTTGAGATTTCTAAAAGGTTTCTGTATATTAAAATATCTCAAAAAACTCTACCTTTTTGCTATAGACAGGTAAAGTCATAGAAGTTGGATCCACCTGTAGTCACACTCAGGTAGAAATTACAAACGTTCTTAGCCGTTCTGGATGTGGAGAAACCCTGTTTAGAAAGCTATCTGGATACTTTCCACTCCTGATCTTTCCTGGTGAATAGCCCTAACATCCCTAACTGCAGCTGGGAGCAATGTCAATCAGAAGTTAAAGGGAAATTGTTGTTTTTCTTATAGAATGGTGAATGAATTTTACATTAACTAGTAAATGCATAAGACACTTGCCTGGAGACTCAGACAGACAAGTCCCTAAATTCATAGGTAAAAAAATTTCTTCAACACAGAGATTTGGTTTTGCCTATGACTCAGATTCTGAAGAGGGACTGCTACCTATCCTTTTTAGAGAAACAGTTTATCCTGAATATCTCTGCAGGTACTGCAGGTAGGCGTTTCTAAATTATTTAAATTAGCTAATTTTTTCAGATGCTCAGAGTAGAGAAGTTCCATCCCAAACTAGAAGATATTAAGTTTAGATCTAGTACAATTTAAAAAATGCTTGACTGGCCTGAACTCAACTAAGATGGCAATTAGTCTTGGACTGTGATCATATTTAAGTGCAGAGTTATAAGGACATATGCAGGACCTAAGGAAAAAGGGGAAATTGTTACTGCATGTGGAAACAGCATAACTATGGCAGACAGGAAAGAGGGGAAAAAGTACCTTGCAAATGATTCAGAGAGAAAAGTCTGAATCAACAGGTACAAACAAGACCAATGTAACTGTACATGCACATTAAAGTGCCACAATAATAACATTTCATCTGTAATGAAATAGTTATTTGTATTGTGTTTCAGGCAACAGAAATAGCAGCTTATCTTTTCACGAGTTTCTTTAAATAGTTGGGTTTTTTCCACAAAGATGGCTTTGCTGAAGCTTCTTATTTATGAAACTGAAAAAAGGAAACTTAAATTACAGTCTTTTTAAGTCAACAAAGCAAATGAAAATCACATAAAACCAGCTCAACTGGGAAGCATTTTCAACAGAATACTTGCAAATAAATGATAAACGGATAACAAAAAGAGCTGACATATACCCAAGTTCAGAGTCAGACTGGAGCTGCAGCACTGAGGGGTCTGTGTCCCATTGCAAGGTCCTAGGGTGGTAATCAGCCGTGCAGCACAAACGGGGGGGGAAAAAAGAACACACAGAATTAACTGAAAGGATGAACAAAGCCCCATCTCATTAGTTACATGCTCTATGTAGTACACTCAACCTCCAAGTGCAAGGGACAGCCACAGCATGTCAAACAAGGTTTGTATGTCAAACTGTGACAGGCAGGCAACTTACTAAATTACGTATTATTGGTAAACAAAGGGAAGAAGCTGGGTTTCCTTTCAGATATTGGTTAATGAAACTTTTTTTTCCTTTTCTGAATGATTTCTAGCTCTTTAACTGTGGTTGATGCACTCACAATAATCTGTAAAATCTGTAGGCACAATTTACTGTAATCGTGTTTTCATTATAAGGCGGACTGAGCACTTGCCATGAACTCCACTGAAGAGTCTGGCCCTTCTCATGCTCCTGAGACTGAGGGAAAGCCATCCTGTAAAACAGCGTTCTGGGCGCAAACATCACATAGTGTGTATGCCGACAAATGGCACACTGACACCAGCTCTGAGGCATTTTAGGAGCATCTGGGACAAATACACAAATTCTTCTTTTCGTCCAGATAAAATTTCTGGGGAAGAGGGGAACGACACATCTAGGTAAATCAGATCTGTGACAGTGTCTTAATAGACTACTGTCATATGGGACTGTCACCAAATGTACGAACGCTCCACCGGTGTGGTCTGAAGACGTTGTTCTTTGCATTGCAGTGCAACTTGCCATACTACCATCTCTGAAACACTTTGCAAACACTCGCAGAGCCTTTCTAGAGTCCTGAGAAATACTTACAGTCCCCTAATTTAGAAATACAAAACTTGACATATTGAGGACAACATTTTCAAAAGTGCCCACTCATTCTCTGGCTCTTGATTTTACTTGATTTTTCTTCCCTTGGGAAGCCACATCTCACATGCAACAGAACTGCCAGAAACCATGACAGAATCAGGAATACAAGTTTGGCTCCTGAGCAGCTTTTCCTGTAGTATGAACACCACGTTATGCATTGCTCTCATTAGCAGAGGCTAAAGCAAAGGAGAACACTCCTTCACTAGAGCAAGCAAGTCATGCAGACACACCGGATAATGACAGTCCTCAAAATTAAAAACTCCCCTCATTTCTTCTGAATACAAATTTTGAGGATACAGAGAACATAATATTACCAGGTTCAGCCAAAACCAGCCATATAACCAGCCATGCTCAGCTTACACAAGTCTTTCTGCAACAATGGCAACCTCTGCCAATGAATCACTCGTCTAAACTAACAAGTTACCGAATTAGGTTAGAAATAGATCTCTACAAGCCATATAATTATGCTACCTCCTGTACTTAGCAAACTCACCCATTCTATTACCAATGATAACTCACTCTCTGGAGAGACAGACAAGGGCATGTGCTGCACTCTGTCGTGTCAGAGTGAACGAGAATCAATCTCAACACCCTGTATGTACAAAAAGAGTGAAGAACTGTAACGCGAAGGTGCTTTCCCATGCAACGTAAGGGCACTTGTTACCCTCAACTTCTTATGATCCATAGTGATGTGTATTGGCATGAAAGACTACAGCGATACAGAAAGACCTCTCCAAAACGAAACTGTATTACAAAAGGCTCAGAGACAAAACGATACAGTAATAAAGAACAGATTTTTTTCCTTGTAACTTGACTGTAGCTCAAGTACAGTGGAAAGGAAAGTGGACACAAGGATCTGAATGCCTGATGCAAAGCAAAGGCATCAGTGACTAATGCATTATAGATACTCCATTAAAAATGCTATCTGTAAAAATGACTCATCATGTCACCAAGGTGAGTAGCATATATTAGGACTTACTACAAAAATGCAAGTTTCTAATCTTATAGCTGCCTAAGGGCTACTTATACATACATATCCAGGTTTACCAAACACTTACAAGAAAAAAATAGATAAGTCATTTCAGTTTTTTGGCCCCTCCCATCCACTCTCAAACCTACAAAATTTCCCAAGGGATAAAAACTGTTCCATCAGCAAGAGCTCCACTATCATCTGATTAAAACAAGAGCTTGCAACAGGTCTCTAAAGAGGTGAAGACCCTACATTCTACCTCTAAGAATCCAGACCAAGTTACAAGAGAGGGCACATTTACCTCATACTCCGCTGAATGCCTAAACAAAATAAATTCAGAGATCTCACACACTCAATAGAGTACTCAAATCCCCAAAATATGAGAATAGCAACCTATAGTTTGGGCCATCATTTATCACCTGGAGGCCATACATATAGGGGAGACATGTCCTTCCCTTAAGTATTTCATTATTTGGATTCTGACACAGAGACTTCACCATTCTTGACATTGCATTTTTAATAGCAATTCTTGACTCCTGATTACACCTGTTTTCAACAGTTTTAGTGCATCTTCAAAACACTTCCTAGATTTGTGCTCCAAATGGTAATTGTCCTCTCTGCATCATTGTGTTACCACTTGCAAGGGTTTCAAAAAGAGATAAGGAAGCAATCTGCTGTGTAGTCCTCTCAAGCTTGGCTGAGCAATGTTATTGCAGAAAACAAGGCTGCAGGTAGAGATCTTCAGGTTACAAGTCTCTCGCCCTAGGAGAGACAGAATGCAAGTGGCTACACTCACATAGTGGAGGCTGGAGAGCCCAGGGAGTGACTAGATGTTTCAAGGAACAATAATGATTTGTCCTTTGCCTCTTCCTGGCACCTGAAGAATGTCCACAGATCAACATGAAAGTGAGTGAACAGTAAAGATGTAATCTGGACCTGCAATTTAACTAGTTTCCATGGCAATAACATCGAAAAATAAATAAATAGATTCTTTTAGGATTAGCAACCCAAAAATTATGTTGAATAGCCTGTGCTGTCATCCAGACTAGGAAATGAAAGCTAATCTGTTTGGGATGAGCAGACATGGCATATGACATTCCTTGATTATTTGGATAAGCATCACAATTATGCTTGTTCTCCTGTGGACAGGTCTCAGCGGTGACTGTGAAATGCCACCGGATCTCAGTGAAAAAGCGGTGCCAATCTTCTTCAAATCTAGTGCACGAGTTCTTTCTCGAGAGATTTCTTCATGAAGAAAAGCATTAGGTGCTGTTCGTTCTTCTTTTTTCTTTCTTCTTCATAAAAGAAAACTGAAATTATCTTTGGGACTTCCAGGCACACAAAGACGGGGGCAGAGGGAGTAATAGTAGAGAGCCCAAAGACAAGTGCGTGGCCCAGGAGAACTGCTTGACGGGTAGATCAGTGCTCAGGCTCCCACGCCGGACCATTTCAGAGAGCACAAATTGGTGAAAGTCCCCCTTAAACGGATTCAGTGGATTTTGTCAGAGGTCTGTGTAGATGAGATATAAAATATTTTACCTTGGGAAAAGAGACTGGGACATTAGACCTAGTAGGGAAAAGTAGTGCTCCCTTGCACATTCCAGTCCTTCCACAAGTCTCCTGCAAACCATCTGAGCTGAGCCTCCCTCTGCGAGTGCGGACGGCATGGCAAGGCTCCCTGGAAGCTCACCAAGCACGAGCAGCACCATCAGGACTAAGCCAGATCAGGCCATTCCCACCGCCCAGACAGCACAGACACTATTTTAATCAGAACTACCCAACATGGTTTCAAAGCTGGTTGCTATATCCGTCTCCCACATAGTGACAAACAATATCCCTGCTATCAATCTTCCTTTTATGCGGTTGGTGCACCCTTGGCTGATTGTAGGATAAAAAGCTGTGACTATTATCAAATAACAGATTGTTCTAAAGCAGCATGAAGGGGCTGAGGGCTTTTAGATCTTGCACTGAGAAGACAAGGTACAAGTGTCATTACCTCGCTCCGAACTCCGAAAGCACTGCTGTGCTTTCACTCTTTTTCTGTAGATAGGCATATTTTAGTACTCTCTATTTGCTCTGTATTACAATCTCAATAATCTATTTTTTTCTCGAATTCAGGACAGTATTAATGCTGGTGCTGTTTCAGCTCTTGGTACTGAAAAAGTAGCAGATAATTTTGATAGAATGGATCTTCTTTTTCCCCAGTCACTAGAGGAATAACCTGCAGAAAGAAACCAACTGGAGGAAAGACCCAGATGTCTCACATTTATTAAAGGATTGGATGGTAAAGCAATTTGTTACATTTTTCTATTCTGAATTCATGTCCAAAGCATTAGGGAGATATTCAGAGCACAGTTTTAAAAGGACAGAGACCATTGCAAAATTTAAGGTGGGAGGTGAAAGGAATTTGAACAGAAGCATTCCCTTTTCTGCACTATTATTACCATGGAAAACCAGGCACTCTGCCATCTGTTACAATGCCCTGTGGGACCTTACCTCTAGAAGATTTTATTCTGATTGCATAATGTCAATTATGTAGATTAAAAATGTGGAAAATACTAAAATAAATAAACTAAAAATAAAATATTTAAACTCTTTTGGAAAGTTCCCAACCTCAGAATGCATTAATGAAGCATGGAGTCTGTCATCTAAAACCGTCTGGAATCCATGAGAACTTCTCAGCTGATGTAAGCAACTTTGGTTCTGGCCTCAGTGAAACGTATAAAGCATCAGTGCCAATACATATACTTATTAAATCACCATCATAAAATGATATTTAATATCTGGAATCATGGTCAGATTGCAGTATGACTTGGCTCTGGTAAGTGCCCCAATCCAGCACTTTTCACTGAACCAGTGTGCAACATGCTGGCAGCTTAGTTCTGACTCTGCTTCCCTGAAGCTAAAATCAAATCCTCCCTCATCTGTTGCTGATGCTGCAGAACATGTGTTCTGCATGACTTCTTTTCTCCCCCCACCCTCCCTTCCCAGGTCAAAAGCAACTAGGTCTGAAAATCCATGCTTTTGAAAAAGGCTACTCAGAGAAATAACAGCAAATCCTGATTTCCCACGGGGCCTCTTGCAGGGTAGAAATCTCTTTGGAGCATTGCAAATCACACCTTCAAGCAGAACTGGAGGAAAGGAAACACCATATTCTGGCATCTCCTGTCACCAAGAGCTCTTGTGCTTTCCAGACCAGGAGAAACCCGCACTGACAGCATACTGAGTCCCGAGGTATCTGCTGAACTGAGATATCCATATGTGTCCCTAATGAAACAGCATTAGACCTGACGGGTCCCAAACCCAGCATCTTCCCTTGCAGCAACAGCAATGTCCTAAAATGACCCTTTGGGTGGGAAATAGCTATGTCCTCCTAACCCTAAAATACAGTGGAGGAGCGTGCCGTGACGCCACAGATTAAGCTGCGCTGAGGTTTCCGGAGATCAAAGGCCAATCCCATTAAGCAGAGCATAGATTGTTACTAAACTGAAACAGAGAGACTAAGAGAGACTAGAAATGAAGGAGGGACTCACCCACAGCATAGGGAGTCACCCAAAGCATACGAAGTCTCAAAGTACCGCTTCTTACCACAGTAATGCTTCTACAACAACATGAATGTGACTAGTCTCATTTTCCCCATCTGGGGTAGTAGGGCATCTTGACATTACAGTGAGTATTTATACTATCTTCAGGCACCTAAATGAAGGGCTCCAGCAATCAAACGTGTCACCATGGGCTCTCTGCATTCGTACAGAAAGACAGGAGATTGCTCCATGCAGCAATTCCAAGCCCTCAACTTAGACTCCAACTGTGAGGAGGTTTTAGAGGTGGCTGTCCACAATGAACCTAGGGAGGACAGCCCAGCTAACTTGAGTGGGTGACATGGGAGGGTGAGTAAAAAAGATGGAGCCAGGCTTTTCTTGGTGGCGCCCAGTGACAGGATAAGAGGCAACAGACACAAACTGAGAAAAGGAAATTCCACTTGAATATAAGGAAAAAATTCTTTACTGTGAGGGTAGTCACACACTGGAACAGGTTGGCCAGGGAGTCTGTGGAGTCTCCATCCTTCCAGAGACTCAAAACCCAACTGGGCACAGGCTGAGCAACCAGCTCTAGGTGACTTTGCTCTGAGCGACCAGATGATCTCCAGAGGTGCCTTCCCACCTCAGCCACTCTTGGTTGTGTGATTCTGTGCTCCCCCTCTCATCTCCCAGCTAGCACCCGATGAGGAGCCAAGGGGCTATCTGCATTGACAGGAGAGCTACTTGAGAGCCTGCAAGGTTCACTCTGCCTCTTGATTTCTTTTATTCTAACTTCAATGCAACTAGCAAAAGGAGTGAATTAGGGGGGAAAAGGGTGAACCAAAAAGCCCCAAATTGCAAAGAATAATAGGATTCTTGTTTTTCACTTTAATGCAAAGAGGAGCCCCAGGCTTAAAATGCAGGCCTGGATTACAATTTCCAAAAGATTCAGAATTGCTTATATTAAGAATTGAGCACCTGCACGTGGATGATATACCGAAAAAACAGGTTCCACCCAACTCATATATTCTTAAATATTCTGGATGCAACAATCGTGAGATAAGAGACCTATTTTAAAATCACCAGTAGAATACAACGCTTAAGATGTGTTTAAATGCCTTTTTTCAATATGACACCAAATACTGCCATCAAATGACAATCCAGTATTATTTGCAAGTTCAATATGTAATATATCATGTATCTAGACTTTTTTTTTTTTTGAAGGCCTGGATATTGCCAGAATGGATTTAAGGTTGCATAATTACTTAGCTATAAAAGTTTAAAGAATTCTACCTACTTTGTTGTAGTTTCTCCAAAGGTCCTACTTTACTGTTGATTGGTTAGAAAATCTGAATTACGACACTGTTGGTGAGAAATAACTGCGGATGTTTAAAAATATTTATGTGTATAGATAAGCTGTTTTGGTTTATTCTTCTCATTCTAGATTTTTATAATCCTAATTTTCTCCACTATAATTTTCACTTTCTAATATTTGTTGTACATTTAAAGTGTGTCTCCAAAACAAAATACATCAAGAAAAAGAAGATTCAAAGCTCCTACTCAGAGTTGGGAAAGTACCACTTGCCTCAATTGATGCTTTGCATTTAAGCCACTATTCTGCTGCCATCTGTGCTCTGTTTTGTAGATCTGTTCCGCTCTGACAGGATTGGCAAAAAGAAAAATACCTTCCTTGTGCTACTTGTTTTCCAAAGCACATTATTAGCAAGATGGCTATCAGTAGTTTGGGAGGATTTGTGCCTCTCAACAAGACGCTCACTTATAGTTGTAGAGCAGGATGCTCCAACTTCACCGCGCGTTCTTGTGTTCGGAGCTGGGCTGCTAATCACAAAAATAAAATGCCGGCATACATTCAGCAAGCAAGGAGTTTGGCACCACTGCTGGAGCACAGCCAGATTCTTGCGTTTGCATTTGCACTTCCAAGCAGGCTGACTTCCAGTCTTCCCCTATAAAAAGCGCAACTATGACCTCCCTGAGCACAGAGCACTGTCTTTCAGCTGCCTGGCAACCAGAACAGCCCTTCTCAGAAGGGCCTGAGTTTAAAATAATTCTTCCTTTTTTTTTTTTTTTTAAGGTATATTTTTGAAAAATCATGGACAAATAATATTTAAAACACATGTCTATTTCAAAGGTTTTTTTAAATCAAGGCTATGCTGCTGAATGTATTTAATAATTTTCAAAATCCACTTGACATTTAAATCAGAATGACTAATTCTGGCATGCCTTTAATTGTAAGGACATATCACAGGACCAACACCTTGTTGATTCCTATTTCACAGAATTCCACTAATTAAATCAGCAGTTAAATTCACCCAATCTGCTGAACTTATTTGATGATATATTTCAAGTTGGTCCTTTCATTCAGGTCTACATTACAGAACATAGTCCCCTGGCAACGTAATGAACCTTGTCATTCTTAAAATTTATATGCTGTAGCTACAGAAATCTTAGTCTGCAAATTTATGCTGGTTTACCGGGAGGGTCACTGTGGGCTGCCAACTGGATCTGCGAGGACAGAAGGTCAAATAGATAGAAGCTTCTGCTGAGCCTATGAACCGACACAGATTTACCGTAAGTGCTGGATAGTACGAATGGTCATTTTGAAAGTGCATTAGTAAAAAACACATTGAGGAAAGGGAAGACACAAGTTGTTTTGTTCTTGCAGCAAACCCCCCAAAATTCTTTTTAAAAAGAATATTTTCATGTTGTTTTTTATACCAAGAGTAAGTCTACGTGACAAAGCAGAACTCAAATAATCACAAATGTAAAGAAAGAACCTGGTAGGAAAAGTTTTACATGTTATCAGCTCCTGCAGATGCTTTAAAGGAATCCCAGTGCTCACGTTAGGACACTTTGATCCAGAGTCCATGGATATGTATATAAGGGAAGTTTTCTCATAAACTTCAAGGGGCTTTGGAGACAATCACATAAAAGACAAAGTTACATTTATTAGTCAAATCTAGGAAAGATAATCCATAGCCTTTCACAGGAGTCAAAGAGGTAACATGAAGGCTGGAACATACAATTTTTAGGCTGGTATTCTTCAGCTGAAGAAGGTGGTGAAAGATTTCAGCAAATTTTCATTTTTGTTTCGGTCCTAAAATCCAGTAACTACTAGTTGGAAGAAGAGTTGGTGTTTCCCTTCCTTTATACAGTTATTTTGTGCTAGAAACAGCAAAATCATTCCAGAAGGGGATGAGATTTTTGCTACAACTAGGTTGAAACAGGAGCTCACTGTATGAGAGTTATCAAAAATTTATCACATCAATAGTCAAAATGTCAGAAGTTTTCATGACCCAATTATGTGACCTTTAATAGTCCAGTTCAGAAATTATATTCTGATTTCTGAATTATTCAAGTAAATAAGCATAATTAAAACTTCTGAATCAAAATCAGTTTTAAATTGAAAACCAAAGTGCTCTGCTTATCAAAAATTGAATACAGGATGCTTAGATTGTTTCAAAACTCCTTTAAAAAAGAGAAAAAGAATTATCTGGAGACTTACCAATATCTTTCCAGTGGCAGCAATTCCTATTTTACAGATTTGAAGAAAATTCCTAAAAAATGAATTACTGAAATATCTACTCAGAGCCTCCTTTTATTTTTCCAGATTAAGCATAAAATTGTGAATGGCTATTTTCTGAGGGTTTTTTTTTATAGGCTACTGAATGAGAAAACATCTACATGCGCAAACTGTACCAGTTTAACTATGTTAGACAGTTTAACATAGGACGTGATCTCACACAGTTTAATTAAATCAAGATTAAATTCTGTGCAAGAGAACTGTTTAAGCTGAGCTGGCCTTAGCAAGTAAGTTGTTTTGTTTTAAGAGGATTAGTGTTTTAGTCCCTAAAATCATCTGATTGTCTGACTAAATATATGCATGATATGCCTGGAAATAACTACAGAGAAGTAACTACAGCTGGGCTGATAACCTAAATGGTTAAGTGGGGCTTTATACATTAATATTATTTTCTCCTGGATGCAGCTGGGGCTCAGGTTTCCAAGGCATTTTATGAACCACCCTGGGAATGGCAATCTTTCCTTCTCCTTTAATTTATAGCATGGAGATGCTTGCTAATGAGAAAAATAATCAAAGATCTGGAGGACTGAACTCTATCCATCCTTTAGGAATGAAAGCATGAAAATCCTTAATGATGCCACAGGCTCACATGCTAAAAGGATTGCAGATGATTCTAATTAATACGGACCATTCTGACTTTGTAACTGGCACGCACTGAAAAACACTCCCCACTTTCTAGGTCAGACATAAAGACACTTGAAAGCAACTGCCAAATATCAGTCCCTAAGGTGTCTGCTTATGTTTATAGGCTAAAAGGGAGAGGCTTCAGAGATCTAGGGCTAAATATACATTGAATATAAAGGAGAAGGATTGTAGTTCTTCTTGTGCAGGCACAAAAGGAAGGAAAAGACTGCAGGAAACCTGCCTTCCTCCGGCCTCATATCCTAACCTCCTATCCTAGCCTCATATCCCAACCTATGCAGGGCAAGCCGTGATGTGTGCAAGCAGCTCAACGCAATCCTCATGCTGAGCGGCCCGTGCTCCGTGGAAGGAGAAATGGCCTGTAAAGATTTACAGAACTCTCCCATAAAAGGGCTGGGGAAGCATGAGAGATTTGCAGCATCGCTTTAAAAAGCGGGAGAGTTCCTAGAGCAAGGCTAGCTGAGGCGGACAGGGTCCCCCCCCGCCAGCAAGGGGAGGAGGCCAACACTGTCACTCCTTCACAGATGCCAGCACGATTCAGGTCAAGAAGGCTTAAGGCACAGTTTGGCCTCTAACACTGTTGGAAACTGTAAGATAAAACACGTGTGCCAAGGGATCCTGACGATGGTGTCACGGTAAATTATATGGGAGAAAATTTAACAGCTGGGGTGTGTATTTCTGCCTTACCGTGTAATGGCAAACATATCAAACCAAGCCCAAACCCACTCAAACAAAGTGGCAACGCCAGCATCCCATGGGTTACCCCATTTGCCTCTACCCACCAAGCAAACGCTTCACTTGACTCTCCACTGTGAAAGATTCGTGTCTGCACTCGACAACAGTCCCTAGGGTTACAATCCTTTTTCTGAATAAAACTCCATTCAAGCAAAGTTCACCATAAAGTAATTATTTTCCCTTGGTCTTTCCTGGAGCTCCTTTATAGTCTTTACATTGTTCCGTGCTTCCCTTTGGCTCAGCCCATTTATGGAATACATATGCCACTAAAACAGCCATTTAAAAGCCATTTTGTACATATAAACTGATCTTAAAAAAATAAAGTAAAAAAAATAATCTGCTACTAATAACAGTTACGGCTGCTGCTCCTGAGGCAATACAACACAGGCCCACTTGTACTGGTCGCATTTGAGAAGGATCCCTATCATTCATGAACACAGTAACACAATGAAATGCTGGTAATGCAAAGCTGAGGGGCAGTGATGAAAGAGCATCATTGCATAGAACCTGTCAAATGCATTTACTTAATGATAAAGTAGCAAAGCCCTAGGCCATACACTTATGTTAGCAGTGATTTTGGCAGATCTTACAGAAACATGGTTTTGTTAATGTCTACGTGAGATGTTTTTTGTAGCTAAAGAGAAGATAGGAAATACGCTGCATGGACTGTAAAAGACGATCTACTATAACAATCCAACCTTCCCGTACAAATGAAATAGAGACCAGCATCCACCGTCTTCCTTTGCCTGCTTTATCTGTCTAATTAAATAGCAAAGCAGACATTTAAAAGGGAGAATGGCATTCTGATACCCGTTCTTCAGCTTGTCAATGTGTTATATTACTGCACTAGATAAGGAGCTGCTTACAAATAAAACAGTGAAAATAAAACCTGAGTTGCCAAGTCTGATTTTTCAGGCAAAAAACTTAAAAAGCACAGCACCTAAAGACTTTGGTGATATTTAGATACACTCATGAGAGATCAGCAAACAATCTTTCTGATTTTAAATACTATGTAGTAAGAACGCACTCCTTACCTAGAGGTGCCTTTTTTTTTTGGACTTGACTGAGAGTGAGCAAGATCAAATACAAAACTGTAAAAGGGTAAATAGAGTAATGATATGTTTTGATTCACTCGGTGCCCAGATGCTCCAGAGCTAACTCTTTCCTTTTGATTGTGTATCTGAGAAAGAAGAAATGTTTGTGTTTGAAAGTCAGACATGAAGCAATGCAGGATTAACACAAGTTCCATGTGTGTGTTTAGGTATTGCATTATAAAGCAGAACACCTAATAACCTATAAAAATTAGTAAATAATATGCTGCAGAGAAAAAGGACTGGAATTACATCTGTTTCTCCCTGTTCCCAGCCAATACAAACAGAAGGTGGACATCAACACAGTGAAAGAAAACATATCCTAATGTATTTCTTTTTATATTTTAGGTATTCTTTTATATAAACGGCTCAAACTGGCCGTGGTAGATGGAAGCAACTCAGAAACACATCTGATGAAAACATACATGAATGCAGACTAATATTGTCAGCAAACTTCAAAGGAGACTGGGAGAGAAGAAGACATGCTCTTGACTCTCTACCACTGAGGACACCCAACCTAATGTGACAGATGCTACTATGTTCTTCGGAATACAACTGGGAACACATTCAGAGGTCACAGTAACTGCAAGATGGGCTGACATAGTGGACAAAAAATTATGTCAACAGCCATAGCCAAAGGTGATATTGCTCCTCAGAGAAAAGTCCTCCCGCATTACAGCTGTTTTATTTCTGGGATTGCTCATGTACTGTATTTTATCTAGAACTAAAGAACTGTAGTGATGATGAGGCAAACAGGATTCCAGAGTGGTCTAACTTCTATGGCATATTACTGCTATAAACATGGCATATTACTGCTATAAAACCTCTTTGAGAAATCTGATTTCCCTTTATTTTTTCTTTTCTTTGCTATCTAATGCCACGCTCAAACTTATTCCCACTGGAACTTTCATTAAGTATTTACAGCTTCATCTAAATAAGGACTAACCCTGCTTTACTGCAAGTAGACTTCATACACTGAAAGAAGATAACCAATTTCAGTGCATTGAACACATCTCAAAAACTGCGATATCAATGGAACGACAACATAATTCAGGTAAGAACCATTTAAGTATTATGTAGTTCCCTAATCCAAGTAAGAATAATTATAGAATGAGGAACTGTAGCCAGGCAAACCCACAAAAACCAATGGACTGTGAGAGAAACAATATGAAATAATCCACCTTGCATTATTTTACAGCAGATAAAGCACCACATTGAAGTAACCATTCTCCAAAAGAAGCTACCAGAAGATGAAGAATGCTTCCTATCATCTTTGTCTTTATGGGACCCCATAAAATAATCAGGTATCTAAATGTATGGGCAGCAAAATATGCAAGTTAGAAAGTAAAAGAGCACAGATGAAGCTGTTGCAGAAAGAATGGCAACCATTAACCTTTACACGTTCAAGACAGCTGAGCCTGGTGCAGTTTACTGAGCAGATGGAAGGTGGGAAACCTTATATGCAGCCTAATGGGATTCTCATGTTCCAGTACAAAATGGAACATTTGGGGGGCCACATGCACAGTACTTCACT